>NW_012267267.1:9372278-9471597 GCF_000151885.1 Dipodomys ordii | reverse complement strand
GTGAAAATACTGTACAGAGGGGTTACAATTGCATGGGCAGGATAATGCGTACATTTCTTACCAAGCATTGCAGCCTCCTCCTTTGTTTACCCTTCACATCATATAGTTTAATTCTTGCTACTTAGCATCAATAAATGGTAAAATATATGTTTAAATTCAGCAGTGATTGAAATAACATTTTTGTTATTATAATGTATAAGTGAAGCAGAAGTACTCATTTTCTTTGAACTGGAATTTAAAGGTTTATTAGTTTTAACAAATGAGATGTGATCTAGGAAGAAAGGAGGTAAGTTAAAATGAATGGAAGGAAATAAATTTCCATGTTTGGAATGGAAGATTACAAATAACTGAAGCTGTTGTTACTAGGAGCAGGTTACATTTTCTTATATAATTTAATACACTTTTTTGTCTGCCTTATCTTACAGTTGTAAGAAATGTGTGTTGACACAGAAAGGGAGAGATTTGTTTTGTATTATTATTTCTTCCTGTTTTTTTAACTCAGTACTGGGGCTTGAATTCAGGATCTTGACCTCTCAGGTTTTTTTCATGGTTGGTGCTCTGTCTTCGGAACCATACCTCCTTTCCTTTTCCTCTTTTTTGATGACTGAAAGAATGGGAAAAAGACCTTTTATGCAATGGTAACAGTTTGCCTATTCTTCGGACTGCTTTAATAGTATTTTTTGGTCTAGAGAAGTATAGAAAGAATACAAAAAATATTTTGTTTTCAGTGATTTCTGATATTAACATTCAATTTTTTTCAGTGTTTAAAATAGGAAAGATTAATTTGTTGCTGTGTTTTTTGCAGTTTCACTGGTAATTAATCATTTTTTCAGTCATTTTGGTATGTAGCTTTTGTGAAATAAAATTTCTTGCCGGGTGCTGGTGGCTCACACCTATAATCCTAGCTACTCAGGAGGCTGAGATCTGAGGATCATCATTCAAAGCCAGCCTGGGCAGGGAAGTCTGAGACTCATCCACCACCAGAAGCCCAGAAGTGGCACTGTGGCCCAAAAGTGGTAGAGAGCTAACCTTGAGTTAAAAGCTCAGGGACAGTGCCCAGGCCCCAAGTTCAAGCCCACAACTGGCCAAAACAAAACAAAATTCTCCATAGATCGTATATGATGATCCATTTTGGAGTTAGTAACTTATATTTTGTCTTCATATTAAAATTAATTTCTGTTGCAATGGACTTTTTTTTTCAAGCATTTCAATATAAACAATATTTCTGATAATTTTAAAGTTAATTATTTAAAAGATAATGCCTGTTACTATTTTGGTTATTCTAAGAAGAGTATTGATATAAATTTAACTTACCAGCTTAAAATATATTCATATGTTATTAAAATATTCTTATAAGTTCTGCAGTGGAGGGTATTTTCTTTTGTAATTAAGTTTTGGCAGTGTATGCTATTGTAATGCCTCAAGAAGTAGTCATATTTTGATACTTTTCTGTTTTTTAAACTCTACAAACATAATATTAGTTTTTTTTATTATTTTTGTTCTTGTTGATAGACTTTCAATGATATTAATTATTAATAAGCAGGTATAAGAACTATTACTTTAAAATGGATTTTGTAATTTTTCACATTTCATTTTTCAGCTAGGTGACTTTTATCTAGAACTTCACTGGGATTTTCAAAGCTGGGGTAAGAGTGCTTCATTTTACTATAAAATACATGTTTATACATGGAGAAATTTTTTTTTCAGTAGACTTTAGTAATTAAATAACTCCAAGTCAGATTGATCTACAGACTGAGTATATTTTTCCTCATCTGCAGAGACTCCAGTCCTGCTTGGTGATCCTAAATTGGGTGTGTCTTGTATGTGTTGACTCTTAACTGGTTGTTTTCATAATTGTGGTTTGAATTCTAAAATAGTCCATTTGTCTTGTTGAACAAAATATATTTAAAAGACAATTCCATTATATGAAGAGATACTACGAATACATGTAATAACTATTGAATTGGGATTGTAGTTACATTTACAAGTAATGCATTATAAATGTTGCGTATTCAGATGTATGATGTAACCCTGAGCTGAGGTTTTTGTCAAAAGTCTTCTTTCATTGAGATCAGGTAGAACATCTGTTTCATTGTTGAAAAGGATATTAGTGATTGAAGGTCAAAACTGTACCAGATAGATCTATAAATTTAAATTAAGGCCATTTACTTCTACATGTTCTAGATACATTGAATTGCAAAATACATAATCTCTATTACTAGATTTGATAAGCAAACTTTTTTTTATGGACTTTTGAGATGTTACTTCCTCCTGTAACCCATATTATTATTTAAAAAGCAAGCCAGAAATTAGAAGTAGCCAAAATATATTTATAACAAGGCAAGTTCAACTTTGTGACCTTAGAGCACATTATTCTTTTTTTCATTCTGTTGTTAATTTTTACTTTACATAGAAACTAACTTTTGATTGAATAGTAACTTCGAATGCAACTGAACTGCCCAAGTCTGCTATGTTAGGTATAGAAAAATTTTAAATGGGAGTTGGATGTAGTCATTTCAATTTTTTTTTTTTGGGGGGTCCGGTCATGGGGCCTGCCTGAACTCTGGGCCTGCGCGCTGTCCCTCAGCTCTTCAGCTCAAGGCTAGTGCTCTACCACTTGAGCCACAGCGCCACTTCTGGCTTTTTTCTTTTTGCTTATGTGGTGCTGAGGAATGGAACCCAGGGCCTCATGCATGCAAGGCAAGCGCTCTACCACTGAGCCACTTTCCCAGCCCCTCATTTCAATTATTTAGTATAGAAAATCCTGAGCGTCAGGGTTTTTTCTTTTCTTTCTTTTTTTAAAATTATTGTTGGGTCAGTCCAGGGGTTTGAACTCAGGCCCTGGGCACTATTAAAACTTTTTTGCTCAAGGCTAGAGTTGTACCCACTTGAGCCAGCTTTTTGGTGTTTAATTGCAGATTAGTGTTTCACAAACTTTCCTGCCTGGGCTGCATTTGAATTTTCAGATCTCAGTACCTAGGATTACAGCTGTGAGCCACCAACATTTGGTTTATTTATTTTTCATCTTAAAAATGGAATAATAGTAACTATATAATCTCTTGCAAGGCTCCTTTTGGTATGTATGAAATGAATTATTTTGGAAGGATGCTTCTTCTGCATTGTTAAGTATTCATAATAAAACTTCAAATTTAGTATTATATATTCAGTTTCTAAATTGACAAACTTATGTTTTTATTTCTTTCTGGTTATCCTCAGAATATTCATTCCTGTATTTGTGATTGTTTTATGATATAGATAGAAAACTCTAGGCTTAGAAACTCTTTGTTTTTATTTTATTTTATTTTGTCTGCCCTAGGGCTTGAATTCAGGTTCTGGGTGCTGTCCCTGAGCTTTTTTGCTAAAGATTAGCCCTCTGTCACGTGAGCCTCTTTTCCAACTTTTTGGTATTTAATTGGAGGTGAAAGTTTCCTGGACTTTCCTCTGCATAGGCTGGCTTCAAGCCATGATCCTTATCTCTCAGCCTCCTTCTCCCAGCTTTTTTTTTTTTTTCCTCTCCTGGTCATGGGACTTGACCTCAGAGTCTGGACACTGTCCTTGTGCTTTGTCACTCAAGGCTAATGTTCTGCCATTTTGAGCCACAGTACCACTTCTGGGCTTCTAAGTTAATTGTAGCTAAGAGTCTGGCAGGCTTTCCTGTCAGTGCTGGCTTTAAACCACAATCCTTAGAATCTCAACCTCCTGAATAGCTAGCCTTACAAGGCATGAGCCACTGGCTCTTGACATCCTTTACCAATTTTTTTTTTTTTTGGTCGGTTGTGGCGCCTGAACTCTGGGCCTGGGCGCTGCCTCTCAGCTCTTCAGCTCAAGGCTAGTGCTCTACCACTTGAGCCACAGCACCATTTCCGACTTTTTCTGCTTATGTGGTGCTGAGCAATCGAACCCAGGGCTTCATGCATGGAAGGCAAGCACTCTACCACTGAGCTACCTTCCCAGCCCCCCTTCACCAATTTTTTAAATAGTGAATTTTGAAATATAAATGTGGCAGCTTACATATGTAGAAATGCAATTTAGGTGCACACATACATGTGAAGTATGGTCTTAATTAAGAATTTTGAACTTCATGTTTTCTTTTTTTAGTTTACTTAAAGTCTGCCTATGATGGAGATGTATTCATCTACAGAATAACTTCTGCTTACTAAAACAGAAGATATTAATACAAAAATCAGAATTTGACTTATGATATGGATATGAGTTATATAAAACTTGGAGTGAAGAAAGCTGTAGATAAATAGTATGACTTACGTTTTATAGATTATGAACCTGAGGCACAATGAGCTTAAACAACTAAGGCACATATTTTACATCTAACTTAATTTCCATTGGCTTGTTTCAGTGATTTGTGTACAGTTTACATTACCTTTTGTCTGTTTCTGGGAATTCTATTTAAGGAATACATCAGATAGTTCCAGGTTCCTCTGCGTCCCTATTTAGGAGTGTTCAATTATCATATGGCACTGATGATTCATGTATAATAAATATTATATGATGATACAAAGTGGCATTAGATTAACTTTATTACTTTTTTAGTTTGTTAACTATGTTTTTGGGTGAAGTTAGAATAAAATAACCTGAAATTACCCTTAAGTAGCATAAAGTTATTTAATATTGCTTTATATGTCATAATTATTTCAAAGTGGAAAAATACTATTTTGCAGGAATTGGTTATAATTTGATGGATTAGTGAGATGCTTTTGCTACTCTTAAAAAGTAGTTAAACTTTTTGAAGGCTTGTAAATGTTTCAGCATTATAGGTAATTTTTAAAAACAATTTTGTTTTTAAATATACAGTGCCTTTACTTTCCCGAATTCTGCCTTCTGATGCATGTAAAATATACAAACAAGGTATCAATATCAGGTAAGGTAGTTTGATTTTTTATTTCTTAAGCAACTGAGAATTGAAGTATAGAGAAAATTTTTCTTACAATTTTTGTGCTTAATAACTTAAACATTCCACTCATTTGAGACATATAAAGGAGTCACAGATAATAAAATCTTGGCTGGGGTTGGGAAGGTGGCTCAGTGGTAGAGTGCTTGCCTTGCATGCCTGAGGCCCTGGGTTCGATTCCTCAGCACCACATAAGCAAAAAGAAAAAAGCCAAAGTGGTGCTATGGCTCAAGTGGTAGAGCACTAGTGCCTTGAGCTGAAGAGCTGAGGGACAGTGCCCAGGCCCAGAGTTCAGGCCCCACGACCAGACCCCCTCCCAAAAAAAAATAAATAAAATATTGGCTGAAGTAAACTATTTTTGTTTAGTTGCAGTACATTTAGTAGAAGATTGCAATTCAATACTTAGAAGACTTAGGATGGTCACCTCTTTGATCCTAGATTAAGAAAACTAAAATCAGCTTTAAAAGTGTTCAGTGAAATGGACAGATAACTAAAAAAATAAATGGATGAACTCAGGTATGGATAAATAGAAACAAGAAAGAAGAAGAGATGGAGAAAAGGCAAGAATTGGGTCGGTCTTAGATATCCCTTGTAACTTAATCTAGGATCATATGCATATATGGATCTGAGTCAAAATTGGAATTAAAAAAACCAAGAATGTGATCCATATTGTTCTACCCAGCTAAATACTCTTCTGAAATAGTAACATGGTATCAGATCAAAGAAAGTTAGTTCTTTTCTTTTTCTATACCTTTATTGAGTGTCTACAGTATGGAATGGTCAGAAAAAAGGCACAGTAAAGGAAATATGTTAACAATGGGAAAACTTATTATTTTCCTTGCTGAATAAATGAAGTATATTCAGAAAAGTATAATGCAGATAAAATAGACATGGATGGGTAAAGTTTAATTTTTTTTTTTGTTATAGTAAAGGTGATGTACAGGGCTAGGAATGTGGCTTAGTGGTAGACTGCTTGCCTAGCATGCATGAAACCCTGGGTTCAGTTCCTCAGTACCACATAAACAGAAAAAGCTGGAAGTAGTGCTGGGGTTTAAGTGGTAGAGTGCTAGCCTTGAGCACAGAGAGGCTCAGGGACAGTGCCCAGGTCCTGAGTTCAAGCCCCAGGACTAACAAAAAAATCTATACTCACATAAAGGTCATGTACAGAGGGGTTACAGTTACATAAAAAAATGTTATCTCTTCCCTTTCACTATCCCAATTATTATTATTTTTTATTTCTTCTTCTTATTTTTTGGGGGGTCCAGTTGTGGGGCCTGAACTCTGGGCTTGGGTTCTGTCCCTCAGCTCTTCAGCTCAAGGCTAGTGCTCTACCACTTGAGCCACAGCGCCACTTCCAGCTTTTTTCTTTTTGCTTATGTGGTGCTGAGGAATGGAACCCAGGGCCTCATGCATGCAAGGCAAGCGCTCTACCACTGAGCCACCTTCCCAGCCCCTATCCCAATTATTTTTCCCTTCCATGCCCACTCACAAGTTGTATAGTTCATTTTCTACATGGTGTCTAGTGATACCATTACTACATTTATTCAGCCTTTGTCCCTCCATTTCTCTGCCTCCACTTCCCTTCTAAAGACAAACAAAACGCAAACAGCAAGAACACAACAAAAGTCTTGTTTCCATTTCCTGGAATAAATTTAGTTTTTATAAATTTAAATTTGAAATATGGTAGCATCTTAGTTGGCTTAATTGTTACTGAAGTTTTATCATGGTTTTATGTTTCTCACCAATCATTCACAGGCTTGACACAACTCTTATAGACTTTACTGACATGAAGTGCCAACGAGGGGATTTGAGCTTCATTTTCAATGGGGATGCGGCACCCTCTGAATCTTTTGTAGTATTAGACAATGAACAAAAAGTTTATCAGCGGATACATCATGAGGTGAGTAATCACTATTTCTCAAAATGGTTTAAAAAAAAGTAAGTATATTTAGCCAACTCTCCATGTAATTTCTGTGTGTATGTGTTTATTTATTGTGGGGCTTGAACTCTGGGCAGACCTAGTGTTCTTCCTTAGCTTTTTCACTCAAGACTGGCACTCTCCCATTTGGGCCACACCTCCACTTCTGGCTTTTTGCTGTTTAATTGGAGATTAGTCTTCCAGACTTCCCTGCCTGTGCTGGCTTTGTATAAATCATCAGATCTCAGAGCTACTTAATGTTCTTAAAGAAATTTAAGAATTTAACATTTCTTTAAGAACATTAAGTATGGTTGAGAAGGTTTATTCTCAAAGCTTTAACATCCTTACTTCTAGTGCCCTACCTCCCCATTTTTTTCTATTATATGGTTATTATCCTGACCAGTCTATTGAGTTGTTCAGAATTTGCTGATTATCTCCTAGATCAGTGAACCTCAGCTTTTGTTCTCATTTGTAGTTTCATTTCTTGGAAATACATCTACTATTTAGTGTATTACGTTTGCTATTTTCAGCATTGTTGACCTTTATCTCCTTAATAGGAACACTCTTTTTTTTTTTTTTTTGGTCGTTCATGGGGCTTAAACTCTGGGCTTAGGTACTGTCCCTGCGCTCTTCAGCTCAAGGCCAGTGCTCTATTGCTTGAGCCACAGCACCACTTCTGGCTTTCTAGTGGTTTATTGGAGGTAAGAGTCTCATGGGCTTGCCTGCAAGGGTAGCTTTGAACCGTGATCCTCAGATCTCAGCCTCCTGACTAGCACCACTGGCTAATATGAACATTCTTTTGGCTCTTTAGCCATTCTTTTTACTCCTTGTCTTTGCCTAGCATTTATTTTTCTCCCTTTCAAAGTACATTTTTTACCTTTGTTTCCTTTCCTCACTATAAACCAAAGTAAATTTTTATAGTATCTGTATGTTATTGTAGTGCTACAGTATTTTTTAATTTTTTTTGGGAGAGAGAGGTGTCTTTTGTCTTCTGTGTTGTCCAAGCTAGCCTGGCTCCTAGTTTGTGTCATGATTTTTAAACAAGACTCTTGATTTGATCAAAAGTAATTTAGGTGACTTGATCTTATATGTTTATTTGATTTTCCTTTTCTTGATCCGTTCTTTTCTCATTTCTTTCGTTCCTTTGATTCTCAAAACATTTATCAAGGACCTAATATATTCTAGGCACTGGTTGGTGCTTTTAGAAAACTGTTTGGATGGTTTGTATTTGCAGTATAAATTGATTGTTAACATATACCAAAAATTAATGCCAGAATATTAGGATTATAATCTAAGTACTCTGTTTCCTCATAAGATAATCAGTCAAATAAGATAGTTTTTGTATTTTACAGGTAAGATAATTGAGATTTATAGATGTTAAATGACAGCTTCAAGATCACATAGCTAGCATGTAAAATGAATTGGAAGATTGTGATTGGTGACATAAGTTTAAATTTTTAAGTATAAGGATGGAGTTCTTTTTTGTGTATGAGAAATTTTTACGGTTATTTATTTGAGGGGTGGGGAAGATATTAGGATAGTGTCATAAATGATTAAGAAACTATGACATAATTTTCAAGGATTGTTAGAAGTTGTCAGTGATGTCAGATGAGTGAATTAAGATGAAGAAAAGCTTAAGGTTGAGTGTAGTGATGCTGGCTTGAAGAATGGATTATGGTGGTGGCACTTGGTAGATTGGGGATGTTTGGATAAATGTTTAGGATTTCAAGTAATATTTATTTTGAGTCCATTGCTAAAATTAGTATATTTACTTCCAACTATGTTTTGTTTTTGGTTGGTCATGGGGCTTGAACTCTGAGCCTGATCACTGTCCCTCAGCTCTTCAGCTCAAGGCTAGTGCTCTACCATTTTAGCTACAGCACCACTTCTGGTTTTCTGAGTGGTTTATTGGAGATAAGAGTTTTAGGGACTTTCCTGCCTGGGCTGTCTTTGAATCTCATTCTTAGATCTCAGCCTCCTGAGTAGGTAGGATTACAGGCGTGTGCTACCAGTACCCAGCTTCAACTACGTTTTTAGTAGACTTTTATTAAGCATTTGCTCCTTAGTAACTCAGTTCTTGAAATTGTCATTTTCTTCAGATTTACCTTGGATAGTAGTTGCCCTTTTCCCATTTCTCCTTTCTTTCTTTTGCTCATTTTTTCCCTCTGCTTATCTTTGAAATACTGATACGCTCTTTTTTGAGTTCTTATTTTTAAAAACCTCAGAACATTCTTCTGTAAGTTCCTCCTATATAGGCTAATGATTCACAAATACATATATTTTAGGTAGTTCAAGGTGGAGACCTATCTGTTTTTATATGGGTAGATAGTGCATGTTTCCCAAGTACTTTAAAATTGCCTCATTTAAAACTTCACTCATTTTCCTGTCATACTATTGTTTTCCTTCCTTTGGTGAATGTTACCATTTTCTTAACTCAGATACTTGGGAGTAATTTTTAACCATCCTTTCTCATCATCATATTTCCTATTTAAAAAAGACATTTGGTCATTTATCTTTCATTGATGTTTTGTAATTATCTTTTAAAAAATTTGTAGTTGAACATAATATAAACATTCAGTATTTTATGTAATCTTTCTGGATGCTTTCGTACATATTTCTAAAAGATTAAAATTAAAGTTAAACAACATGAGACAGGCATATTCTTAGAGAAATGCTTTAAAAATTATACACTATAGTAATTGGTAGCACTATTTTAATTATATATCTATAATGTAAAAATTCTGAGTTTCATGCTTCCAAAGATTCATAATTGGTTATAATTATAATCTGTCAGAGAAGATACTAGATAACAAAGTTTAATCATCTAGTTTGTTTTTTAGTACTTCACATTATTTGGAAGTCTTTTTTACTTTTCCAATATGTGACATTGTAGTTGGTAATGTATTCATATATAGCAGTAATAATCTTTTGAAGAAAACCTAGATTCTTTTATTTTTATACCCCCCCCTTTAGGAATCAGAGATGGAAACAGAAGAAGAAGTTGACATTTTAATGAGCAGTGATATTTATTCTGCAACTTTATCAACCAAATCAATTTCTTTCACACGTGCCCAAACTGGATGGCTTTTTCGAGAAGACAAAACAGTATGTGTAATCAAGATTTTTAAAAATTTGAATCTAATATTATCAAAATAATATCTTGGAGATGCAGGAATATGTGACAAGTATGTTAGTGCATACAGTGATCCCAGAACTCGGAAAGCTGAGGCAGCACAAATGAGAATTGTAGGACAACTTTTCTATACATTGAATTCTAAGCCAACCTGGGGTACATAGGAGATCCTGTCTCAGAAGAGAGAGAAGGGGAAAGAGAGAGGAGAAAGAAAAAGGAGAGGAGAGGGAAGAGAGAAAAGAAAGAGAGAGAAGGAAGAGAGAAGAGGAAAAAGGAGAGAGAGGTGAGGGAAGAGAGAAAAGAGAGAAGAGAGAGAAGGAAGAAACAAAAAAAGAAAGATAGAAAAGAAGACAAAAAAAAGGGAGAAAAAGAGAAGGATATATTTCTCTTTGATTCCAGATTGGAGTCCAAATTGTATTTGTTTATAGAGTTGGAATCTTGGAGAAACCAGCAGAACCAGTTCAATTTATTTGAATTTTGTATGGAAAGTTTCATATTATAAAGAGAATAAGATTTTCACATGATTTCATTGCATTTCCAATCTTTTGTTTTAAAGAAGTCCACAAAAAGAGGTAAACTTGATTTCATTTTCTAGGCCTTTTTTTCCCCCCTACTATTAGACTTTTTTTTTTTTTTTTTGGGCAGTCCTGGGGCTTGAACTCAGGTCCTGGCATTGTTGCTGAGCTGCTTTTGCTCAAGACTAGCACTCTAGCACTTGAACTGCTTAGCACCACTTCTGGCTTTTTCTGTTTTATGTGGTACTAAGGAATTGGACCCAGGGCTTCATGTGTGCTAGGGAAGTACTCTACCCCTAAGCCACATTCCTGTCCACCTGCTGTGCCCCTCCCCATACTATTAGACTTCTAAGTCACTAGTTTTTAGTGTTCTCTACAAACTGAAATCAGTCTTACGTTTTTATACTATTATTGAATTAAATCTCTAGAAGTTTCCTTGTTAGTGAATTACAAATTCTTGCCATAATTCCCATTGCATGTTGTCAGTAAGAGGTTGTAGAAGACTGTTCAAGAATATACTTCAAATTTTTTTTTTTTAACTGGTGAAATAAAGCATAGAATCCCAGGAGGCTGAGGCAGGAAGATCAGTTGCAAATTTCCTTTTTTTTTGGTGCTGGAGTTGAACTCGTAAATAGGTGATCGATTTAAGCCATCCTCTCTCTAGCCCTGTTTTGCTTTAGTAATTTTTCAGGTAGGGTCTTATATTTTTGTCAAGGGCTGGCCTCAGACTATCATCTTTCTACTTACACTTCCCATTTAATTGGTATTGTAGAGAAACTGCTACCATGCCTGGCTTGTTTGCTAAGATGGAACTTTTCCTTTTTTGTCTGGGTTGGCCCTGAATTCCCCCAGTCTCTATCTCCTCAGTAGAGAATATAGGCATGAGCCCAGTGGTCAATTATATACTTCAGTCCTGGGCTACATAGCCAGATCCTGTGTCACCATCCCCATATACATTTTGAAAAGTTAACTTATTAACTACGTATTATATATTGTTACTATTTACTGTAAGTTTTGAATAAAATGTGCATTTTTAAATTTAAGAACTACAGGTAGGGGACAGATTAACTGCTTTTAAAATTTGTATTTTTTATTACATATAGTAAAAATGAGCATGTTTGCATTAAAAAGGCAAACATTTTCAGAATTCCCTGAGAAACAATGAGAGATAGAAATGATAGAGGGAAGGGAGAGAAGGGAAAAGAGGGAGATAACTGTTTTAAAGAAGTTGGCTCGGGGCTGGGAAGGAAGTTCAGTGGTAGAGCACTTGCCTTGCATGCTCAAGGCCCTGGGTTTGATTCCTCAGCACCACATAAGAAAAAAGCCGGAAGTGGTGCTGTGGCTCAAGTGGTAGAGCGCTAGCCTTAAGCTGAAGAGCTGAGGGACAGCACCTAGGCTCAGAGTTCAGGCCCCACGACCGGACCCAAAAAAAAAAAAAAAAGTTGGCTCATCTAATTGTGGAGATTGACAACCCTAATATATTTATAACAGTGTAGCCGGCTAGAAATTTGAAAAATAGTCTAGAGTCAGATGTCCAGAGGCTACACTTAGGACTTTTATATTGTGTTGGAGACAATTGTTTTTCCTTTTGGAAACCTCCGTTTGACTTAACATCTTCAGTTAAGTTAATTGGATGATACCCAGCCATATTATGGAAGGTAATCTGCTTTACCAAAAATCTATTGATTGTTATTTACATATATAAAATAGCTTCTAGAATTTCAACCAACACCTAAGTACCTTAGCCTACCCAAGTTGGTATTAAGTCATCAGACAGATTTACCCACTCTAGTCTTCCTTGACTACTACCTACAACCCTAGAACCCCTTGCCAGAGGTTCTGTTTGTATCTCCTCCAGACCTTTTAAAACATTTTCTATACATGAATAGGATACATAGTTTTTTTATGTTAGTTTTTTTGTTTTGATATTTCTTAATGAGGTGTCATAATTGTTTATAGTGTTCTGCAACTGGCTCTTTTCATTCTTTAGTGTTAGAGAAGCCATTCTGTACCATTACCTGTAGATTATTTTATTCTTTATCGACTGCATAACATTCCACACTATGGCTTTAGCCTGTCTAACCAAACTTACTTTTGGAAACTTAAATAATTAGCACTATTTGTTGTTTTCTACCATTATAAATGATGCTGTGTTTACTGTCCTTTAACATGCATTTGGCTAGATGATGAGGAATATACTTTTAAAATTTTTACTGATATGGTAATTTACATGTAATAAATGCTTTTGCATTGTATGGTTTCAAAACCTGTTATCACCTAGCCACAAATAAATTGGAACTGTGACTTCTAGACTCATCAATTTTCCTCTCTAAGCCTATTTGGCAACAAATGGCATTTAAGATTCCAGGTTGTGGAATCCCTCATAGCAATCCATTTGTTGCTTTGAAGTCTTATTTGTCTGTACTCTGTTCTTCTGGACAGCATTAGACGGATCACTTGAAGAGAAGATAAAATTGAAACTGCTATTCATCTAGTGCTACTGCTAAGCAGCTCAAAGCTCTTGAACAGCGTCTAGGTGATCTCCTTAAATCTTTGACAGGTAAGGAGGGAGTCAGTATGCTTATGGTTCCCATTTTGTAGGTAGAAACTAGTGCACATGCTTTGCTTTTTAGTAATACTTCTGTAAGGATGCCACTGAAGCTAGGTGAAAACTAAGTTACCTACATGTAAGGTAGTGGGAAGCTTGTATTAGCTGTTTTTCTGAAGCTAGGTGGAAACTTAAGTCACTACATGTAGGTAGAATTGGGAAGCTTGTTTTTGCTGTTTTTCTTTATCTTTTTTCTCCCCTTCCCTTCCCTTCCCTCACCTTCCCCTTCCCCTTCCCCTTCCCTTCCCTTCCCTTCCCCTTTTCTTCCCTTCCCCTTCCTCTTTTCTTCCCTTTCTCCCTCCCCTCCCCTCCCCCCGTCCCTCCCCCCCTTTCTTTCTTTCCCCTGGCCACTGTGGGTTTGGAAATTCTCTCCCCCCCCCTCTCTCTCTCTCTCTCTCCCCCCTTCCTTTCTTTCCCCTGGCCACTGTGGGTTTGGAAATCTTGAAAGTTTATCAAGACTTTATTAAAATTGCCACTCTTGTTACCATTTATGTTACTTGAATTTCCTTCTCCCCTATTCATTATTCAAAACATATAGTTGTGTTGGGGAGCAAAGCTGATCCATTTTCTTTTTTGCAAAGCAGCAAGCAGTTCTAAGTTTTGGTCCTAAAGAATAGAAAATAAGCACAGGGTCACTAATTCTAGTTGTATGAGATTCCTTTGTGACTTAAACTATTGTTATTCTACTTTTTTTCTATCTATAAAATGGGAACAGTGTTATCCCTGACCCCTCCTTGTTACTTATAATATTCGATTGTTGGTTTAATAAAGTTCTCAGATAGCTTTGTGCTACTTGGGAGTAGATAAAGGAATACTATGGTATTTTTTATTTAGACTTAACTCATTATAAGGTTAATTACCATACATCTTTGTGTCACTTAAACTTCTCTTTACTGATTACAAGTGTATAATTTAAATATTTTAACTGAATACAATAAAATACTCTTGTAATTTATTTGAAATTTATTTTTACCTATATCCTAAATGCTTATAGAAAATATACTACATTTAAACTTTTTGAAATCTAAGATAAACTTACTTTAGAATTTATTGTATTGGAATATTTGATTTTGTTTTAGGAGAGAGTAGGAAACTTTTTGGCAGACTTCTATCTGGTGAATGGACTTGTTTTAGAATCAAGGAAAAGAAGAGAACATCTTAGTGAAGAGGATATTCTTCGAAATAAGGCCATCATGGAAAGTTTGAGTAAAGGTGGAAACATAATGGAACAGAATTTTGAGGTATAGTTTATAGTTTTTTAAAGAGAATGAACTTCATTCTTGGCATTTGAAATGTGTATATAAAAATACTTATATGTTATTATATTTGCTATGTAATGCCTTTTATTTTTCCATGAATCTTTATCTTTGTCATGTCATTATTAGAAAAGGAAAAAAAAAGCCAGACTTTGTTATGTTTCATGATTCTACATTGGTATTTGATTCTTCCTTAATATAAAATCATTTTGTTAGTATGAAACAGTGTTAAATTTTATTCCATACCCCTTTACATATAATATGCTTCAGTGAAATCTGCTGGTTTGAAGGACCAGCTCTTATTATGTTAGTCTTGAGGCTATTTCCTCTTCAAAATATTTTTTTATTTTGCATCTGTTTAATGAATACATACTATATGCAAATATTGAATGACTAATAGTACAGGGAAGGGAAATTAATAAAACATGAAATATGGTGACAGCTCTTGCTATTTATTTCCTAATAAAATGAATTAGATTGCTTCTTAAATTGTGCATGCGTGCATGCATGTGTGTGTTGCTGGGGCTTGAACTGCTCTTGGATGCTGTCCCTGACCTTTTGTGCTCAAGGCTTATGCTGTGCTATTTGAACCACAGTTCTGCTTCCAACTTTGTGTTGGTTAATTGGAGATAAGAGTCTCATGGACTTTTCAGTCGGGGCTGTCTTCAAACCATGATCATCTCAGCCTCATGAGCCACTGGTGTCCAGCTAATATTTATTTATTTTTTTGTTTTGACAATTTTAGATTTACAAATAAGTATTACAGTTTTCCTGTATTTTTTTCCTAACTGTTATGGTGGGGAACCCTTAGGAGGTAATGCAACTAGTTTAATAGGCCATGACCACCTTTCCTTAATAAAAGCAATAGATTTTCAAAAAGGGCCCATTATGCAGAGTCATTACTGGCTCATAAAACAATAATTTTAGAAGTGGATGTATTGTATTCATATGTGGGGCTGTTAGATTATACTGAAAATGTAATAGTCGCCGGGCGCTGGTGGCTCACACCTGTAATCCTAGCTACTCAGGAGGCTGAGATCTGAGGATCGTGGTTCAAAGCCAGCCCAGGCAGGAAAGTCTGTCAGACTCTTTTCTCCAATTAACTACCAGAAAACCGGAAGTGGTGCTGTAGCTCAAGTGGTAGAGCGCTCGCCTTGAGCTGAAGAGCTGAGGGACAGCGTCCATGCCCAGAGTTCAAGCCCCACGACCGACAAAAAAAAAAAAAAATGTAATAGTCATTGAAAAATGAAATAGTAGCAGAAAGCTTGGATTTCTTGTATGTTTAATCCCTCCCCTGTGGTATTGCGCCAGATTATATGTTTTAGATATGGACAACTCTGAAGGGTAGTAGCATGCCAGATTCCAAAATAATTCATGATAATTCTGCGTGTTCCAGGAAAATATTTTAATGTGGGAAGTCCATGTAATTAGTAATAGATAATTGAGTACACTATGTAAAATACTTAAGCTGAAACTCCCAATTTAGTGTGATCCTATTCTTGCCTAACAGGTTGTATTTATGCTTTTTTGTTTTTTCCTTGGCTTGAATTATAGTCTCTTCATTTTCTGATCTTCTGGTCAATAAAAGAAAGTAGCATAGCATGTGTTCAGGAGAAAGAGGAGATAAGTTGGTTAAAAGGAATGCCTTAGTCTTTAACAAAACTACCCCATTTCCTTATTGTTGATCAGCCAAAAAAATATATTGCTATTTTGACTTGTGATTTAAATCTTGTTTAGAGTTTCTTTTAAAAACTGTCTTCATTTTAGGGTGGTTATGGCCACCCTAATAATGACAAGTCATTTTGCGATGAGAATGTAGAATAGCAGTTTATAGACTGCTTGCCTGTTGACTCTGATAGTTTGGTATGTGTGTGTGTGTATTTAGTTTGTAGTTTTATGGGTTGAACCTAGAGTCTGATACATCTAGGCTATGTTCTACTTCTCAACTGTTTTTTTTTTCTTTTTGGTGGTGCTGGGGTTTGAATTCAAGACCTTATGCATGCTAAGCAACTGTTCTTCCCCTGACTTATATCGTTCTTTATTCCTGAAGTTAGTTCTTCAGCTTCTCTAACTACTATGTTCAGCAGTTAGCATAATGTGCAGACATTTTAATTTTAGATGAGTGGAAACATTGAATGAGTTCACTACTTTAACACCAACAAGAATCTAAAAAAGATATATAATATGTCTATTGGAGCTTAAATCAATGTGGAATTGTAACAGGTGCATAGAAACTTAACTGCTTTTGCTAAAAGGTTGTTAATGACTCCTTACTTGGGTCCACGAGTTAACTGAAAGTAAGATAAAAACTTGACATCCTTGCCTCCCTTTTATATCTGTCTTCTTTGCTTGGGGCCTCTCATCTTCAATGAAACATCCTGGATATTATGATTGACAGACCCTGATCTATAACACCTTTTTTTAAATATATTTAATTGTGAAGATACTGTACAGAGGGGTTACAGTTACATGAGCAAGGTAATGAGTACATTTCCTGTTGAGCATTGTTACCCCCTCCTTTGTTTTTCCCCTACCCTCCCTTTCTTCCCAACTCCTCCCCAACCCTTCCCCTGACAAAGTTACACAGGGGACTAAAACAATACCTAAGAAACAGCAGAGCGTCACAGAATAGATCTTCACCACGAGGTGAAGCTGAAGCCTGAATGCAGGAATAAACATCTCATGGGGACCAGATGCTTCCATCATGTAATGACAGCAGTAGCAACTTTTCTGGAGTCCTCTGTATAATCAGAATGGAAATAATGACTAACCAGGTCTCACTTTGCTGGAATAGCTAATTATGCACACATGTCATCCTGTTGCGGCCCTCCCCCCCGTTTTATCTAATGTAATAAATGTTAAGACACTTGTAGTTCCTGTACCCATACCACTATCTTTTTCTATGTCTTCTGTTCCCTCATTCTTTCCCAATTCCTCCCTCCCATCTCCACCCACAAATTGTATGATTTACTTCCATGATAGCACTGACACATTTCTCTTTCACTGCTTTTAGGCTGCCTGTATTTATAATTTTGTATGGCTTTCAAGTGATGTTACAAATAGCACAATAAGCATTGGCAGGGACTGGGAAGGTGGTTCAGTGGTAGAGCGCTTGCCTTGTATGCATGAGGCCCTGGGTTCGATTCCTCAGCACCACATAAGCAAAAAAGAAAAAAAGCTGGAAGTGGCGCTGTGGCCCAAGTGGTAGAGCACTAGACTTGAGCTGAAGTGCTGAGGGACAGTGCCCAGGCCCAGAGTTCAGGCCTCACGACTGGACCCCCCAAAAAAAGCATTGGCAGAACAAATGTTCCTCACCCTGAAAGGATTGTTTGGCCAGCAAAGGCAACTTTGCCAACAAAGGAGATAGGAAGTTTTGGGGAAATAACACCCTTGGAACCCTATTCTACCATTCTTCAGGCTGCTGTTACCCACACTGTTGTTGGTAGGCCTGGTGATGCTCTGTCTCCACAGACTTGTCTATGAGAATTTTTACTGTGCTTTTGGAGACAAGTATATAAATTTTTTGAGAATCTCTTTGCTATCTTCACCCACTACTTATGACTGATCTATCTTGCAATCTTTTCAAGTAGCATGTTGAAGTGGTTAAATAGATTGTGGTTTTCTTATTTATTTATTTTGTTGGTGGTGGGCCTTGACCTCAGGGCCAGGGTGCTGTCTCTGAGCTTTTTCGCTCAAGGCTAGCACTCTACCCTTTGAGCTACAGAGCCACTTCCAAGTAGCTTGTATTAAATAGTTTGCTCCCCTTCCTTGTTTAATTTTTGGTGTTGGTAATTGAAGTCAGAGCTACTTGCATACTATTGTATACTCTACCAGTGAGCAAAACTCCCAGTGTCAGCTTACTGTGTGTATTAAAAAATTTTGTATTAAAAATGTGACTTCTCTTTACACTCTGTATTTTTTCTTTTATTTTTTGGCAGCCTGTTCGAAGACAGTCCCTTACCCCTCCTCCTCAGAACACTATTACTTGGGAAGAATATATATCTGCTGAAAATGGAAAGTAGGTGGTTTTATGGCTTTGAATTTTAGAAAGAACAAACTGTAAAAGTAAACTGTATAAATACCTAGGTATTTGAATTTATAAGAAAATATTGGTATATTTTTGTCTGAAACTTTTTTTCACTTCTAAAAATATGGATTAAAAATGATGAAGGAGGGAGCTGGGAAGGTGGCTCAGTGGTAGAGTGCTTGCCTTGCATGCATGAGGCCCTGGGTTCAATTCCTCAGCACCACATAAACAGAAAAAGCCAGAAGTAGCGCTGTGGCTCAGGTGGTAGAGCACTAGCCTTGAGCTGAAGAGCTGAGGGACAGTGCCCAGGCCCAGAGTTCAGGCCCCACAACTGGCCAAAAAAAGAATGATGAGGGAGTATCCCAAGTTGTATATAGGCTTTAGTAAGATTGTAGAGCCTTCTTTCTCTCTCTATTCGTTCTGTAATTTATACTCACAAAAAAACCCCAAACCCAAACAAAAAAAAAAACCTTGTAGGACTTTTTCTAAGGAAATATAATGTAGAAAATTGCCCAATGTAGTTAACTTCCTTGAAACTTTCCATTGTGTGATGAATTTATTCATTTTTTGTGATTCTCTATCATTGTATATAAAATTATTCTGTTTTTTTCCCCTATTTTCCTACCTTATTTTCCTAGCTTATTTTTTCATTTATTTTACTCTACTTCACATTACCCCTCCTGAGGCCTTTGCTTACTGTTCTATTATTAGCATTTATTATCATACTGAGCACATAGTTTGTATTTAATATTCCTAACTCTTAATTATTAGTACATAGCTGGTACATACTTACTTACTAAAAGAATGATGAATGGCTGGGCACAGGTGGTTCACAGCTATAATCCTAGCTACTCATGAGGCTGAGATCTGAGGATTGCGGTTCAAAGCTAGCCTAGGCAGAAGAGTCTATGAGACTCATTCCAATAAAACTACTCAGAAAACGCCAGAAGTGGTGCTCAAGTTGTAGAGTGCTAGCCTTGAACAGTGACCAGGCCCTGAGTTCAAGCCCCAAGGACTATCCAAAAAAAAAAAAAAAAAAGATGAAGAATGTTCAGAGGGAAATTATTTTTTTCTTTTTTTCTTATTGAAGGATTTGTTACTTTTACTATTACTTCACTATGAAGTTTCTCTGTCTTAATATTCTATAGTGTTAAACATAGTTTCAGGGCATTCTTTTGAACTAGTTTGTCACACTACTTATCTGATCAGACCAAGTCAAAATAGACTACTGTGTGATATGTGCCATAAATCAAACAGTTGGCAAAAACTGTAACCAAGTAAAACACCTCCAAGAGATTCCAGTCAACATGAGTCAGTGTTGTATGGAAAATAATTTTAACACACTCTGTTTATTTTGTTTCTTCTTTTACCTCTTTCTCATGTCTTTAAAGCGAACATACTCTGTTCAGCCCAGTAGAACCTTTTTTTTTATGGTATAAAGTGTGAACCTATCATAGAAATGCAAAAATAATAAAGTAGATCTTTAAAAATTATATTATAATTTGCTTTTGAACATGATTAGCATAGAGTTCTTTTATTTAACTTATTTTTGCCAGTCCTAGGGCTTGAATTCTAGGCCTGGGCACTGTCCCTGAGCTTTATTTAGCTCAAAGTTAGCACTCTATCACTTGAGACACAGTGCCACTTTTGGCTTTTTCTGAGAAGTTTATCGGAGATAAGAGTCTGGTGGAATTTCCTGCCCAGGCTGCTTTGAACCTCAGTCCTCAGATTTCAGCCACCTGATTAGCTAGGCTTATAGGCATGAGCCACCAGTGTCTGGCATTTTTTCTTTGCAATTTGTGATAAAATTGTAGTAGATAGTAAAGGAGTAAGGAATACAGTAAGCGACTTGAAGATAATTAATTAAAACTGATTGATTAAAACTCAGTTGTATTCAATGTGAATTAATTGAAATCTGATAATTTTTTTCCAAATTTTAAAAATTATTTTGTTATGCTTGTTTCATTTCTTACTTTCAGCTTATTCTTTGTAGCATAATTTTAATTCATTTCTATAGTCAATAAGAAAAAATTGAGCTATGCATGAATTCATTGGTAGATGATTGATATCTAGAATGGAACAAGTTTCTTAACATATTTTTTTTTCTTTCCTTTATTATTTTTTCTTTTAACTTTAGAGCTCCTCATCTGGGAAGAGAACTAGTGTGCAAAGAAAGTAAGAAGACATTTAAAGCCACAATAGCCATGAGCCAGGAATTTCCCTTAGGGATTGAATTGTAAGTTCATTATTTATGTTCACAATAGAAACCTTAAAGATTGTAATAATATTTGTAACTGAGAGTACTGTTGAAGCTTTTGAAATCTAAAAACAAGGGTATTTTTCTAGAAATGTTCTGGTTAGCAAAAGTATTTTCATTTTTTTCAGATAAATTTTTGAATAGTTTCCAAAAATTTATTGAAGTAATACATGACTACTAGTGTAAAGTATACTATGGCATGGAAATTTATAGACTGAAGAATGTCCCCCCCACCCCCAACCACCAATGATAGGGACTGGTGTATTTTTGTCTAAATTTACCAGTATTTTTGCATTTTAAAAATAAAAATGGCAAATTTGGTTTTTGTTCAGTTACTTGCTTTTTTTCTTTTGAAGTAGTGTCCATATTGGAATTCTTAAAGTAACTACATTTTGTCTAATTCTTTTTCTTGTTCAATTGATGTATTTGTAGTAGTTGGTGTTTGTCATTCATTTTTATCATTCCTCGACTAAAAAACATTTTGATTTTTTTTTTTTTTTTTGGTCCGGTCGTGGGGCCTGAACTCTGGGCCTGGGTGCTGTCCCTCAGCTCTTCAGCTCAGGGCTAGTGCTCTACCACTTGAGCCACAGCACCACTTCTGGCTTTTTTCTTTTTGCTTATGTGGTGCTGAGGAATCAAATCCAGGGCCTCAGACATGCAAGGCAAGCGCTCTACCACTGAGCCACCTTCCCAGCCCCATTTTGGTTGTTTTTAGTTCCTTTGAAACAATATTGCAGTGAACTTCTTGAATATGTCCATTCAGACTCGAAACTCATCAGATTCCCCCCCTCCCTTTTTTTTTGTCGGTCATGGGGCTTGAACTCTGGGCCTCAGCTCTTCTACTCAAAGTGAACATTCTACCGCTTGAGCCACAGTGCCACTTCTTGTTTTCTGGCAGTTAATTGGAGATGAGTCTCTCAGACTTTCCTGCCTGGGCTGGCTTTGAACTGCACCCTCGGATCTCAGCCTCTTGAGTAGCTAGGATTGCAGACGTGAACCACTGGCCTTGGGCAAGATCCCCCCTTAAAAATAGTATTTGGAGTGGGCACCAGTGCTCATGTTTGTAATCCTAGCTATTCAGGAAGCTGAGATCTGAGGATTTCGGTTCAAAGCCAACCCCAGGGTGGTAATCTTAGTCCATGAGACTCCAATGAAGTGACTCTTATCTCCAATAAACCACTAGCAAACTGGAAGTGGCCCTGTGGCTCAAAGCAGTAAAGTGCTTGCCTGCAGCTGAATAGCGCCCAAGCCTGTTCAAGCCCATGACCAACTGGGGGGTGCGGATGGTAGTATTTTTGCCAGTCCTGGGATTTGAATTCTAGGCCTGGGCACTGTCCCTGAGCTTTATTTAGCTCAAAGTTAGTGCTCTACCACTTGAGCCACAGTGCTACTTTTGGCTTTTTCTGAGTAGTTTATTGGAGATAAGAGTGATGGACTTTACCATTCATCCAGTATATTTCTTGACTTTTTCCTAAGGCTAATTTAGGAAAGTAAATGTTCTGTATAGTCCAAAAGCTATAGGCCAAAGAGATAAGTTTCAGAAAGTGCAAGAAGGGATTTATCCATGCATAATATCCATGCCAAAAATCCATCATACCTGTGATCCCGGAGGCTCTATGATGTACCAGTTTTATATTCCATTTACTAATAAAGAAGCAGTGTGGCTAATTTTATGCTGACATTAATTTTTAGGAGTACTCAATTTCAAGTATGTTACATTTAGAAACATATATGTCAAAATTGGAATTATTATCCCTGGACAAAAAAATAAAATAGAAAATAAAGAACATTGCAGTTAACAAAGTATTTATTCTAGAGTTAAAGTTCAGAGAACAGAAGAAATTGTTTCGTAAAGCCTATGGAAAAATCACATAATGAGCATGAAATCTGTAAAATTAGACCACTCTGAGATGAAAGACAGTCAAATGAAATAAAGAGATTAAAGGCCAGGTGCTGGTGAGTAATGCCTGTAATCTTAGCTACTCAGGAGCCCAAGAGGTTAGGATCAGAGTTCAAAGCCAGCCTGTCATGAAAGTCCATTAGACTCTTATCTCCAGTTAAACACGGAAAAACCAGAAGTGGAGCTGTGTGGCTTAATTGGTAGAGTGTCTACCCTTGAGTAAAAAAGCCTAGGGACAACAGCCAGGACCTGAGTTCAAGCCCCAGTACTGACAACAACAACAACAAAATTGAAAAGCTAAAAAAATAGAGCAATTAAATAACAGTGTTAGAAAACAAATATAGGGGTAGGGTTATGGCTCAAGTGGTTAGAACCCCAGTCATACTATATAGGATCCCACCAAAAACCCCACCCAAAAACCCCCCAAAAGTTATATACAGTAGAAAAAAGAGACTAAATGTGACTGAAAAGGAGATTTTGATAGCTCATAATAAATGAAAGGAAGAACAGATGAAAGCAATTAGCAAAATAATAGATTTGGAGGACAGTGATAGTTAAACCATAAGAAGTGTAGATGTTCCACTTAGTCTTCTAAGTGTGACATATTGTAGTCAAAATGTGTTAAAAGAAATTTTTTTGTAATAAAAAACTGTACCTTCAAGATAACATTTCAATAAATATGGGTACAGAATGATCAGTAATATAATCATGGTTAAACTTCAACTGGTGGTAACAACAACAACAAAATCTAAAGGTAACTAGGCAGAGGGAGGTAAAAATCAACCTGGCCTTGTATTTATCTTTGTGTACTATATGAAAAAGGGTTGACGGTGTAGCTCATGTGGTCAAGTGCTTGCTAGCAAGTTACAGGCCTCTAAGTTCAAAACCTTGTAGGAAAAAAGAAAGGAAGGAAGAAAAGAAGGATGGAAGAAAAGGAAGGAAGGTTTCGTTCTGATAATGTATTTTGTTAAAAATTTAAGGTATTAAGCTGGGCGCTGGTGGCTCACATCTGTAATCCTAGCTACTCAGGAGGCTCAGCTCTGAGGATCTCAGTTCAAAGCCAGCCTGGGCAGGAATGGTAGGACTGTCCATGAGACTCTTATCCCCAGTTAACAACCATCAGAAAACTGGCACTGTGGCTCAAGTGGTAGAGCACTAGTCTTGAGCTGAAGAGTTCAGAGACATCGTCTAGACCCAGAGTTCAGGCCGCATGACCGACCAAAAAAAAAGATAATCTTGCCTGAAGATGAAATCATTTACATCAGAAGAGCAATAAGTTGTAGTTCGATATGGATCACTAAGAGACACCATGAAATGCTAGTTCAGACAAAAGAATAGTATCACCAGAAATTTCTGTGAAGTCAGATTTCCCTTTAAATATAATGGAAAGAAACCCTCATTTAATAAATTAATAGATCATGGAATCAAGGAGTATTAGGCAAATAATTGGAGCCATTCATGTACTTGATAAAAATTTATCAAGTGATTAGTGAAAATCTGTGATGCAAACAGTAAGTTTGATGAAAGAACTTGATTGTGTGGATTTTAGTAAACAAGTGGAAAGCTTTAAATCTATATAAAAGGGAGTCTGATAACATCCAAAGTCTTAAGTGTGCACACACTAAGGTTATAAACCATATCGCAGTGAAAAAGGAATACCAACAAAAATTCTAAAACCAGGAAGCATAAAGTACAATTTTCTCATTCATGAAATCTCCAAATTAGTTTAAAAACAATGTATAAATGCAAAGAATTTAGGTTGAACAGTGAAAACAGTTTTTCTTCTGTTTTTCAGATTATTGAATGTTCTAGAAGTAATAGCTCCCTTCAAGCACTTTAACAAGCTTAGAGAATTTGTTCAAATGAAGCTTCCGCCAGGTTTTCCTGTAAAATTAGGTAAGAGAAAATTTTACATGTAATTGTATAAATTTGGAGTTGTTTATTAACATTGAATAAGTATTTCAAAGGAAAATAAATTTTCTTGTGGCTTGCATTTTTATGTTTTTCTTTATACAAATGCATTGATACTTGTATTTTTTTATGTATATAAAGTGACAAGTCATTTATGGCCAGAAAAATTCTAAGCATTGAACACCCTTCTTGGAATTAAGAGGCAAATTATAAATAACAGCAAAGGGACAGGGGTTAAACAGATGAGAATTATAAGTTATTTCTGAATTCCAATTTTCAACTAATCATACTTCACAGTATCGTAAAATTTTATGCAGCAGAGGTATTTTGATAAAATAGGAAAAAAGTTTGTAGCATATTTTTACAGGCATTTCTCTGATTAAAAGCTGCATTCTTAAGCAGGAGATAATCCTTTGCTTTTATACTTAAAGTTATTGGAAATTTGTATTGGCATTTCTCTATGGTTTCTTTATGTTTAAATTGGTCCTGTAATACTTCATTCCTGGGTTGCTTTTTAATTTCCACTATTTCTGTTTCTCCAGCATAAACCTACAATTATGAAAATTATTAAAGATTGGAAATTGTTTACACAGTCCATGATTTCAAGATCACTCACAGCTTTACGTGTTGATTGTAAATGATACTCTATTTGTTCTCTAATTCTGATCCCCCCTGACACACCCCCTCCCCCCCAAGCACGGGGTCTGTTGTGTGTATTTAGATTGAGCTCATACTTCCGTCAGCCACTTCTGTGTTGAGTGTGTACCACCACTCTGAGCTTCAAGGCTAAATTTGAATAATTTTGATCAAATCTACTCTTCCACTAATTCTTCCACTTTAACAAGAATTTTATTTCCATTGTTAGAAATAAGACTTTCCTCTCTACTTCAAACTCCTTATACATACTTTCTGTTGGTCCTGGGGCTGGAACTCTGGGCCTAGGTGCTGTCCCTCAGCTCTTCAGCTCAAGGCTAGTAGTACTCTACTACCTGAGCCACACAGTGCCACTTCCGGTTTTTTGGTGGTTTATTGGAGATAAGAGTCTCACAGACTTTCCTGCCCAGCTGGCTTTGAACTGTGATCCTCAGCTCTCAGCCTCCTGAGTAGCTAGGATTTATAGGCGTGAGCCACTGGCACCCGGCCACATCTTTTCTTTTATCCCTCCTAGTTCAATGGAAATATACTGCTCTTACTAGTTTGAGTATCCTCTTCCTTTGTACTGTGAGTTTTTTGGGGTTCTTTTTGCTGTTTTTTTTATTTTGGTTGGTCATGTGGTTTGAACTCAGCTTGGGTGCTGTCCCTCAGCTCTTCAGCTCAAGGTCAGAGCTCTACCACTTGAGCCGCAGCGTCACTTCAGTTTTCTGATGGTTTATTGGAGGTAGGAGACTCACGGACATTCCTGCTCTAGCTGGCTTTGAACCATGATCCTCAGATCTGAGCCTTCTGAGTAGCTAGGATTACAGACATGAGCCAATGGCACCTGGTTATGTTGTTGGTTTTTTTTTTTTTTGTGTGTGTGTGTGTGTGTGTGTGTGTGTGGTTTTTTTGTGTGTGTGTGTGTGTGTGTGTGTGTGTGTGGTGTGTGTGTTTGTGTGTGTTTGTAAAAGCATGTATGTGTGGGGGGTTGATCTCAGGGCTTCTAATTTGGATTTTTCACCCTTTGTACTCTACCACTTGAGCTATGCCTTAATCTTTTCCTTAGTTGCTCAGGTCTTTTTATCTTTTACTATTCAGTCAATCAACTAGAAAATTCTGACTCCACTTTACCCTACTCTCTTTGATTCTATGCTGTTCACAGCCAAGTTGTTTCAAAGTCTAATTTTATCTCCATTATCTTCCTGTTTACAATTATAAATGGGGTTAGGTAAAGGGACATAAAGGCAAAGTATTTCTATCTCATTTGAACTGAACTGGTAAAATGATTAAATTAGTAAGTAACAATTATGTCTTAAATGCTCAGTTTGACCACTAGAGATTCTTCTTGTTGTTATTGTTGTTGGTTCTGGGGCTTGAAATCAGGACCTGGGCACTGTCCTTGAGCTCTTTTGTTCAAGGCTGGAGCTTTACCATTTTGAGCCACAGTGCCACTTTTGGTGTTCTAGTGGTTAATTGGAGATAAGCCTCATAAACTGTTTTTCCCAGGCTGGCTTTGAACCGTGATCTCAGCCCTCAATGTAGCTATGATTACAGGTATGAGCCACCACTGTCCAATCCACTAGAGATTGTTCACAAAGAGATGCACTGAAAAGCACTATATAGATAGGTGAAAATGGAATTCAAAAAGTCAAACAAGAAATACAGACAAGAGGCTGGGAAAGTGGCTCAGTGGTAGAGCACTTGCCTTACATGCCTGAGGCCCTGGGTTCGATTCTTCAGCACCACATAAGCAAAAAGAAAAAAGCCGGGAGTGGTGCTGTGGCTCAAGTGGTAGACTGCTAGCCTTGAGCTGAAGAACTGAGGGACAGCACCCAGGCCCAGAGTTCAGGCCCTACAACCAGACCCCCCCCCCAAAAAAAATACAAAAGAAAACAAATTAAAAAATAATGAACATCCAACTGTCAGCTGTTTGCTCTCTCTGTCTTCCTTCCATCTGCACCCACAAGTTGTATAGTTCATATATTTTTTCTTTTTTTGTTGGCTGTGGGGCTTGAACCTCTGGGTCTGAGCACTGTCCCTGCTCTGTTCAGCTCAAGGTGAGGGCTCTACTGCTTGAGCCACAGTGCCACTTCTGGTGTTCTAGTGGTTTATTGGAGATAAGAGTCTCACAGACGTTTCTGCCTGGGCTGGCTTTGAACCACGATCCTCAGATCTGAGCCTCCTGAGTAGCTAGGATTACCGGCATGATCCACTGGTGCTCAGCTTGTATAGTTCATTTTTAATGTAGGGTCCAGTGAGTACCACTGCTGAATATGTTCACCCTTTGTCCCTCCATTTCTGTGACTCCCACCCACCCAAAAGACAAAAAAAAGTTAACAAGTTGCAAACAGCAGTCAAGAAAAAAAAAATACTTCTTGTTCTCATTTCTTGGGGTTCATTTTGATAAATAGTATTTTGTATGATCAGAAGAAATAAAATCTTTCATGACAAATTCCATGCTTTTTTTATAAGTAGCAAAATCCTACAAAGTAGAAATATAGGTTGCTTATTAGTGTTTTTTGTGCTGGGACTTTAACTCAAACTCCATGATTTTTTTTTTTATAAGTAGAAAAATTCCTAAGATCCTACAAAGTAGAAGTATAGGTTGTTTATTAGGGTTATAAGATTCAAGTTAAAAAAAGAAATTTCTTTTTTGTGCTGCAGCTTTAATTCAGGGCCTGAGTGTTATCTTTTTGCTCAAGGCTAGCTCTATCACTTGAGCCATAGCTCCATTTCTTGCTTTTTTTCATTTTTCTTTCTTTCTTTTTTCTTTTTGGTTAGTTGGAGATAAGAATCTCATGGACTTTCTTTCCTGCTTGGGCTGGCTTTGAATAACAATCTTCAGATCTCATTCTCCTGAGTAGCTAGGCTTACAGGTGTGAACCACTGGTACCTGGCACAAAAATGGCATTTCTAAATGCTAATTACCATTGAACATAATATTTTTTAGCATTGAGCATATTAACATCCTAATTATAAATTATGCCATTTAAAGTTACTAAAAAAGGAAATGTATAATACCTATATTCTGAAAACTATAGTCTGAAAGAAGACGTGAACAAATGGAAAGACACGCAGTGTTTATGGTTGAAAGGTTCAACATAGCAGTGATAGCAGTTGTCCTCACATTGCTTTACCTACTTTCAGGAAAAAGTAATTTTTTTATAGGTAATAATTTTATAGGTAAGATTGTATCTAAAATTTACATGGGTGTTGGAGGTGTCGTTTAAGTGGCCTACTACCTGCCTACTAACAAGTACGAGGTTTTTGAGTTCAATCCCCAATACCATCACAGTTGTAGTTTTTATTTTATTTTCTAATTTTTTTGTCAGTTGTGGTGCTTGAACTCAGGTCTGAGTGCTGTCCCTGAGTTCTTTTGCTCAAGGCTAGCACTCTACCACATTGAATCACAGTTCTACTTCCGGTGTTTTTTTTCAGTATGAACAAGTTTAAGTTAAAATATTAGTTTGCAAAACATCAATTGTGTACATCGGTGAAAGTTGTTTCATACTTTATAATTTCTTTACAATATTCCACAAGATGGAAAAGGAAAACCCCCAAAACAGCCAGTACTATTTACTTGTCATGAGTCTATACTACAATGACACATTAGAGACTTCTGATGAAATAACTCCCATCAAAGTTAGTAATTATAACCTTTCTCTAGTGAAATATAGAGCAGTTGATATTATATAAAATATCTTCAACAACTTTTGAGACTTCCATCTGTTAGTTTTAAGTTGGTAGCAAGTATATGAAATATTGTGTCCACATGAGTACAAATATATATTTTACATGTTCTTTCTATCATAGGAGTCAAAGACTGCAAGCAAAAGATAAGGTAACTGGTGACTATAGAGGACATGCACTTTGTTTCACATAGCCCTAGCTAACAAAGCCAAAAGGCATATAGTGCTCTAAGAGTATTACACATACCAACATCTACCTTATTAATCCTCCCAACAATTCTGTGCAACAGATAATGTTTTTCAGCATCCCTGCCTTTAGGATGAGGGGCGTCACCACTTCCAATTTTTAAATGGTTAAGTGGATAAGTCTCATGGAGACTTTTCTGCCCGGGTTAGCTTTAATCTGTGATCCTCAGATCTCAGCCTCCTGAGTAGCTAGGATTAGAGGCATGAGCCACCAGCACCCAGCTTTGTTTTGTTTTTAAAGGGAAGTCACAGAAAGTAGAATAACAGCATTGGTTTACAAGGGCTTTCATAACAAAGCATTACAAATTCAGTGGCTTCAGTAACAGAACTTTGTTATCTCACAGTTCTGGAGGCTAGAAATCTAAGTTCATGCTGTCAGTAGAATTGATTCCTTCTGAAGGCAACAGTGGAATTTCTAATTTATGTACATTTTGTAACTTTTGATAGCTCTCATTGATTCCAACAAGCATTATTCCAGTGTTCTGCCTTCATCTTCATATGGTATTCTATTTCCTGATTTTTTTTTCTTTTTTATAAGGATTAGCAACCACTGAAGACACTGAAGTTGATTATTTCTGTGAAGATCCTTATCTCCAAACAGGATCTTTGTTTCAAAGCTAACCTGGCAAGGGTAAATTCCATGAAACACTTACCTCCAATTAACCAATCAACCACTTAGAAGCCAGAAGTGGTGCTAAGTCTTAAGTGGTAGAGCACTAGCTCTGAGTAGAAAAAAAAAATGAAGTAGCTTTTTATTCTGTGAAAGAAGACCCAGGTAGCAGTAAAATGCCAGAAGCTACAGAGTGGGAGAAAATATTTTAAACACTTATCTGAGGAAGTCTAATATTTCACATAGGTAAAGAGCTTTCAAAATCCATCATTAACAAATTAACCAACTAATAAAGAATAAAGATATATTTCACCAAAGAACATATATAGATGTGAAACACATGGAAAATGTTTAGCATCATTACCCTGTAGGGATATGATGAGATAACACTTAGATGCCTAACAGAATGGTAAGGATTATGACAATGCCATAATATGTTGGTGGGTGAAGATAGAAGCAAATCACTCATTTCTGATGGCAGTTTCTCAAAAATTAAGCATGTAGCTGCTACATACATAGACTAAGGAATTCACACTCGTAAGCATTTATCTCAGGAAAGTAAAAAAACTTATACATAGTTTATTTCATAGTATCTTTATTCATAGCCAGAATCCTACAGTTTTCAGCAGCTAAATGAACTGTGCAAAAAAAAAAGAATGATACCATGGAATATCATTCATAAATTAAAAAGAAGTACCAATACATGAAACAATATGATTGAGTTGCCAGAGATGGTGAGTAAAAAAATCAACATTAGACTGGGACACATTTTCCACATGGAAATGTCATGTCATAATGGACTGCTCCTTATTTAACTAACGAATGCTATGAAGGAAAAGAATCTATCCCTAAATGTTAACACTGGTAAGGTTTTATAAAAAGTGTTTAAAATTGGGTACTAGTGGCTCATACCTGTAATCTTCACCACTCAGGGGACTGAGATCTCAGGATCATTATTTGAAACCAGCCTGAGCAGAAAAATATGTGAGACTCTTCAATTAATCACCAAAAAGCTGAAGTGAAGCTATAACTCAAATAGTACTAGCTATGAGCTACAAAGCTCAGGGTGGTATTAGGACTAGCTGGAAGCTAAAAAGCTCAGGGACAGTCCCTAGGCCCCGAGTTCAAGCCCCAAGGACTGGCACCCAAAACAACAACAAAAAATGTGCTTCATTAGACCAGGCATGGTGGCATACATCTATAATCCCAGTTATCATGAGATTGAGGCAGGTTTTTAGTTGTACGTTTTTGGCTATTGTGGATAAAGATGCTGTCAGCCCAAGTCTAGCCTGGGCTCCATGGTCTTAAACCTCTCCTCCACACCAAAAAGTACTTATAGCGAGAAAACTATAGAAGTATTAAGTGTTGCTAGGGATTGAGGAAAGGGAGGATGGAACATAAAGGAGCTAAGTGGGGCAACATGGAGGATATCACGTGGCCTCATAGTAGTTCATGCCTATGGTAGCACAGTTCATCTTTGAATATTGTATTGTCGTTCCTAGGTCTGGGGAATTTGGCAAAAGGGTACAGAAGATCTTTCTTAAGATACTTCTTAAAATTATATGCAAATCTAGAATAATGTTCACTTCTTTAATTCATTGCAGATTTTAAATGTAGCTTGGTGGAAACTAGTGTTTGTGTCTTTCTTACTCTTATGATTGGTCCATACATTAATGAATTGGTATTTACTTTGATGTCATTCTTGTCATCCCAATCATAGCTGCTACAACTGAAGTTCACTCTTAGTCTGATCACAGTCTCTGTTGACTTTTCATCTCATCCACAGTTAAGGTCAAAGCCTTTGCCTTGGCATAACAAACCTGACATGACTGGGCAACCTCCCTTTGCCTCCAATTTCTGCTATTGTTCCCCTCATTCACTTGGTTGCAACTGTACTGTTATCAACATGAAGAATTTCACTTTTAGAGCTTTGGTACTTCATGTTCCTTCTATGTGCAATTGTCATCTTCTAGGCAACTACATAGTTTGTTCTTAAAATTTAGTTTGTTTTTCCTAAACGGTCACTTCATTAAGGCTTTCCTTTGACCATCCTGTTGAACAACTCTTAGCCCCCAACACTAGGACTTCATATTCTTCTCACCATGCTTTATTTTTTTCCATATTTCTCCCAATCAGACTATGAGTTTTCAAATGCGTGAATGTTGTGTCTTGTTTACTGATGTGTATTTATTGTCTGAAATGTGCCAGTACATTTTCTGAAAGGTATTAAATACTTTCTTGGTCATTTGGCCCTGTGAATACTTTTTTTTTTCTCTTTCTCTCTGTCTGTTTTTGAGAATAAAAACAGCTGTGGACAATAAGTACATGGCTGAGTATCTCCTTACAGTTCTCAAGAAAGTATTTTAAATTACATGTAGTTTTCACTTGAAGAAAATTCCTTTTTTTTTCTTCCAACAATTAAAAATCCTTTCCTAATTATCTGTCATACCTTGGACAAACAGGCCAGTCAGTGGGCCTTAGTTGCTCACTCCTATATGAAAATTCCATCTGCCTTAGTTGCTCACTCCTATATGAAAATTCCATCTGCATGCAGAAGGTACAAGTAATTTTCCTCTCACAATTCTTAGTGTTCTTAGCGTCCTTCTTTTCTGTGTTTTTAACAGACCTGGGTCTTGAACTCAGGGCCTGGGCACTGTCCCTGAGATTCTTCTGCTCACTTGAGCCACAGCACCACTTTTGGCCTTTTCTGTTTATATGGTACCGAGGAATCAAACACAAGACTTCATGCATGCTAGGCAAGCATTCTACCACTAATCCACACTCCCAGCCCAATAGAATATTACTTTCTCTGACAACAAATGCTGGGTCTCTAGTAGCAAATTTATTGTATGTCTTTTTTTTTGTAGTTCTTTGGTTTTATTTTGAGATTTTAAAAAAGTATAGGTGTAAATGTTTTTATTTTTATTTATTTTTTATTTTTTTTGGGTCCGGTTGTGGGGCCTGAACTCTGGGCCTGGGTGCAGTCCCTCAGCTCTTCAGCTCAAGGCTAGCTCTCTACCACTTGAGCCACAGTGCCACTTCCGGCTTTTTTTCTTTTTGCTTATGTGGTGCTGGGGAATCGAACCCAGGGCCTCATGCATGCAAGGCAAGCACTCTACCACTGAGCCACCTTCCCAGCCCCGGTGTAAATGTTTTTAAATAGGCTTCTTGATGATAAAAATATGGAACACTTCATGAATTTGTGTGTCATCCTTGGCGCAGGGGCCATGCTAATCTTCTCTGTATCGTTCCAATTTTAGTATATGTGCTGCCGAAGCGAGCACGTATGTCTTTTATACTAGTCAGACATTTCGAACTAGCCTACATAGACTTAATTCAGATTTTTGTTTTTTTTGTCAGTTGTGGGGCTTGAACTCTGGGCCTAGGCACTCTCCCTGAGCTCTTCAGCTCAAGGCTAGCACTCTTCTTCGACTTGAGCCACAGCTCCACTTCTCGTTTTCTGGTGGTTTATTGGAGATAAGAATCTCACGGGCGCTGGTGGCTCACGCCTGTAATCCTAGCTACTCAGGAGGCTGAGATCTGAGGATCACGGTTCAAAGCCAGCCCGGGCAGGAGAGACCGTGAGACTCCTATCTCCAATAAACCACCAGAAAACCGGAAGTGGCGCTGTAGCTCAAGTGGTAGAGTGCTCGCCTTGAGCTGAAGAGCTGAAGGACCGCGCCCAGGCCCAGAGTTCAAGCCCCACGACAAAAAAAAAAAAAAGAATCTCACGGACTTTCTTGCCCGGGCTAGCTTTGAACTGTGATCCTCAGATCTTAGCCTCCTGAGTTAGGATTACAGGTGTGAGCCCGCATCACCCGGCTTAATTTGGATTTTTAAGGGAGTTTTAGAGATTATAGCTGAAATATCTGAGATTCTTAAGTGAAATAGTTTTTGGGACTAAGAAATGAGGTTTTATTGCCAGATTTGTGCTATATCAGCTTCCACTTATTATTTCAGCCAGAAATACATTTCATTTAGAAGACTGTTATAGGTGTGTTTTTTCAGTTCTTTTTATTCCACATTTTAAAGTGGTAGATTTAGTTTTTTTTTCTTTCATAGTTTTCTTTTTGTTGTTATTGGAGTTTGAACTCAGGAATTATGCTTCCTAGGCTAGCTCTCTACCAATTGAGCCGTACTCTTAACTGCTTTTAGTGTTTTTAAAAAAAATTTGATTTTAATTCATTAAAAAATTATGTAAAAAGGTGATGTACAGAGGGGTTACAGTTTCATAAGTAGGGTAATGAGGATACTCCTTTTTGTACAATGTCATCTTCCCCTTATTATTTCCTACATTTCCTTCTGTCCCCTCCCACAAGTTGTATAGTTCATTTTCAACATAGTGTCTAGTGAGCACCACTGCTACATTTGCTCACTCTTTATCCCTCCACTTCTACGCTCCCCTTACCCTCCCAAAGACAGATAAATGAACATGACAAAAAGAAAAGAAGCCAAAAACCAACAATAAAGATAAAACTCTTGTTTTCAAGAAGAAACAAAAAATAATAATGAATTTTACTTGGGTTAGTAAACTAGAGTGAAAGTAAATTATCTCAAAGAGTGGGAATAATAAGCATACTATATTCGGAAAAGCAGGTATCATGTATAGAAGTGATGTCTTGCTCCAAGAAGATGGACTGGTGGAATCTGGCATTATATTCTTTTTTTGGTGGGGGGGTCCACTTGTGGGGCCTGAACTCTGGACCTGGGCGCTGTCCCTCAGCACTCTACCACTTGAGCCACAGTGCCACTTCCGGCTTTTTTCTTATGTGGTGCTGAGGAATTGAACCCAGGGCCTCAGGCATGCAAGGCAAGCGCTCTACCACTGAGCCACCTTCCCAGCCCGTGGCATTATATTCTTAAAATGGAAAAAAAAAATGCAGTTGTGTAATTCTCAATTCCTTAATGTCTAATCTTAATCATCAACCAAAACTCAAATTCTTCTCTTCCCCAAAACACACATGGCTCACTGTTAGACATACATTTGTATTTGTTCGATCCTTTAATTAGCAATTTTTTTAAAGGTATAATGGCATTTAGCAAAACTTTAGGTTTAATATGTGCATTAACATCTCATTTTATCATGTCATTCATTGTTCTCTCTCTAGATATACCTGTATTTCCCACGATCACAGCCACTGTGACTTTTCAGGAGTTTCGATATGATGAATTTGATGGCTCTATCTTTACCATACCTGATGACTACAAGGAAGACCCCAGTCGTTTTCCAGACCTTTAACTGACATGCAAAATGATACTATTCAACCAAGAACAAGAAAAACAGACTCCCAGAAATGAATCCAAGTAGAAGGGACAAATGCTTTCAGTAAAGGGAATTATATGTTGAATTGACACATCAGTAATAGGATATAAAGAAATGGGCCTCTAATAAGAATTTCAGCAAGTTTTCTGATGTGCCATTTTCAGTCTTTTTAAAAGTATACTTAATATAAGTGTAATAGTTTGACCTTAATGACCCTAAGACCTTCGTATGTAAAGCAGCTACCAGTGCTGTGATTTGTTTTTAAAGATTTTTACATTTCTTGTTGAAATATATATGCATATAAATATATCTATATATCTATATATCTATATCTAAAACACTCCTGGACCATTAATGTAAATTAAATGTCTTAAAAGAGATATGAAACCCTTTTAAACTCGTCATCTTATATTCAAGGTGACATAAATATTTGTTCGCTTTGTTTTCACAAAATGTAAACTCTGTAACATTATGTATAGTTCAGTAATTTGAATGTTTGTTCAATATAATGAACTAGAAGGAATGCAATTTTCTGTAGATGAATGAACCAAATGGTAACCATTAAATAATTGCATTTATATGTTGCAATACATTTCAGAGGGAGCGTTCACGCTGCAGGGAATAAGGTACCTCTTTTAGCACCTTAGTGCAGTTCATTGTGGTGCTATTTGTTTTTACCTGAATTCTTTCTTCAATGGAAAATGTTATTAATCTTCCTTTCATAGAACCTCTATTTTTTGTTTTCTAAATTAGTTTAAAAGTCCTTGTTATGTTCAGATACAGTATGGTTAGCATGCTTAAGATCCTCTTCCAAGTCTCAGCACTTTAAACAAATTCCAGGTTTTTAAACTTGCTTCCTAAAAAGTGCATATAAGTCTGATGAGTATGTTTTTAGTGGAATATGGATTACATTGGTGTCAATTTTAAAAAACAACCCACATATTTTAGACAACCTTACATATTTAATGCTTTCAATATAATGTTAAAAACATTTTATATGCTAACAATATATTTGTTACAAGTTATAAAGTTCAGAAGTGTATACGAGATTGACAGTTCCTATTTTTTTTAAGACACAGAAAAATATTTGTTAATTTTGTTTTCAAAATGTCAAAATCATTCACTCACTTTTACACTTACAAATTTTCATATTTATTACAAGATGGTTTGAAGGTCCAAGAATGAAAACAAATTAGGGAGGATAATGTGTAACAGTTATTATACACTATCATGTTGTATTAAGGAACAGCTAAATGTTTTTTAATTTGTCCCAATGAATGTGTCAAGAATGAATTTTTTAGTGACTAGTAGTTTAACATTTTATTTTCCAGGATTTTAGGTAATTTGAAATGACTTTAGCCTTCTTTATTGGAGAGATGATTTATTGAAATTCCAAAGAAACCATAAGAAAAATTTTATAATCTTTAAAGCTGCATCTTCCATACCAATAACATGTTAAATATGTCAACATTTTATTAAATATATTTTATAGTGAAGAAAAATGATTATAGTTAAAAATTCAAAGACCTATCAGTACCCTATGTGCATCTGTTAAATTTTGAGAAAAGAATGGGAAAACACAGATTTTTTTTTAATTAGGAGTTGGTCTTTAGAATTTAGGATATGGTGAGAGATCAGCTCCTCAAGGAATTGTCCAGTCAATAGTTACATAAAGTTTGAGATTCTGAAAGGCATTGCCCATTATTGTTTTTTAGCCTATCTTGTTTTGTAGAAATGTGGTATACTTTCAGGAATATACTGCACATTTATTAGTAAGTACAGATTTAGGGGATTATTAAAAAAAAAAAACTATGGTAAATTGCAGCGTGGGAGTTACCAGTTTCTTAACATCTGTGAATATTTTGCTGGGGTACACTGGAGATAGGAAGACTACTGAAAAATTTTGCACTTGGATTTGTTTTTAAGACGTTAATCTTTTCTTTTTCTTTACAAAATAGTAGAATCCATTCCATTCCAAAATGTCTTTTCTCTGATCACAAACAAGAACTAAGTGTCAATATCTCATGATGGTGGACAAAAGGAGTTAATGCAAATAAGCAAATAAACTTTTCACAATATTAGATTTTTGAAGATGTTCCTTTTAATCCCAGTTAATGAATGAAGCTATAGGCTGGTTAAAATAGATCACAATGCTGTATTTTGACTATCTCAAATGAAACTCAAGATTTTAAAATAAGTAAATGCGTAAAATCATCCTGTCTTTAACTTACGAATTTAAAATGACACTGGCACGGAGGAGGGTACATAAGAACCCCCCTCCTCCTTTTCCCCACCTTGCAGGTCGTGGGCTTGAGTGCTATCCCTGAGCATTTTTGCTCAATATTAGCACCCTACCACTTGAGCCATGGCTCTATTCTAGCTTTTAGATAAAAATCTTCCTACTTAGGCTGGCTTTAAACTATGATTCTTAGCTCTTAGACTCCTGAGTGCTAGGATTACAGCTGTGAGCCATGGACATCCAGCTAAATCAGCCATTGGAAACTCATTATATTCTTGCCACTAATGTCAATCTAAAGATGTGATTCCTGTCTTAGGAAATTGTCCTCTGTGAAGTGCCCAGTTTCAGCCGCCCCCTCACAGACCATCAGAGATCATGATCAATGCAAACAGCAAAGAGTCGTTTATTACTAGCTCAAGCTTGGTCCTCCACGCACTCGGTAGCCGATGACGCTAAGAGGCCCCGAGCATAGAATCAGCACAGCTTTTATAGTATTAAACAAGTTCGCAAGTTCAGGGGGTTTAAGTTCACCCTGAACACACTTCCCTTTTTCTGATGGAACACTTGGGCAACTGCTCTGTTCATTAAGGGTGGGCAGGGTTGGTGGCAACCTGCAGTTTTTCTGAGAACTATTTTTCTCTTTGTGGGTTACTCTGAGGGCCCCACAGCTCTTAAAATGGAGTTACTTTAGCTCTTCACACTGTATACATTCCTTGTTTTTGGGTGCTGGTCCTGGGGCTTGAACATGGGGCCTAGGCACTGTCTTTGAGCTTTTTGCTCAAGGCTAGCATAGCACTCTAAGCCATGAACCACAGCTCCACTTACAGCTTTTTGGAGGTATTAATGGGAGATAAAGGTAATTGTCTTGCACTTTTCTGCCTGGGCTGGCTATAAATGGTGATCCTCCGATCATGGCTTCTTGAGTAGCCACGATTACAGGTGTGAGCCACCATGCCCAGCAGCTAATATAGAGAAGCCTTTTAACTGGAAAATATAGAGCAGATGCCCTGAGTTAGAGACCATATGATTTGGAAATTGACACATCTGTCACCAGAAGCTAAAAAACTAGTTTCCTTTGCTGATCAAAACTTGTTAAGTCTTAACACCAAGAGTAGGTTTTCAGGCTAGGCATAGCTGTAAACACTTGTAATTCCAGCCACTCCAAACCAAGGTAGGATTGAAAATGCAAGGCTAGTTTAGGCAACACAGCAAGACCCTATCTTAAAGTAGAAATGGAGTAGTGATGTAGTGGTAAAGTACTTGGCATGGTTTCATTCACCAATCACCCACCCCTCATAAGTATTAGATACTCTATGACTTGTGCCTTGGGGACAGTGTTGAGTGTTAGTGTTCACCAAGTCTGAAGCAGATAAATGTCCTGTTTGATTTTGCAGGCCATGAAAAAGCTGGAGTAAATTACTATCATTAAGATATGATCCATTCTGTTCATTTATGTTTCTTTTATTTGCAAAACCGTTTGCTAGGAGGAAACAAGAGGTCCCACTTGTAGTGTGCCAGTATTTAAATTTGAGTGAAAGAATCATTGCTGGATTTGAAACTTAAATGGCAGTGAAACTTGCTTCCAGAGAGAACTGGACAGGAAATACACATTTAGCAAAACTAAGCTTGGCAAAAGTCCCTGACTTGTTTATATACTATAAAATCGTAGAAACTTTAACAAAGCATATATTAACCAACAGTCTTAAGTTGCCATTTTAAATTTTCAGTGTTTGATTTTAGAAATCGTTGACAACTCAATATGGTTTCTGTTGTAGCCCTTAGAATATTAGTACTAATAGCTATGTAACCTACAGTACACAGAAATATAATTTCACTTGCCAAATACCTTAAAAGTACTGATGCAAAGTTCCTAAAGTATTAAAAGATTTGTCTTTTGTTGTTTTACAAGTGAAAATGAATTTAACAAAATTGTCTAAAGCAACAATACTGCACAACCAAAACCAATCCACTTATTACCCATATTTCCCCGACTGCCGGTGGTCACTAAAGACCAAGGATTTGGGAGTTTTGAAGTAGTATAGGTTGTATAGGCCTTTGGGAACATAAAAGTGAAATCTTGTAACTCTTTTGTCTATTGCCCTTTAGGATGAGGTAATAGCTAAGGCTGCAGTTATTTGTTCCACCTCTCTTTAAGGGGGTGGACCTCAATTTAAACATGCAGCACCAACTTTAAAGTCAAGATTTGATTCAGCTGTGTGTATAGGTTCATGTAGGCGTCCCAAGCCATTAAGGTCAGAAACAAGATGTGACCAGTGTGTCAGTACATTTTTGAGTGCCAGTTTGTCTGTGGTTCAATGTTTCCTTCTGAATTGCCTGTGGACTTTAAGTCTCCAGGATCAGCCTTCCAAGATTCTTAACCAGTTTATACCATTATTAAGATCAAATTATTAAAAATAAACACATGATAACTCTCCTCCAGAGGTTTTGCTTATTTGATTACAGGTGGGTACCCTTAACTTTACTAAAGTTAGAAATATTGTGCAGTTAAGGTGTCTTCCAAAATTTAGCATTTAACAAAATGTTTCAGTTTTTATTATTACAAGTACATTTAGTGTATCTGCAGAAAGCTAACCCAGTTCTTATCAGGCAGAAAAATTAAGATTATATCATTCAGTAAGTTAATTTGTTCCTTTTGGCAACCTAGACCATCTTCTCATGCACAATTTTTTTTTTTTTTTTTTGGTCCGGTCGTGGGGCCTGAACCCTGGGCCTGGGCACTGTCCCTCAGCTCTTCAGCTCAAGGCTAGTGCCCTGCCACTTGAGCAAGAGTTCCACTTCTGGCTTTTTTCTTATGTGGTGCTGAGGAATTGAACCCAGGGCCTCATGCATGTGAGGCAAGCGCTCTATCACTGAGCCACCTTTCCAGCCCTTAACTGTTTTAAAAAATAGGTTTCCTAATAATTTTAGTGACCATGTAATACAAAAATAGTTTTGAAAAGGATGTGAATGCTAGCTTTTTATAAGGACATTTTATTAGTAACTTACAATATCTACTTTCTCTGTAAATAATCTCAGATTGCTATCTTCTATACATTAAGAATATTATCAGTATTCCCATTAGCCTTTGGTTTTGCCAAATGTCCAAATCTACCTATTAGTGGATATAGTTAAAATGGGAACAAAAATTGATATATGTCCATCTCCATCTTAGAAAATTAATACTCTTAGAGATTGTGAATACAAAGTATTAGTAGCAATTCCATTTTTCCAATACTCAATTCAATTAAAAAAAATGTTATTTTGGCTTAGTGCCAGGGGCTCACACCTGTAATCTATCTACTCAGGAAGTTGATCAAAGTCAGCATGGGTAGAAAAGTCCTGACACTCTTATCTCAAATTAACCAGCAAATTGCTGGACTGGAAACATTCAAGTGGTAGAATGCTGCCAGGACCAAGCAAGCAGAGCAACAGGCCCAGAGTACAAGCCATAGTACTGGCACACACAGCATGGGTCTTGCATGCTTTGGTGCTAAACAATTCATATTCAAGTCTTTGCTTTAGTCCTGCCCATTAAATTACATTTTTAAAAAGTCCTTAAGACAGCATGATTGGGTGAATAACAAATCATACTAACCAATACATAATAGAAACAAATTGGAATGGCGGTAAGTTGGTAGGTGTGTGTGTGTGTGTGTATGAAGTGATGGAGCAGGTCACATTGAAGTGAAACACCTTCATACAACTGTTCAAATAAAAGCCATAACCAAACAGCAACCACTATTCACTGACCCAGAGGAATCATTAAGTACTTCCTAAGTCAATCACCACTAGCTCTACTTAAATAAAGCTCAGACTCAAGTCTGCAAATATTTCAAAACAGACTGTCATTCCTGAAGTCTTAGGACAGTTTTCTAACAAAACCACTTTTTAAACCATTTTACTACCAAATACAGAACAAAACTGTGTGTGGGTCATGTTATGTTCACTTGGTTTTCCTCTCACCTGTTAAAATCTTGCCTAAGTGCACAATATAACGCACATATCGTTCACTAAAAAGTACCCTAGCCAGGCGCTGGTGGCTCACGCCTGTAATCCTAGCTACTCAGGAGGCTGAGATCTGAGGATTGCGGTTCAAAGCCAGCCCAGGCAGGAGAGACAGCGAGACTCCTATCTCCAATAAACCACCAGAAAACCGGAAGTGGCGCTGTAGCTCAAGTGGTAGAGCGCTCGACTTGAGCTGAAGAGCTGAGGGACAGCGCCCAAGCCCAGAGTTCAAGCCCCACGATAGACAAAAAAAAAAAAGTACCCTAAATATTTCATTGTACCACCTCAGGTCAATGACACTATTGAAAATCTAGAAAATTTTGATCCCTTTTAGAAAAGGCATTAAATGTTTGAGTTCAGAGATTTAAAAGTGTTAATTTACTGTGAAACTGTCAATATTGTTTCTGACTTAAAAAATGGGCATGCTTGCTAGGTATCCATGACTCATGATCATAATTCTAGCTACTAAGAGGCTGAGGTCTGAGGATTCTGGTTTTGAAGCCAGCATGGGCAGTTAAGTTTGTGAGACTTATCTCCAATTAACCACCAAAAATCTTTAAATGGAGCTGTGGTTCAAGTGGTAGAACACTAGCTTTCAGCAAAAAAGTTCAGAGGACAGCACCCAGGCCCAGTTCTAATCCCAGGCCAGCATAAAGGAAAAAAAAAAAAAGCCATGTGACTTGGTTTACCTTTATTGACTAAAAGTTTCTGTAATTTAAACAAATACTTGCATTCAACTTAAAAAATGTAATGATTATTCACACCTTTTACTAATTTCTTACACTTGCTAAAAGAAAAATTCCTCTTGATAAAATCTTTACTACAAACTGTAAAAACACAGCTTTTCTAAATGTCATTTTAATTTTAGAAAAAAATCACCTTAAACTTAGAAAAGGCCACAATTCCAAGTATTGATTTTCCATAATCTCAGCCACCCAACACTACTCATTTCATAAACGTTTATACCACTTAGTATTATACAATAGATACATATTAACTTTTGATACTAGCTCAGAAAAGGCAAATATTTATATTTCACTGAAAATATAAATTTACTATGTTTATGTAGAATCATTTATTCTAAAGTTCATTTTATTATCCAACCCCAATTCCCACACAAAAATATGAAGAAAGAAAGATAGTTCTAGACAAGTTATTTGGTGTTAGGACAATTATCACTAAGCTGATGGTTTTCATCTTGTGGTATTGTATTTAAATGTAGATAGAACTTGTAAAATGAGGTAAATGTCATACAATTCAATAGTGTGAATAAATACAAATGCAGTTTTACAGGAACATGAACATAAGTTTAAGGGTTTTATTATCAAAGTCATGTAAAACAATTCCAGAAACTGTACATCAACATGGCACAGACTGTAGCCTACTTTTGTTTTAACTGCACAAAAGTGAAGCTTGAAATCCTGTAACTAAGAAAACAGTTACCTAACTACGCATATAACATGGAATCACTGTGCATAAGATTACTATGCAGTAAGAGTAACACAAATTGGTTTTTATACAACTTGAGATCAAATAAAAGTACATCATCAAGTAATTTGTCTTAAAAAGCTTGTGAAAGTCAATTAAAAATGCACTATCCTTTTTTTTTTCTCCCTCAAGAGTGAGCTTAAAACAAACCAAAGTGGAAAACTGAAATCAGGACAAGAAAACTTTTTTTTCTTTTTTAAACAGATGCAGCAGGATAAGTTGATAGCTTTCATGGATGCAAATATGAAATAAATTACTGCAGGGAAAAAAAATCCTAAATACCTATGGAAAAGTATATAATTCTACTTCAAAATATTTTGCTATTTACTCACCGAGAAGTTTCATCTGAAATCTTGTTTGTGTAATTAAAGACTAATTAGCCATAAAAAAGGTTAGTGCATATATAACCTTTCTAAGTTAAACAAAGCCACAAAATTTAGCCATAAGGCTTAAAGGATTATCTACTTCAAATTTGTTTCCAGATGTAGCTCTAAGAATGTTAATTTGTCATGTCAACAAGACCATAAGTAGATCCATCATGTTGGAGGATTTTTAATGACATTTAGGATATTCTTGCCACAGTAACATGCAATCAGTGCATTCCCTACATGGCTCTATTACAGCAATGACTCAAATTCTAGAATTACTATAAGTGAACTTACTTAATAAAAGGGATTATACAACATAAACAATCCATGCCTGCTGTAGATGCATGCAGCTTTTCGTAAAACTGCTTGGTTATTCAGTCAGATTCACCATGACAAAGTTGGTTACCATTTTCTGAAAGCTTTTTGATGTAAATAACTATCAGTATCAGAAACTTTATAACCATTTGTAATTTTGAGCTGTATACATCTAAGTTTGAGATGAACAATTACAGCATTAAAAATCACACAAAGGAATGACACTGATGCATGTGTACAGCTGGATTCCCACAGAGGCAATATTCAGTCACTCATATCCATGTCTTCTTCATGATGATCATCCCCATTCACTTTGGATTCTCTTATTGAATCACCAGTTCCCTTGTCAACTGAACATTCCTTGGTTTTCGGGGAACCAGCTTCTGCTGATTTCTTCTCTTCTTTCTTCTCCTTTTCACTGTCATAGCCCTGTTCTTCTTCATCATAATCCCGTGTAACCTGCTTCGCCAAGGAGAATAAAAAAAAATAAGCTTCTTCAAAGAAAAGTTGTATTTCAAAGCTACCAATATTATACCGAATACAAAATAAACGAATTTGTATACATACTTTTACATCTTTATCACTCTCTGATTTTTTTTCCCGATCTTTTTCCTTATCTTTACTTTTCTTCTTTTTGCTTGTTGATCGTTCCCTTTCATCTCTGCTTCTTTCTTTGTCTTTATCTTTCTTCTTCTCCTTTTTATGTCTAGAATCAGTTAAAAATGTGCTTAAAGAATGCTTTAAAGAAACCTAAGATGTTTCATTCTGAAGTGGAGCAAAAGTTTTAGTTGCTTAGATTACTTTGGAGTTCAGAAGGTGGCAAACGCTGGCGATAAAGATACAAGTCGTACACACATAATGCAGGTGAAAAAATTGCAACCTTGTTCTAAGGGTAAAATGAAATGCTTGATTCAAGCATGTACTTCTTGTCTTAATACAAAGAACATTTTTAATTACTAAAAAGGAAAACTACGTAGTAGGATGGTTTAAAACATGATTTCTGAGAATTACAAGAGCTCTAAATACTTAACATCTTTTACCTTCTAGGGGATGGTGAGCGAGACAATTTTCTTTTAGGAGACCTAGGCTTTTTAGGAGATCTTGTTCCACTTCGGCTTCTTCTTCTTCGTCTCTCTCTAAAATCAGAAATGTGCAAACTAGGCTTTAAAATATAGTATGATCTCATTAGCTCTACTAGAAATTCTAATAACATGGTTTTTCTGACTGTAATACCTGTTTTACAATAGTGTTTTGAGCCTACATATCTCTGGGCTTGTTTTTTGAAGTAGCTAACTTTTCAAATTGTGATCCAAAGAAGCTGGGATCACAGGTATATGCCACCATTCCCAGCCATCAAGTAAGTTATGTTAAAAAAGAAATTGTATAAAAGTATATATAATCAGTATCTGAAGAAAGTACAAAAATGTTTCCTGTGAAGTTTGCAATACTATTTCAATTTTCACTAAAATACTTTAAAAATAGAAGGTAGCCTAGGAATGGAATAAATCACAACTTATACTGCTTTCCATTCATCTATGAACCACAGTATGAGAAACACAAAATTCTTGTCTATTAATATATAAACAAGATAAATATAAATGGTCTAAACATTCCAGTATGCTCTATTAAAACTCAACTATTTAAATCTATTTTTAACACTAAAATATTTAAGTATTTAAAGTTCAGGAACACATTTTCATGTCCACAGGCTGATTTTATAAAGGAAAATAGAAATCTTACCTGCTTGCACTTCTAGAACGTCTGGCTGTGCTGTAACTTTTTGGTGGTGTTTTGGAACGTTTCTTTTCTTTGTCTTCCTTCTTTTTATCTCTAATAAATAAACAATTTATAATGCATAAGAAGACTAAGCTAATGATTCTTTCTATGGAGTGCTGCAAATAGCAACTTAAAGTATAATTAGATCTAATCTTGTTATTCTGGTAGGTATTTTAGGAACTATAGCTTTTGTGACTTATTTGCAGAAAGATATTTCCTTAAAAGTCTAATTTCTTTGTCTAATAGAATGAAGTACTTTACTGGTTAAGAAAATATAGGATTGTTGGCTAGTATTTTGTGGTAAATTTCAGGAGATTAGTAATGGGATTCTAGATACTTTATCATCCCTTTCCCCACCCGTCTCTGCCTATTTCTATCTTTTCCCCCTTCCTTCTCCTCTTTTTGTGCTAGTCCTGGGGTTTGAACTCATCGTGTGGGAGCTTTCCTGAACTGTTTTTTTGCTCAAGGCTAACACTCTGCCACTTTAGCCACATCTCCACTTCCAGCTTTTTGGTGGTTAACTGGAGATAAGCGTGTCTCAAACTTTCCTGCTTGGGTTGGCTTCAGAATTGTGATCCTCAGGTCTTAGCCTTCTGAATAGCTGGGCACTTGGCTTATGCTTCTCTCTCTTAATTATTGGTATCATTCACTGATTATCACCAGTATTCTTCCATAGGATATATGAAGGCCTAAGCAATGCTTCCTATCTTTTTCTGTTGCAATACATTCTGGACTACCCAGTGACAATCATAATGCACTGGTAACCCTATTACAAAAATGGTTCTATAAATTTGTTTGTATTTAAGTACCCCATCATTAATCTGCTATATCACCATTTTCTCCAAGAATCTGAATAGGGGGTAGACCATATGTATTTCTGTTCTAAACACTTATCTGTATTAAAAAAATTGGGATCAGAACATTCCTTTTTTCTGTGCTAATCTTATGTCCTCTTAACTCATCTTTTTACTTCCCTGCTCATCCTGCTATAGTGTAGTTATCCTTCCTTTTCAAGTTAATAATTCATGTAATGTCTCAGATAATAACAATCTCTTGAGATTCTAAATTGTCTCTTAATGATCTCTAATGAGTTTCATCACACCCTTCGCAAACTGTTCATGTACTATACCTAGAAGAAATCTTTCCAGGCACAGTTGTGTGCTGCATGTGGATGTTTTCCTTCAATGACTGACCCACATATATGGTCCTAAATTTCTGCTCAGTGACACTGTAGCCATTGTAGTTTGTGGAAGTATACTCTGGTGGTTTCACCAAGAAATTGCCTAATGATGCATTTCTTGGCATTATTTCCTGTCATTAAGTGACAAATGACTGAACAAATCTGACAATACTCCCTCCCTCATCATTTGTAAACCTGCTGCAGTTGCTTCTTGATCAAGCACAAACAACAAAGCCATTTATGAACTGTCTCCTCTTTTCTGACCTTGTTGTTGGTCCTTCTGTACTAAAATACTTGCTACTTGTACAACTCACACTAACCTTTTTTTTTTTTTTTTTTAACTTTTTTTGGTCTTTTTTTCTGTTTTGGAACTGGGGATTGAACCCAGCACATTGTGCTTTGCCACTGAGCTACAACCTAGCCCTCACACTAACCTTTATACATCATTCTTTACAAGAAACTGAAACAATTGAGTCTACTGAGTCTACTCAAACCTTTCAGAATGCAGGTTAATTATACCTGTCCCAACAATAAATAGCAAATGGCCACTATTTAACGAAAGTCCCATGTAATTATATTTATTGCTTTCTTAATAAACAGAAAATCCTCGAGAAAAGAATCCTTAATTCCTTTTTGGTACAAGGACTTCATTAAGCAACCTATTTTGAAGGACTGGATTAATACATCATTTTCCCACCCACTACAAGTCTCATGATTACAGGCTGAATACAACTCAGTAAGGCTATCTTATTTCCATCTGTTGAGGTACATGCTTACCAATAATAATGATTGAGGAACAATAGTAAAAATCTGTGTTTTAAGAAATTTTACCTAGGTCTTCAGGTTTCTAAGAAACAAAAAAACTCCAAACATCAGTAGACTTAATTCCTAAGTAGCTTTGTACCTTTTCAACTTCTATCTCCTTAAATTTTGTATTTTGTTATTTAGTAGCATATTATCTGGGGGTGTCAGAAACTATTATACTTTTGTGTTCTCACCCAATGCTATACCTGGTTTTTGATGTGCTCCTTGACCGTCTACCTCTCTCTCTGGAATGAGATCTTCTCCGTCTTGGACTTTTGGATCGTCGCCTACTCCTTGATTTAGAATGTGATCGCCTCCTGGACCTGCTTCTTGATCGCCTAATAATGTATAAGGAAGTAATACACGTATATAAATGTAAAAAAGACTGGTTTGTGGATATTTCAGCTCATGTCAGACACACTAAAATCAATATAAAGTGGAGATAGTTCCCCTTCCTCCAGTTGCTGTCACTAAACATCTTTAATACCTTAGAAAAGTTAATACCCCTTTAATACTTAGAATTCTTCACTTTTTAATGTTTGACTCAATTGATTATGTCCACCATACCTATATCTTTTCAGGTTAAAAATATAAATAATCCCTTCTCTTGCTGCCATTATTTTATACAATCACATTATCTTCTAACATGTATCTTTTTGATTCCCCATCTGTCTATTATCAAACATGCATATTGTACTTACTACACACTTTTCAAATAGGCCTTGCAAGATTATTTCCTGAAGTGTATTCCATTTGAATTTCAATTAAACTCCAAACAATGTAGGCCTTACACATATAATTCAGTACAAATACTTTGTACTCATTTTCCTTCAATATTTCCATGACACTATATGATTCTTTTTCCTGCTACATTAAAGAAATACTTCTCAGCCAGGTGCTGATCATTCTTGCCTGTGATATCAGCTACTCCAGAGCCTAAGAGCTGAGAATTGCTGTTCAAAGCCAGCCTGGGCAGAAAAATCTGTGAGACATTTATCTCCAATTAACCACCAGAGAACTGAAGTGGCATTATGGCTCAAAGTGGTAGAGTGCTAGCCTTGAGCAAAAGAGTTAAAGGATAGTGTCCAGATCCCGAGCTCAAGTCCATGACTGACAAAAATTCTCTTAGCTCTACCACTGGGTTCTTGAGGAAAAGAATCCTTATTTCCTTTTTGGTACAAGGACTTCATTAAGCAACCTAGTTTGAAGGACTGGATTAATACATCATTTTCCCACCCACTACAAGTCTCATGATTACAGGCTAAATACAACTCAGTAAGGCTATCATTTCTATCTGTTGAGGCACATTTAACGTAACCTTTATATGCTGTTACTGATTTTTGTTTTTGTCAGTTGTGGGGCTTGAACTCTGGGCCTGAACACTGTCCCTCAGCTCTTCAGCTCAAGGCTACAGCACCACTTCTGGTTTTCCGGTGGTTTATTTGAGATAAGTGTTTCATGAACTTTCCTGCCCAGGCTGGCTTTGAACATGATCCTCAGATCTCAGCCTCCTGAGTAGCTAGGATTACAGGCGTGAGCCATCGGCACCGGCATCTGATTATCTTTTTTGTCTTAAAACATTCCTCTAAGAAATCATTAAAAATAAGATTCAGTGTGTTTATACTTTTGATTAGTCAACTCCCAGCAACCACTCAACCTCTTTAAATGACAGATATCAAATATGGTCTAAACTTTCTGCCTGTTTTTCATTATATGTAAAGAGAAAGGATACTTTAGAAATGGAAAAGACTGATTCCAGATATAATAGGAAATGTCTGTAATCACTGCTCTCAGGGAGATGAGACAGGAAGATAGCAAATTAGTAGCTAGCTTGGGCTAGTTCTAGGCTAGTACATAGTAAAACCCTGACTCAAATGCATAAGATCTGCTCAATTCTCATTTATAAACCATACACGTTAAGTGTAGTATCTAATGTCTCTGAGGCTGCTGTTTCAGCAAAGATATGGGGACTCTTGTAACAAATGGCTGTAAAGACACAATTCAACTGTATTTTTTTTTGTTGGTCGTGGGGCTTTAACTCTGGGCTTGGGCCCTATCCCTCAGCTCTTCAGCTCAAGGCTAGCTCTCTACTGCTTGAGCCACAGCGCCTCATGGACTTTCCTGCTCAGGCTGGCTTTGAACTGTGATCCTCAGATCTCAGCCTCCTCAGTAGCTAGGATTACAGGTGTGAGCCAACGGCGCCCAGCGACTCAACTGTTATTAAAGCTGGGCACGAGCAGCTCAGACCTGTAATTCTAGCTACTAAGGCTGAGATCTGACGATTACAATTTGAAGCCAGCATGGGCAGGAGAGTCCTTGAGACTCTTACCTCCAATTAATCACCAAAAAGCCAGAACTGGAGCTGTAGCTCAAGTGGTAGAGTGCCAACCTTGAGTGAAAAAGCCCAGGGACAGAACTCAGGCTCTTGAGATCATGCCCCAGTACTAGCACTAAATCAAAACATTCAAAGTCCTGTTTAGTGCTTGAGCAGAATGTATGATGTGCTTATATAACTTTGATTACTATTAAATCCATAAAAAATATGCCCATAAAACTTATCAGTACTGTCTTACTGAATTTGATTAACAAACTTTTATTTCCATGTCTTATTTTCAGCCATATCTGACGCAATTTTAACAATCTCTGGTAGAAACAAACATTTCTATAGGAAGAGATTTGCAATGAGTATCTTTCGGCAGACTCTATAAAATGGAAAATAATTCCTGGGAGTGAAGATTACTAGCCAAGAGTCAAGTGGTGAAAGGATATATAAGGTGAAGCTGAAACTGGCCAAACAACTGACAACCACTGATGGGCTCAAACTAGAATTAGAGTATAATTAAGCTAAACTAAATAAAAAAGGAGCAAAGTAAGTAAAATGAGATTTGAAGTTTGAAATAGTTGGTAGACATCTTAAAGACTGATAGTTTTCAAACTGCGAAATCCAGGGTACTCCAAAACTCCTCATTTCACTGGTCTGTAAGATCAAAGTTATTACTATGCAGACATTCGCACTAATTATGGAGAAGCAATGGAGAGTGGAGGTGGTACTCTCCATATCCTCTCCACGAATCAAGGTAGAGGTAAATGAACTGTTCTAGTAGTAGTTAATCACTGGCATTTCTATATGCATTTGTGACAAAGGAAAAAAAATGAATGTCATATTCAGTGAATGTCATATTCAGGCAGTGAAAATTTTATTGCGTATTAAAACCTATTCTTGAGTACTAATTTGCATGGAAAACATAAATCATTTGATACTTATTAATAAAATGGCTATATAGAAAGACACCTGTATGACTGACCACCTGCAGTTTCATAGACTTCTTATGCCTAGGGGAGGACCCATTCAAAGCTTAAGATAAACAGATTTTTAGGGGCTGGGAAGATGGCTCAGTGGTAGAGCGCTTGCCTTGCATGCCTGAGGCCCTGGGTTCGATTCCTCAGCACCACATAAGCAAAAAGAAAAAAGCCAGAGTGGCGCTGTGGCTCAAGTGGTAGAGTACTAGCCTTGAGCTGAAGGGCTGAGGGACAGTGCCCAGGCCCAGAGTTCAGGCCCCATGTCCGGAACCCCCCCCCAAAAAAAAACAGATTTTTTAATTTAAAAGAAGAAAGGTCTATAATTTACATTTCAGAAACTAGTTAACTTTTAACATTTATCAACAAGTACTACTAAGTCACAGGACTATGAAAGTACCATTCTCTTTTCTAACTATTCACACCTAAGATTTAGTAAAATACCAGTTTTTCTAAATATGTTTACCAATTACACTGCCAAATATTATATGCATAATTATCTTCTAGTAAGCTAAGCATTAGAAATATGAAAGCCACTCTCCATCAGTTGTACTTTAGAGCTATGCAAACATGGAGTTAACTGAGTTTTATTAATTTAATCAACAGACAACTATAACCTACATGAACAAGAGTGAACAGGTTATTTTTTCTTTGTGCATGGGGGGCTTAAACTCGGGGCCTGAGCACTGTTCCTGAGCTTTTTTTTTTTTTTTTTAATTGCTCAAGGCTAGTACTCTACCACTTGAGCCCCAGGTCTACTTCCAGCTTTTTTTTTTTGTCGGTCCTGGGGCTTGAACTCTGGGCCTGGGCGCTGTCCTTCAGCTCTTCAGCTCAAGGCGAGCACTCTACCACTTGAGCTACAGCGCCACTTCGGTTTTCTGGTGGTTTATTGGAGATAGGAGTCTCATGGTCTTTCCTGCCCGGGCTGGCTTTGAACCACAATCCTCAGATCTCAGCCTCCTGAGTAGCTAGGATTATAGGCGTGAGCCACCAGCACCCGGCTTACTTCCAGCTTTTTGATGGCTGATTGGCACTAAGAGTCTCCATCTTTTAAGCACAGGCTGGCTTTGAACCATGATTTTCAGATCTCAGCCTCCTGAGTAGCTCCAGGATTACAGGCATGAGCCAGCATCACTGGGTTTATTTTAGCTATTAAAAAATAGAATATATTAATAGAACAAGGGTGTTTTATTGTGATACTTCTATAGCTGTATACAGTGTACTTTGAACAAATCAATCCCCTGTTATACTTAGTCCATCCTTTTTCAAAGTACTTGGTAAGTCTCAGGTACTTCCATACACATAGATAACGTATTCACAAAACCATACATATTCATGAAGGTGAGTTACATGGAGACTAGAGAAAAATCATACCTAGAAAGTATCAAGTTCAGTTTTCTCCATAGCACTCTCTTAATATGGTGCTCAGCTCCTTAGTAGTTTTCCCTACCACCAATGGATTGTTTTTTGGTATTACAGTATGAAATGTCTAATTCTACATCTTCTCCCCTATATATATGTCAACACTTACCCCATACCCAATTGTTAATCAAACACACTTTAACCAGGAACTAAGGAGTAAGGAACATTTAAGATACAACACAACAGCAATAACCTTTGTGTAATCTACAAGAGACATCAAAGTCTAACCTGTGTCTAGAAGATGAGGGAGTTCGCCTCCTCCGAGAACGTGATCTTGATCTTGAATGCCTTCTTTTTTCTTCTTTTTTATCTTGATTTAATAGAAAGGAAATACTTAGAAATCCACTTAGTAGAGAGATCGCATAGGAGTTTTTGATAGAATTTACCTTAATATTCAGTTTTTCTAATAAAACTTTAAATGTGTAAAGCTTTAATTTTCATGTTTCTATTAATAGCACATTCTTTTTTTTTTGATCCGGTCGTGGGCCTGAACTCTGGGCCTGGGTGCTGTCCCTCAGCTCTTCAGCTCAAGGCTAGCGCTCTACCACTTGAGCCACAGCACCACTTCCGGCTTTTTTTCTTTTGCTTATGTGGTGCTGAGGAATTGAACCCAGGGCCTCAGGCATGCAAGGCAAGCACTTTACCACTGAGCCACCTTCCCAGCCCTAATAGCACATTCTTAAACACATTAAATGTAAGTATTTTGTGTAAGTTCACAATAAATTATTGGTCTAGCAGAATGTTATAATGCATGCTTGTCTGTACATGTCTGGGGTTCAAAGGAGAAACTTCATCTTCTCTCTTCCACTTACTTCTATGATCTTCTGTGTTAAAATACTCAAGGATAAATTGTATCCCAATTAATAATCAGATTCAGGATCTGGCTGCCTAATCAAGAAAATCTTGATCTATGCAGTGACAGAATTAGATTTTGGTAAGCCTGCCTTCTTCCTTTTGTCCAGTTAATCCTCTTACTGGTATTTTTGTGTAGGAAACACATCTATAACAGAATTGTGTCATTTCTTAGTTTTAACATAAAACCTATGTGATTCCTTGAAATTAAGGCTTACTTACTGAGAATGTCACTATTAATAAAAGATCTACAAAAATTTAAAGTAGTTTGTAAAATAATTTTGGTCAAGCATAGTGGTGTACATGTATAATCTGAGCATATAGGAAGCTTAGGACTATCATATATTTGAGGCCATTATATGCAATTAGTGAGACTTTGTCTCAAAGAAAGCAACCAACAGAAGTGCTATCAGTCATGGAAGTAGTCATAGTATGTCCTAGAGTTAGTTAGTCCCACAGATCTAGTGCATCTCTAATACTCTTCAACTAATTATTTTGCATTCTGTTGATTAAATGATATATTTAAAGCACTTGGTATCAATTTATCAATTACACTGACAATCTAGAGCAGTGTTAAGAGCACTTCTTTGGCAGATACAAAGACCTGGATTTGTTCTCTAGCACCTACCCTGCAAAAAGAGAAAAGTAAATCACTTCTACAAGACAAAACAAAGGGATTAAAAGCCCAAAGTACTATTCTAAGTATTAAATAAGCCTAGGTGTACTGATATTTTAGATTGGCTCAATCATTGTGGGTGACTGTCCTACTCACAGCATATAAGCAATATTTCAGCCCTATCTACTCATTTGGTAACTGGTACCAGTGTGACAACCAGAAATGTCTTCAGGTATCTCTAGAAATGTCTCAGTGGCACTTCATTACAGGATATTTTATAACAGCTTAGAAAATGGAAAAGAATGACTAGAGCATTATTCACACACTTTAACTTATTCTTCACCATCATTTTTGCCAACAATCATAATTTACCTGGCTCTATAGCAGCAGATATCAGGGACTGGGCTTCTCGTACTCTTTTCATGGCTTCCTCTATTTCTTTACTAGAGGTATCTGATTTCAGACTTGGTGAAACAAGACCAGCAGCTACATGATTCAACCTAAAACAGAATCAACAACTGAGAATGGAAAGATTTTTAATATTAAGTGTGTACTTCAAGTAAAATAATCCTTGAAAAGGGGGAAGATTCTTTAACTTTAGTAAACAATATATAGTATAGCACATAGAACTGTTTTGAATATTTACAATGGGCATCTCCATTTTAATGATTCTGGAATAAGAAATTCAACATCCATCAGTGTTCCATAAACACACATTTTGAGAAATGCTAGTATAAAAGAATGTGCTGATGGCAAAAATAAACTTTAAATGATTTAAAAACTTTCTATGACATCTTAAGTTTGTTGGGGAAAGCGTTACCTTTTAGTTTGCAGATGGGGAGAAACTGAGGCAGTGGCCAATGGCCGACCAAAGTTACACATGAAATCCTGACTGGCAAGGCTAAAGATGCCCCTTAAGGGTTTACACATGTAAGAAAAAATTATAGACACCAAATTTAGTACAATAGTTATTTGTGGGGAGAGTGGGAAATGTTATCAGGAATGGATACGCAGAGAGCTTTAATGATACTGGTGATATTTTATAAGCTTAGGGGTAGGTACATGCTTGTTTCTTTAACTGTAAGGTAAATTTTAAAGTAAAGCCCCACTAACCAAAGTCAAATGAGTGCCCTCTCACCCCCAATGTTTCTCATTTTTTCTACCAACTTAAGGAAAAATAGTATAAAATTCAAATTTAGTTTATCAAAAAAGTACCAATTAAAAAACTCATTATATGAGATTTGCTACAAGAAAAATTTCAATTACTGCATGAAAGCATGTATCAAAGCACCGTTAAATACACTGGCTATTAACTACACATAACATGCACTTCTTTGTGTGGGGATGATTTTCCTCTCAGCTTTCTCTCTCTCTCATTATCTTTAAGGCTCAGACTCTGATCTTAAAAACTTATGAAGACCATGATGGGACTCAATGCCTTTGTAGATTTCCAGCTGTTTTTATTTTTTCTGAGCAAATATGTAAGAGATGCCATCAAAATAAGTAACTTTTTCTTTTTTGCAGAGCTGAGAGCCTTGTACTTGCTAGGCAAGTGCTCCTCCACTAAGCTAAATACCCAAGCCTAGTAAATTACTTGCTATTGAACTTTTTGTGACAGAGGGGAAGACTAATAGGAATACCTTGTAAATATGCATGGAAATGTCACAATGAACTCATCCCTCCTCCCCAGTATAACTTAATAAAAACTATCACCCTAAAAAAAAATCTCCCAATAAATAACAAAATTAACTCTTCTTTGTTGAGTGTGGTGGTATGATAATCCCAACAGTGGAAAATAGAGGCAGAAGAATTGCAAATCTGAGGCCACCCTGAGTTTCTTAGTAAAAGGATCTCAACAACAAAGCAAAACAAAGTAACTTTCTTCAGACTTTCACACAAAGGAACAGCAAGGAGCCAGAAAAAAAAATACTTACTTGGGATCAACAGTACTCATAAGCTTCAGCAACTGATCTGCAGCAAGAGACTGCCAAAAACCAAAAACATAAGCAATGACATTGTGTAAGACAATAAATGATCCTTAGTCTTTTCAGTATATTGTAATGTACTGGAAAAGTCTTTTGGGACCATCCTTTAAAAAGATGGTCTGTGGAGAAGTTTGACCAACAGAATTAAATAAATCTATGTGTGATTCTTTCAGTACTCACACTGAAAATTAAAGAGAAACCAAGTGGCTACGGTATTAATATAGCAAGTACCCTTGCCAAAGCTATTTATTTGAGCTTGAAACTAAACAGTCTAGATTTTGTAGAATTACCTCTTTAACACTTTCTGATTAAAAAAAGAAATATAGAAAACAACTTATTAGCTAATCTATTTCAAGATATCTACAAACCAAGGACTTCAGAAAAGGTTAAGCCAAATTTCAAAATAACTCTGAAACCACCAAACTAAAAAGACAGAAAAGTTATGAATGCCTATTCTCATTTTTTCATGACTCTATGATGTGATGTGTTCATTCCCCAGCATTTTATTTTCTATTTTTTCCTTTTCTTCTTTTATGGTGCTAATCCTGGGGCTTGAACTCAGGGGCTAGGTGCTGTCTCAGCTCTTTTTGCTCAGGGCTAGTGTTCTACCGCTTGAACCACAGTTGCACTTCTAGCAATTTTGGTGATTAATTGGAGGTGGTAAGAATCTCATTAAATTCCCTGTCCAGGCTGGCTTCAAACCACCACCCTCAGATTACAGCCTCTCTAATAGCTAGAATTACAGGTGTGAGACCCTGGTGGCCAGCATTATTTTTCTACCTTGAATTATATGAAAACATTTTTAGAAAAATTATGTAGTGGCCAAATAAGTCTCTTTTTAATGAGCTAGCATGAGTAGTTTTTTTTTTTTTTTTGCAATACAGAAATTAAAGTCTGGGGAATGGGTGCTGGTGATGCACACCTGTAGTCCTACCTACTCAGGAGGCTGAGATCTGAGGATTGGTTTGAAGCCAGCTGTGCAGGAAAGTCCAATAAACCACTCAGAAAAGTCTGGAAGTGCTGCTCAAGTAGTAGAGGGCTAGGGCCTACTATTGAGGTTAAGAAGCTCAGGGATATTGCCCAGGCTCTGAGTTAAGGCCCCAGGGCGGAACAAAGAAAAGAAAACAAACAAAAAAAAAAAAAGAAAGAAAAAAGAAATTAAGGCCTTCTCTTGGTATACAAACTAAAAGAAAAGCATCTTTCCTATAAAAACAGCTCACAAACTGAAGTGTAGGTAAGCTGTACCTGGGAGTTCAAGTTTGCTCCAGGAAGCCCAAGTGCAGCAAGGGCAGGATCAAGAGTAGGGGCTCCTAAAGCAGCCAATGGAACAGCGCCAATCTGCAAACATTAAAGTTGTAATTTATGTCACTTTTATTTTTGCTTTTGTAACAGCAACAGTTGTTTTCTGTAAAGGGACAGATAATAGTACAAAATATTCCATATTTATAAAATCTAGATTTTGAAAAGTAAATTGTTTCAATATATCCAGGTGTGCCAACTATATTTACTGCTTCTTAGAGACTCAGACCCACTTTCTTTCTGGCTTTGTACTACCAGTGCTAAGGACCATATAAAGTATTTTGGGAAATGCCATGTGTTAAAGCCTGTGTTTTTATTGACTTGTTGTACTTTTAAGTGGCACACTACCTGAACAGCCACCTACTTGAGCAGCTTTACAAGTTCTATGGGCACCTAAACTTCTCTATCTACTCTTTTCAGAGATTTAAATTCTCCACATATTAAGCAGGAAGCCCAAGTCCCTTGACTTATAGATGTTTCTTCTGATTCACAGTATTGTTTCTCATACAATATTCTGGTATTCATTAGATTTCCCCTAAGTAATCCCCTAACAGTTTACTCCTTATGTTAATGCTCATTGTGCATACTATGGTGCAGTTTGGTGTCCTAATAAAGTGGACTAACCCATTATTTAACTGACATGTAGGAATCTGTAATTTGAAGTTTTTCTCTAGAAGAAGTATGCTTTTTAGCTTTAGTTTCAATTAGTATTATACTATTGTCTGGCAACCAAGTACTTTTATCCAGTTGGAATACAACCAAATAGGCACCTACCTGTGTAAGTGGGTTAGGTGTAGGCAGGAGTCCACCACCAGGCAGAAGACCTGCCACTGCATTAGCTGGTGCCAACAGAGACAAAGCCTTAGTCTCATCAGGAATAACTCCTGCAGAGAAACATCCATGCATGAGAACACACTCTCTTGTAAGACAGAAAACACACAAAAACACCCAGAAAATGTCTCCCTGATACACCACCTGAGTTTGCTGAAAGTACTTTATGTTCGCTAAAATATAAAGCTTGATCTCTATGATTATTTATTATTAATTTTATGTCAGAATGAAACTTCAATGTGTGAAAATTTGTTTCCTTTTTCTCTACATATGGTTAAGTTTCTAGAATAAAAAAAAATAGCACAATACACACTACTTGTTTGTTAACACTGCCAAGATTTCATCACCTGTACTCGATTTTTAAGTCATGAACCAAACGTAAGCAAGCACAGTCGGTTCTCCAGGGGTGTGCTCTCAACTTTCAAAAGCTGTTTTATGAACAACGACTCGTGTCGGCTGCTTCACTATAAAGCACACAGAAAAATCAAGATACACAAGACAAAAAAAGTTTGATTTAGGGGTTAATAATATGGTACAGTTACTATGATTTTCTTTACACCTACCATACAAATTTTGTAAAATTTAAGAAAGGAAATGTAAAGGAAATATTCTGTTGGAATCAAGCGTAGGGCTTTTGCTGATTCATGAATACGAATGTTTCTGAAGGTCTCTGAATACACACAGATGTGTGTGTGTGTGGGGGAAGTGAGTGAGAAAGAGAAAACAGGTAAAATAACATGGCACATTCCTTACCTGTAAAATGCTTTATGTCCCCACATGTGCCATGCTAACCCATACCAAAAAATGCTGCTATACAGTGTCAGTTCAAAAGCTAACTTAGCCAAACTCCGTAAGCCAAAAATGACATAAATGTCTGTTTTTAAAGCCTAATCTGTGTATTCAGATAAAATCTAAGGGTCCTAAGACAATTTATGTAGACAATTTAAATTCTATCCAACAGCAAAAGCCCTATACAGATGGATTAATCTGTTAATGTGCCCAAGCCCCCAAAATGAGAGTTCAATAATACAATTAAACTACATATTTGCAAATACCAGTAGTATTTCTGTAATACATATTAAGAAACTGCATCTCATCATAAAACATACAATATGTACAGGGCACTTAAGAGAAACTGGATAAGCTGCAGAAGAAAACTGTTGGGTGGTATTTTCAGCAGGGCCTGGTATATAGTTCAGGCTGAACCAGGGAAAAGAACTGTAAAACACAACAACAAAAAAGAAAAACCACTGTTAAATAAAGGTAATGGTTCCTTCCACCTATACTGAGAAGTGCCGATAATATAAACAAATGTATACTACACAGCACTGTTATCTTGCTTGTGTCAGAGCTGTCATCAATTTAGATACCAAGAGTTATGGAGGGGAGGGGGAGAAGATCATTTAGATATAGGGCATTAATGCATCAATATTAACAAACCTACGAAGATTAAGGGATAATTTTGCATGCAAAATTATGTCTCAAGAGGATATATTATCAACATCTTACTCAAATTAGTGCATTTGCAACATTTCTGGCAAACTAAAATCCTCTTGAATTTATTGTAAAACACCTGATAGAAGATCTGCATCCATTTAAAAAAAAGTCATGCATCTGATCCTCTGATTTAAAAAAGACTATTTAAAAATAAAACTACAATTTAAAAATAGCAATGAGGCCCCTCACCAGTTAATTTTCATGCGTCAAGAGTATTTTTTTTACTGCTGCTTTGATAGAACCATGAAATACTGCATGAATGTGTAGAAATGAAAGAAAAAAGAAACAGACAAAAGAAACAAACATTAACCAAGGAACCTAGATATCCCCCAAATCCATTACTATTAAGAGTCCCTTCAAAATCTAGCTATCTCATTCTTACCAATTAAGACTATACCTTACCGTATACTTTGTGTCTATTGTTCTAAAACACTGAGCAACCAACACCCAAGTGTAAGAGCTAAAACTGGAGTGAATGGTGACAAAGGGATTGAATACATCAATTTACTTGAGGAGGTAACATTAATACAGCATATCATACTACAAATAAATACAACAAATATAAATTTCTAAGCTAAATATTTCTATCAATTCTACATATAATCCCCCAAACTTCACTTTCAAGACTAATCTACAAAAATGACTGTGCTCTAATATTACTTATAAAAACCAGTTATGATATACTGTACTATGTCCCAGGCTTGAGAACTATAATACTTAGCCAGTAAAGAATTCATTAAAATTAAAGATTAACTATAACATTTTGTAAATTACATTATATGACCTTTGTTATAAGACCTATCACCTGTATATTTTTCTCATCTTGAGTCTGAATTCTGTAAATTTTTTTTTTGGTGGTCAAGTCTTATCACACAGCAGGCAGACTAACATAAAATAAATTGCTGAACCCAAACATACTAACTCAAAAATCAAAATATCTATAAAACCTATAAAATTGGGCTCAAACACTTTATTATGGAAATAGATGTACTGTTATGATATAGCATGCCTTAACCCACCTCGAATATACTTTTGAAAACCAAAGGTAATTTTTTTGAGTTTAGACATTCCACAACTCTTACAAGGTATGGTGCAAATCTAAACATTTGTATTCAAAGATTGCATCTAAATTCAACAATTAACAAGACTGTTTCCACTGACCAGTTTACTAAAACAAGGGTAAGGCAGGTAAATTCTGGTCAGTATATAAATTTTTAAACTTAAAATCCAGTAAGTTTCTTATCATGTCAATGATTTCTTCCATAAAAATTTATAGTTACCAAAAAGCAAATCAAGTAGCAGTACACTGGGAACAAACTAATTATAAAATATGCCTTAGAAAATTTTACAAAATGGCATAATAGTGCTGTCTCGTCACAGTGGCATTTATAGGTCCAAAAAACCTGCATTTTTTTCTGTCAAATTACTTTAACAGCCTAAAATGTAAAAAGAGAGAAAATGTAGTTAACATATGGTTACACCAGGAAAACACTTGGGGGGCTTGAGTGCTTGCTGGCCTTTAGTTAATGTCTAGAATCCCCTGTAGCTGCAGAGGACCCACTGTTTTTCAGTCATCTGGAAGGGTTTTGCATTTGCCTTCTCCACTACAAAAATCACACACACAAATAACAGAGAGAAGAATTTATTATTTAGAGATATTCTAGAAAATATAACAAGAATGAACAAGAAAATCTGGCATAAATACAAAACACCCAGTGCCCATCTGGCACCTAAGCTACAGGAAATCTTCAATTTCCACCAAAAACAAAAAGAAAAAAAAAAAAAGAAAAAAAAATCTATTGCAACCCTTGGTATACTGGAATACAAAGAGGGATTTCTTCTTTTTTTTTTTTGCCCCAAGTTACCAATAGGAAGTTAGTACTGAAGAAATAAAAGTAACCTAGTCATTTATTTAAAAGAAAAACATCATCATGCATTTATTTGAAGGTTTCTGTGTTAGGTGTATATGGAGTGAACCATTTACCTTCAAGGACTTTAAAAATAAAACTTAACAATAAATTAAGTAGATCTTAGGGAGTCAAAATTAGGAATGAACTTAAAAATGTTTCAAAGAAAATAAAAGGTAAATATACCTGATTTCTAATTTTTAGAGTTAAAAAATACTGCAAGCAAAGATTTATGGACTGCAGTATAACAAGGGTTTCAAAATGTTAATAACTTAAGATTTTAACATGCTACTAATGCTCATTCTATAACTACACTGAGGTAGATGGTCATCTTATGATGCCCATATAGGTAGTTAAACAAAGCACAAACCTTCTGCATATGGTACGACTATCAAAGCTCTGTCAACGAATACAGTATTTGTCAGATGCTGTGCCACAACTGCTGAGTCTGGATCATGGAATTTAACAAAGCAGACACGAGATGAGACTGGCAAAGGTGAATCACTAAAAAGCAAAAACAGAATAGTGACATGAGAAAAATCTTACCAGCTAGAAAATAAATGTATAAGACTTGCATCCTAAAAAAAAAAGTTATGAACATAGAACTGCATATATACCATTTTAACTTGTTCATTAAATAGTGTATCACCCTAACAACTACTTAAATTTATAATGTACCATGTTTTAAATGTTTTCAACATTCATGGAACAACAAAAATAGAGACAATTTCCATATATATGTTTGAACTCAGGATTTGGGTTCTGTCCCTGAGCTCTTTTGCTCAAGACTAGCACTTTACTACTTTCAGCCACAGCTCCATTTTCGGGTTTTGAGTGGTTAATTGGAGATAAAAGAGTCTCACGGGGACTTTTTGGCCTGGGTTGGCTTTGAACCCACAATCCTCAATCTCAGCCTCCTAAGTGCCTGACATGCCATTTACTTTAACAGGTAACAACTTAGTTTCAGCTTAGAAAGTTTTCATTATAGCTATTTTCTCAGAGTAAAACTGACATTTTAATCTCAAGAATAAAAGAATACGGTGATAAAGCAGCTATATGATGGCCAGTTTCCCTGGCCTCCTTAATAAGGCAGTTCCATACATTGAGCTTTTCCACATACAACTATGTTTAAGGGCTCATGGCCAATTTAAACAACTAAGGCTTTCTAGCCACTAGCACTTTCATAGAAAAAGAAATTAAGCACATATGGAGTACTTTAAGTTTTTAAATAATACCCCTTCCTACTATTTCCTTGAGTGAAAAGAGCCATTCCCTTCAGCAAATTGGTTCTTTTAGACAAAAGAAAAACAAGATATGGGATGCAAGATATGGCAGCTAAGATGACTAATACAAGGACTAAGTAGGCTTTTAAAAAAATATAAAAGAGACATATACTAGTTATTGCAAATAAGGGAAAGCATGGGACCTGTTTCTTTGGGCCTGGATTACTAGTGTATGTCTGAGACAAGCAGAAATGTTCTGATAAGTTGATGTTAGGTGATATGAACCCCAAGATAAGGATTCAAATGGTTTTTCTTTCTTGTGATTGTTTCTAACATATTTATAAGATGATTTTTTTTTTTGGTCAGTCATGGGGCTTGAACTCTGGGCTTGGGTGCCACTTCCAGTTTTCTAGTGGTTTATTGGAGATAAGAATCTCACGGACTTTCCTGCCAGCGCTGGCTTTGAACCAAGATCCTCAGATCTCAGCCTCCTAGTATCTAGGATTACAGGCTTGAGCCACTGGCGCCCGGCAAGATGATTTCTTTGTTGCTTTGTATGTTCCTCCCCCACGGTACATCCCCTGTTTTCACTGTATTTGATGTTGGCATACTTTGTGGAGGGGAAGGGAAAAAAGAAATTGTTTAAATAGGGATACAGGCAGACCCGTTGCAACAATGAGATGTACAAGATGTTATGTCAGGGCTGGGAAGGTGGCTCAGTGGTAGAGCGCTTGCCTTGCGTGCCTGAGGCCCTGGGTTCGATTCCTCAGCACCACATAAGCAAAAAGAAAAAAGCCAGAAGTGGCGCTGTGGCTCAAGTGGTAGAACGCTAGCCTTGAGCTGAAGAACTGAGGGACAGCGCCCAGGCCCAGAGTTCAGGCCCCATGACTGGACCCCCCCCCCAAAAAAAGACGTTATGTCAGAAAAAGGAACTTTACAACCTTGGTGGGGGATGGGGAGAATAGGAAGGGATGGGAAAGGGAAACAAAGGAGGAGGCAACAATACTTGATAAGAAATGTACTCTTTACCTTGCCCATGTAATTGTAACCCCTCTGTATGGTATTTTCACAATAAAGAAAAAGAAATAAAGACCATCAAAAAGTTAAAAAAAATATAAAAGAGAACCAGGGTTGCCAGTGGCTCATGCCTGTAATCCTAGTTACTCAGGAGGTTGAGATCTGAGGATCCTGGTTCAAAGCCAACCGGGCAGAAAGTCCATGAGACTTTAATCTCCAATTAACCACCAGAAAGCAAGAAGTGGCACTGTGGCTCAAGTGGTAAGGCGCTAGCCTTGATGTGAAGAGCTGAGGGATAGCGCCTAGGCCCAGAGTTCAAGTCTCATGGCCAACAACAAAAGGGGGCTGGGAATATAGCTTAGTGGTAGAGTGCTTGCTAGCATGCACGAAACCCTGAGTTAAATTCCTCAGTACCAAATAAACAGAAAAATCCAGAAGTGGCAATGTGACTCAAGGGGTAGAGTACTAGCCTTTAGCTGAAGAACTCAGGGACAGTGCCAAGGCCCTGAGTTCAAGCCCCAGAGCTGGTAATAGATAGATAGATAGATATAAAAGACAGCTAGGCATTAGTGGCTCACACCTGTAATCCTAACTAGGAGTCTGAGATCTAAGGATCATGAGTCATTTAGACTCTTATCTCTAATAAATCACTCAGAGTGTAGCCTTGAGAAAAAGAATGCCAGGGATGATGCCCAAGTCCCAAGTCCCAGGACCAGCAATTACCCCATCCCAGCCACAACAACAAAAAAATCCCCAAACATTAAATAAAAGGCAGAGGTTGCTTCCCAACCACACACCAAAAGTTATTTAAAAAATCAGTGTCCTAATGCAATGGAAACCATTTAATTCCTGGCCATCTGTGTGTTAATATCTAGGTTTTCTACTTCTGGTCAACTAAATCAGTATTTCTGGTGGGCAAAGCACTTAGCCCATCCTTTTAAAATTCTTCCTGACAACAAGCCAACTGTATTTTAAGACTCAGTGATAAAAAGGAGATAATCTGATTATACATACATATAATATATATAATAGTAAAATTTTAAACTGTATAAATACCTTTAGTAGTCATACCCATTTGGAACTTACATAAAATTTTCCTAAAGGAAAAAAGGGATCCTACCTACTTCAGGTTCAAAGTGATACACAAGGAACTTAAGTCAGTATGTCATAGTCTTACTGTTAAATGTTTCTGAAAGGATTAAGACATACATACATAAATAATGTGAATTAGTACTACTCTAACATTTTTATTCAAACATTAAACTTGTTATTTTGTATATCTTTTCTAAAACATACATGTTTTTCTTAACACACAATACTATTATGTTCTAACACTTAATGCCTTAGGAAATAGTAAGATATTTCACAATTCTTTAATACTATCATCAGATTAAAAGACAAAAAAGTTCTTAAAACTATATATTATATATAATTAACATACATATGAAATTCTTTTTTTTTTTTTGGCAGTACTGGGTTTGAGTTCATTAGGCAGGCACTTCATCAATTGTGAGCCAGAGCCATAGTTTTTTTTTTTTAGTCCCTTTTCAAATATGGTCTCATGTTTTTGTTCAGTCTGGCCTAGAACCTCTCCTGTAGCTGGGATTACAGGAAAGTACCTGGCAATAAACAGTTCTTCAAGCTGGGAAACGGTGGCTCACAACTTGTAATCCTAGCTACTCAGGAAGCTGAGATCTGAGGACTGGGTCCAAGCCAGTCAAGGCAGGCAAGTCCTAGAGAGTTTTACCTTCAATTAATGAAAACTAGAAGTAGTTCTGTGGCTCAAGTGGTAGAATGCTAGCCTTGAGTGAAAAAGCTAAGGAACAGGGCCCAGGCCCTGAATGCCAAGCCCCAGGACTAACAAAACAGTTTTTCCATTTACCACCTACTGCTTTTCCACTTATTTTGTGCAAGAACCACTTCTAAAAATGTAAATGTCTTTACAGTCTATATTCACGGCCACTAAAATGTGAGAACCTCTGAGTTAGGCCACTAGACAACAGGCTTTCTCAAATCCTACCTTAAACTTGAGTGGATCATTTCTAAGGAAAATGATCCCCAAACAGCACCTGCCTTGCTCCTTATAAGAAGTACACAGTAAAATGTTGCATTGTAAAAAGGAATTTAATTTTTTGTTATATGTAACTAATCTTAAAAGATCATTAATGTACTTGATTGGTTACTCAAAAGCTATTAAGGATCTTAAATATATCTACATTGCTAACAGTAGTTTAGCTTACTGTAACAAGACCCCAATTACATGCTTCACTGGACTAATTATTTGATAAGCATTTCAGTTACAATCTCTTATTGTAAATCACACTAAATCCATGCCCCGCCCCTCACCTATATCCCACCACTTCAAAGACAGAGGCAGAAGAACTGTTTGAGGTGAGTCTGAGCCACACAGCAAAAGACCCCATCTCTAAAAACCCAGGTATGGGGGTTGTAGCTTAGTGGTAGAGCAGCTTCCCCAACATATGAAGTAATTTAACATTTTTGGAATGAAATGTCCTTTTGGACTGCTGCTAGTCGGTAACATATTATCTGACAAACTACTGCTGAAACTCTAAATTGTCAAGAAAGTATTCCCAGTTTGAACAGGTCAGACTAACTATTCAGACAGACTAATAAACAAAACCCAACACTAAATAAATAAAAGCAGTCGCTTACAATATTGTTCAAATCTGAAAGCCCATTAAAGATAATGCAGTATCCTCTATATTGTAACTTGTACATTTTCAGAAGGAAACGATATCTATGTAGAACCTAAAGGATGGAGCTAAACAGCAAAAATATGTCAATAATATATTCCCTTGGGAAAGGAGTCTTCTGAATGCATACATAGCAACTTACATGTTGTGAATGGCTGAGCAATTCCCCAGCAGCTATTCTGGTTATAATGAAATTATTCATTTTACTACAAAGGAAAAAGCCAGACTCTGGTCCATCACAACTTTCTCCAAGACACTATCCATTGATAGGTTTAAAACAAAAAACAAAACTGGGTTTTGGTGGCCCCTGCCTATAATCCTAGCTACTCAGGAGGCTGAGATCTGAGGATTACAGCTCAGAGACAGCCCAGGGAAAAGTCCTAAGACTCTTTAACTCTAATAAACTACTCAGAAAAAGCCAGAAGTGGTGCTAACTTTGAGCAAAAGAATCTCAGGGACAGCACCCAGGCCCCAGAGTGAAAGCCCTAGGACTGGCCAAAAAGGAAAGTTAGTAACTTCCATGCCTAGAAAGAATGATACAATTCAGTGTTTCAAATGCCTGAGTATTAAATGATTACAACCACCAAAGTATCACTGATTTTCTGCCATTTTTTATGAAAATTCCAGGTGTATGTTTTCTCCAAAATTAAATACAACATAGCAATATGAAAATAGTATGTGAAAATATTAAATAGAAAGTAACGAAATACATGAACATTATTAAAGTAGTAACTCATTATCACAACTTTTATCAATTTTATTTAGATATATTTAAGTAACTATGAACAATTTTTATCCATCATTTTGAGCAGAAATATACCAAGATTGATTATATACACCTTAATAATAAATTTCTTCAGGATTTCTATATTTCCTGTTTAGAAATTAAATACCACAAAACTGTTAACACACGTAGATGGTTTACTGACAATATTTCAATTTTCACCTTTCCACTATTTTTCCTAAAGAGCATATAACTAGTATTCTAGATGTTTATGCTGTTTTTTTTTTGGTATGTCGTGGGGCCTGAAGTCTGGGCCCCAGCGCTGTCCCTCAGCTCTTCAGCTCAAGGCTAGTATGCTCTACCACTAGAGCCACGGTGCCATTTCCGGCTTTTTCTGCTTATGTGGTACTGAGGAATCGAACCCATGGCCTTATGCATGCAAGGCAAGTACTCTACCACTGAGCCACCTTCCCAGACCCTAATCTACTATTTTTAAACCTTTACTTCATAACTGCTTTATAGATCATTAATCCACTTAATACTTGGCAATGAAAGTATTTTTAACATGAATAAGACACAGATTACATGCTGCAATTCAAATTTCCAACCTTTTTTTTTTTCTTGGGTCCAGTCGTGGGGTCTGAACTCTGGGCCTGGGCGCTGTCCCTCAGCTCTTCAGCTCAAGGCTAGGGCTCTACCACTTGAGCCACAGCACCACTTCCGGCTTTTTTCTTTTTGCTTATGTGGTGCTGAGGAATCGAACCCAGGGCCTCATGCATGCAAGGCAAGCGCTCTACCATTGAGCCACCTTCCCAGCCCCAAATTTCCAACTTTTTATAAAATCCTTTCTCAAGGAAATAAAATTCTATACATTAAACAGAAGGAGACACAAGGACTCGGCTATTTCTTATTTTTGACACATCAATACCAAAAAGAATTAAGTATTCAGGCTCACTGGATTAACCAAAAATTGGTTTAAGCCCCCTTCCATAGGCCAAAATCACGGAGCAGCATCTGCAATAAGTGAACCAGTTTTAACACCAAATGTACACACGTGTGACAGTTCTGCGACCTCTCTTTCATCAAGGATGCGTGATATATTTTTTAAAGTAATCGATATGCGACACGCGTAAAATGCAGTTTGTCAAAAGAACACCACCACACGCTGGCACAATTTAAGAAAAACAACAACAAAAATCCCCAAACGAAACGACAGTGTGACCTAATCTCTCAAGTCGTGGCCCAGCCCGTGCGCTTCCCTTTCCGTAAGTTCTTTCCTGCGTAAACACGAGCACCAGGTCAGCGCCGGCTTCCGGGCCCGGAAGCGCCGCGGGGCCGGAGTGGCGGCTAGGCCCAGGCCCGGGCGGCGTTAGCGGAAACGGGGATGGTGGACGATACTCACTCCGGCGGGAAGAGGCGCAGTTCGTCAATCTTGCCTAGGAACCCGAAGAGCGTCCGCATCTGCTCAGAGCTGGCGCTCGGGGAGACATTCGTCACCTGGATTACCTCGGTGCCGCCGCCGCCGCCGCCTCCGCCGCCGCCCGGCCCGCCGCTGGGGCCCGGGCCCGCAGTGCTGGGGACGACGGTGGTGTTGCTCATGGCGCTGCTCGAGTTCTCGCTCCTGCTTTAACACATCAAACACACAACAAACAGTAAGAGGGGGGAGAGGAACCGGGTCGCGGGGGAGACAAGGTGTCCGCCACTGCTGTCCAGTTGCTGCCGCCGCCGCCGTTCCTCCGCCCCACAGCACGCCGGGGGGAGGGGAGAGCGCGCGCGAGTTCGAGACCACGAGAGCACAAACGGCCCACCCCGCCGCCAACCACCTCCCTCCCGGGCCGGCGCCCACAATGCCTCGCGGCGCGCCTGCGTCAGCGCCGGAAAGGAGAGCAGCGGCTTGCGTCCTCTTGGCCTCTTGGCGGTTTTTCACTGTTTAGTTTTCTTTAAAGCACGCATTCATCCCACTGGAAAAACCTGCCCACTTCGGCAACCATCCTATTAACTAGCGACCACAGTGTTTCCCCCGGCGGAGGGAGCTGCGCGGGATGGCGGTGTCGCATGCACACCCACCCTCGCTACCGTTCTTCTCGGCCGCTGCCACTATACTGTTTCCTTAAGTTTTCACACAAATTTTGGTAGCCCTAGACTTGTAACTAATTTGCTTTGCGTCTAAAATCTTCGGAAAAGGTAACAGTTCACAAACCTACTACAAACCTGCTATTTGTAAGTTAAATTTTTATTGCACAATATCATTTGCAAGCACGTTTTACAGTACTTAAGGATAGTCGGGTATATGATCAACAATTCCTAGAGGAAAACCTGCTTTACATGCATACAATAAAATACCATGAAGTAGTTGTACTAAGGGTTTACAACTCCCGAAGTCAGGTTATGAGCACAATGCTTCTTAGGCAATGTCACCCCTTCCTTCATTTTCTCCCTTTGGTCCCAACCCACACATAGAAAAAAATCTTTGCCTTATGTTTTTAACATCCATTGTTATCCAATTAGGCAGTTCCTCAAACTTGACAAAACTTTCACTGTTTTGGACCTTTAGGTAACGACTACTTTCTCCCATTTTATTTAACTGACATCATGCACAGTCTTCCCTCATTAATTTCTACAAATAGTAATTCCTCTACTCCATGACAGGGACTGTATGTACTTGTAATATGCATTCCCTTTACAGTGGCAGAACAAATCACATCTATCGAAATATCAGTACTGTGTATTTAATACATGTACGAAAACACTCTAATGGCAGTATCATTTATTGTAAAACAGTTTGAATCAGTATTTTTGAGGCTAAAATTCAAGGCGTTATGGTATATCTACATCAGTGAATATTTCTTGGCATAAATTCAGTCACAGGTGCAATTTGTACAAGATTATAATACAAGTTATTGAGGTCTGGATGTAAAATGACTTGTCTAGGTTAACTCACTAGTGACTCACTAGACAGTGTATTTGTGAATCTAAACAATGTTAAGATATTTATTTTCTCATTTTAAATTAGACATGGAATTGTTAAGGATTTTTACCAGTTCAACACTTTAAATAGTAACAGTGCTTATAATATGCCACACCTACTACAATATTTGAAAAAAGGACAAAAAAACACAAGGGCAGAGTTAATTTTGCCTGCCTCATTTTCTTTACCATTACCAAACATCTATTTATTTTGTTGTAGGTACATAGTACACAGAAGTATTTTATGTAATTCTACACTTTTCTGAGTGCATAATTCAGAATTCAAATTACAAGTTCAAGCCAAAGAAAAATAATTCAGTAATTAAATTATTTAATCAGAAATCAATTTAGAACAACTTATTGAACATACTAATAAGATGGGACTTGAATATGGAGATGGAGAAACATGACATGAAAAACATGGTGGCAAAAATACTCTATTCAAGTAGATCTTAAAATATTTTAGTTTCAAATCATCTAGTAGGGCCAGGCGCTGATGGTTCATGCCTGTAATCCAGATACAAAGGAGGCTGAGATCTAAGGATTACAGTTCAAAACCAGCCCAGGCAAGAAAGTCCAACAAAGCACCAGAAAACGGGAAGTGGTACTGTGGCTCAAGTGGTACAGCATTAGCCTTGAGCTGAAGAGCTGAGGGACAGTGCCCAGGCCAAATTCAAGCCCATGACGGACCAAAAAAAAAAAAAAAAATCATCTACTAGCTATAAAACACACAAAACCAAAAGCCAAAATTGAATTTAAAGAGAAGACAGCCTAAGTACCAAGCTCTCATAAAGCATGTGATCTGAAAAAAGGTCCCTTTGCTTCTAAGAATCTACCTGTTTACTAACCAATCAAACATGGAATTGGCTAATTTTGAACATTCTTAAAGGTCTAATGAGTAGATTAAACAATTAATTACTTTGTATTATTATCTGTATCTCTCAGAAAATATTTAGCTAAAGGCAAGCAAATAATGTCAAAACAAACAAGTACACTCAAATCTATATTAGTTTTCAGGCACTGCTGATTTGTTTAGGCTCCAAACTAAATAAGGCAATAAGGAGTGCAGAATCTGGAGACATATATTCTCCAGTATATCTCAAGATTTATTCACCATATTCACAATAAAAAAAGCAAAAAAAAAATCACAATTCTGGAGCATATTCACTATAACCCTACAGCCTCAAATTACAAGTTAGTGCCAGGCCATGCCTGTAATTGTAGCTATCCAGGAAGCTGAGTTCTGGAGAATCAAGGTTCAAAGCTAGGAGAAGACAGTAAATTTCTCTTTCCCAAACTATCTCCAAAATAACCAGTAAAATTCCCTGTTGGAGGCATGGGTCAAATAACAACATCAGTCAAGCAAAGCAAATGGAACAATTGTGGGAATCAAGTTCAGGAACATAAAAAAAAATCACAATTCAAGTATGTATTATGTTTCAAGGATTTCCTGGATGCTCAAAGGGAAGAGATAGTAAAAAAAACTTACATATTTCTCCATGGTACTTTAACCTAGGCTGGCCTCAAACTTGCCTCACCTTCTCAAGTGTCAGGATTATAGATAAGCCCCAAAACACTAGGCTAATCTGATTCTTGATACTGCCAGAAAAGTATGGCAAAGAATATTTGCAAATGTTTTATGCAAATTCTCAAAATACTAATCCTGTTAGTTTTACGAAAAGTTTTAGTCCTTTCTAGTACCAAGTTTTTAAAAGAACTTATGTAGAAGTAAGTTTTTTAGATAAATGAGCACAGACACAAACATACCATCCCTACTGCTGCTATACACCACTGTCCTAACTTGTATAATACAAGACACTTATTTTTGTCAGTACTTTTGTTTATACTAATAGAAATGATGGTAGACACTTCACTGACTCCAATTCTGCATATCTGCACAAACAACTGGATTTTTAATTAGGTAAGCATCTCCTAACTAATTAAGCAACTTTTGAAGGCACTGAAGGCAATGAATTAACTTTTGTGCTCCTGATGGACCAATGTTTTAAGGAGAGATCTTTCTGTGTTACCTAGGACCTAGGATGACCTAGACCTCCTATAGGTGTGTGCCATGGAACCTAGCAATCAATATTACTACACTGTATTAAATTAAATTCAGCATTTAGTAAAAGTTTAGTGAGTTTCATAATGTGCTAAAACTGTACAAATGCTTCACATAGTCTACGAATCCTGGTAAAGCAGATAGCTTATCATTGTGACATACATAAAGGTATGCATGCAACAAGGCTTGGCAAATACAGACAACAATGTATCTGTTAAGATTTAAAAGAGAGGGGCTGGGAAGGTGGCTCAGTAGTAGAGTGCTTGCCTTGCATGCATGAGGCCCTGGGTTTGATTCCTCAGTACCACATAAGCAGAAAAAGCCAGAAGTGGGGCTTAGGCTCAAGTGGTAGAGTGCTAGTCTATAACTAAAGAGCTCAGGGACAGCGCCCAGGCTGAGTTCAGGCCCCATGACCGAACAAAAAAAAAAAAAGATTTAAAAGAGAGATTTTGTTGAGGTTAAAAAAAAATCAAGTATATGATGATAAATTTTTCCTTTATACTAATAGAGAAAAAGGTAAAAAACTAGTAAATAAAACTGCTGCTTACATATCTCTAAAATTTATGATATATTTTATTTTCTACAGTACATCTTTGACATATGGGTATATAGTTGCAAAGAAACTGCCCTAAGGAAAAAAAACCACCAATACTCAAGATGTATAGAGTTCAGTACTCTAAAATTACTCCAATTTGCCTAAAACCTATGTGTAGTTAGCCAGAGCATCCATAACACACAATCACACAAAGCAGGGTATTTTACTGTCACAAAACTACTGTTGTACACACTAGTATTAATCACCAAACTAGATCTTATTTCATGCTATTTTTCCCAAATACTACAGATGTTTGATTACGTTTTTCCATATGCTGCTAAACTTCCACTAAAGCTGTGCTGCCTTTCAACAAATCTAACATTTAAGCATAGTGATTTTTTTTTGTTGGTCATGGGGTTTGAACTCTGGGCTTAGGTGCTGTTCCTGTGCCCGTACCACTTCCAGTTTTCTGGTGGTTATCTGGAGATAAGAGTCTCACAGACTTTCCTGCCCAGGCTGGCTTTGAACCATGATCCTCAGATCTGGTAGCTAGGATTGCAGGTGTGAGCTACCAGTGCCCAGCAAGCACAGTAATTTTCAGTTTGGTTTGGAAGGTATTATTGTCATGTAGTATATCATATACTGACTCAACCACAACTGAGGATAATCAGGACAAAGCTTCTCCACACCAAAAATCTGCATAGTGAGTGCACAGGAACTGCAAAGTTTTGTTCCTGAAATTTGATCTTTTGTTAATTGGGTTGTTTATTCCTATTTTTAGTGCATTTGGTACTAATTCCATGCAATAAGTCCACAAATAAGGAAAGCTTACAGTATTTCTAACTATTTGTATGATATTTCTGTTGGTATTTCTATAAATTTAGATAATTCTATAAATACTATATTAAACCTATAAACCTCATTCTCCCTTTTCTTCTTCATTTAAGTGAAGAGAAGAAGCTAAAGGATGGGCTAGCACTAGGAAACAGCTAGAAAAAGTGGACACAGACCTCAGAACTTCCCACTAGGACATACAAAAAACACAAGTTTATTCTTAATATGTCTTTGTTTTGATAAAGGATAAAAACAGTAATTTGAGCACCAAGATACCATTTCTAGGGCTGTAAGCATGGTTTAAGAGGTAGAACAGCTGCCTAGCAAGTGTGAAGCCTTGAGACCAAAACTGGAAGTAGAGCTGTAGTTCAAGTCATAGAATGCTAGCTTTGGACAAAAAAGCCCAGGGGCAGTGCTTAGGACCCAAGTGAAACCCCAGGTCTGGTGTGTGCATACATGTTTGTTCAAGCCAGTGTTTTTTTTTTGCACACACACACATAAATTTAGTGGAAAGAAATCCTGTGTAGTTATGTATCTTTAAGTAAATAGTTTAAAGGATATTCCCCCCTCCCAACGCCCCCACACCACTTGAGGGACAGGGCATGTACTGGAACTTCTTTATGCAAAACTAGCACTTTACCATTTGACCCGCTACTTGCTCACTTCAGGCTCTTTGGTGGGTAACTGGATAGCATCTCAGGGACTTTCCTGCCAGGTCTGGTTTCAGCAATCCTCAGATCTCAGCCACCTGAGTGGCATAAGCCACAGGTACCTACCTAGCTTCAAGAATTTTAATGTTTTCCTACTTCAAGGAATTAGACATTTACATCATTTAACCTTTAACTTCTTTTTCCTATGCTGTCAAGTTAATGTTCTCTTCATAAAGGACAATTACTTTTAAAGACTGACAAAATAAAACAACAAAGTAGTGTATGCAACCCAGTAATAAGACTGAATTTCATTAACTGAATGCTTTAAAAGTGGCCTTTAATCCTCCTAACACTCAAAGGTACTAGTGTGATTAATAATACAGGTCCTGGGTCAAGCTGAAGGAGTTCTACTACCAATTAAGATAATTATGAGTTACTGGAATTATGAGAAATAATGCTCCACCTAGTGGTGAAGATGAGTGAGGCTATTCATACAAATGGGAGAGAAGATTAGCTATTATAATGCCTATTCAACAAAGAAATTAACATTTAGAAAAGTTAAGCAATGGACTTCAGTTTCATATAAAACAAGTGACAGTAAAGCAGGCAAAGATTAAAAACCAAACCAAACTAAATCAAACCAGGCAGGTATCTCACTACTCCCTCGATGTTGTGCTGTCTCCTCCTAAATAACTTGCCATATAATTTTGGAAGAAATTTAAACTTGTAAAATGAGAAGCACTAATGATTCATCTCAGGTTCTGTATTATCAGGGGGAAAAAATCTTCACATTTTGAAAAAAAAAAGGCTGTCTCAAGGCTCCATTTTATACCATCATTCTCTTTCTTTGAGTTACTACTTCCCTCACATGGAAGATTCAAATCAGAAGTTAATCTAGGTAGCACCATTTACATTCCACATTTTGCCATTCCATACTTAGTTTTCCATTCTGGCCCCACCATCCCAACAAACAGCTTCTGCATGCTCTCAAGTATCATAGAGGTGCTTGCCCTAATTAGTCATGTGATTTCTAGTACTTTTCTGTGAAAGAGAGATAGTTATATCATTTGAACTTTTTTGTTTTCTGAATAGGTCCTTGGGTTTGAATTCAGAGCCTGGGTACTGTGGGTAAGCTTTTTCTGCTCAGTACTGGCACAAATGAACAAAAAACCCCTGCATTTTGACTCAAACTTATTTATTTATTTTGGCGCTTGCTATCATTTGAACTACATATTTAGACCTCAGACTGATTTTTAAAGTTACTCATAATGGTATTATATACACTCACCCAATTCTACCTATTCTTTCCACTAATTTAGCCTTTCCCAATTTATAACACTCGAGTGTGATCAATGTTATACAATATATTCATTTTAGTTGTTAAAGATCAGAAAAAAAGCACTGGAATAGCAAAGCGTTTTCAGGTGATTTTGAAAATGACCAATAAATCTCAAGAAGTTTTTTCTTAAATGACATAAGCAATATTAGTTTATCACTATCCTGGCTTTAAATTCCTTTTTCAGGACTATATAAAGAAAATAAGAAGCAATAACAAAACAGGGAAATTAACTGCATTTAGGATACATTTTTTTTACAACTTTTTTTTCAAGGGATAAATATTGACATGTTAAAAGTTGAAAATGTATTTTTTCCACAACCCTCCATTAACAACTTTAACAAAATACAATTCATAGCCACATCTGAAACTGAAAATAAACATGCAAAATATGTACTGACTTCAAAGAAATAACATATTTTCTACTGAGTACTTTTAAAACTTGACAGTTATCGGCTGGTGACACAGCTTAGTGGTAAATTGTTTTGCTTAGCATGCTCCAGGGCCTAGGCCTGGATAGGGATAGGGGGAGAAAAAAAAGCAAAAACAAAGGTTTACAGTTAAAAGCTTTGAGGGAAGTCAGATGTGAAATTGAAATTTTTAAAGAGAACTCAAAGGTTCTTTCAGTAAGTAACTTTTAACACAAGATAGAAGAAGCTATCATAGATAAGGCAATGTTCTGAAAAATAAACATCAATCTGCTACTTTATACAAAAAGAAACTTCAGGGAAATGTCTGTAAAGCAAGTTCACTGTGCTTTTGATTCTGTATTTAAACAAATGTGCTTAGAAAGCCTGTACAAATTTATCTCATTTTCCCTTAGTTCAGTTTTAGATTTGTTTTAATAAATTTTCCTTATCAATACTAGCTTTTGCTTTGAAAAAAATATAGGGCAATAAGTAATATATCAAGAATAATACAGCTAATTCTAAAAATGTCTTATTAAAAATTTAATGGGCATGGTGGCTCAAGCCTGTAATTACTCAGGAGGTAGAGATCAGGGATTAAGGTTTGAGACTAGTTTGGAAAAAAAAAGACTACATTGTTCATGGTGGCGCTATAATCCTAGCTATGGGAGAGGTATAGGGAAGATTGTGGTCTGAGCCCTGGCTCAGCCAAAACCTGCAAGACCCTATCAGAAAAATAACAAAAGCAGAAGATGTGGGGTATACAAGCACTAGGCCTTAAGTTCAAACTCCAGTACAATAAATGATGGATTGAATGAATGTAGGTAGCTCATTGGTGTAATCTCAGCAACAGACTGAGTGAGGCAAAGGATAATCGTAGGAGGCCAGGCAGGGCTACACAACAAGTATGAAGCTGGCCTGGGCTACACCTCCTGTCTCACTAGTACATATAAAACAGTTGTTAGTGGCAGGGGTAAATGCTCTCTAAATTTGGTAAGAAGTCTGACTTTCCCTTATAAAACAGAATAGGGCTGGGAAGGTGGCTCAGTGGTAGAGCGCTTGCCTTGCATGCATGAGGCCCTGGGTTTGATTCCCTAGCACCACATAAGAGAAAAAGCCGGAAGAGGCGCTGTGGCTCAAGTGGTAGTGCGCTATCCTTGAGCTGAAGAGCTGAGGGACAGCGCCCAGGCCCAGAGTTCAGGCCTCACGACCGGACCCAAAAAAAACAAAACAAAAAAAAACAGAATAGCAATTTATGGATAATTTAGGCTTAGTTTTGATTTCTTCACTTTTTTATTTAGTAATAAATTGAATAACACAACCATACATCACTTAAATATACTGAATATATTACAGAAAAAGTTTTGTCACAAAAGGCAGCTAGCTGTCCAGTAGAGAAGCAGGTATCTTTTTTACAGTGTAGATTATGTCTACATGTCTGTATCCATGTTTTGGGTAGTACTACATATCTGAACTTGAGCCAGTTCCTTAACCCTTTATGCATTTTAGTTATTTTTTTATGCCAGGCGTCAGTGGTTCATGCTTGTAATTCTAGATACTCAGGAAGCTGAGAAATGAAGATCATGGTTCAAAGCCAGACCGGGCAGGAAAGTCTGCAAGACTCTTATCTCCAATAAACCACCAAAAAACCAGAAGTGGCGCTGTGGCTCAAGTGGTAGGCTAGCTAGTCTTGAGCTGAAGAGCTGAGGGACAGTGCCCAGGACCAGAGTTCAAGCCCTACGACCAACCAAAAAAAAAATTATTTTTTTAGTTAGATCCTATACTTATTGCCCAGTGCAGCCTTGGACTGAAATACTCCTACCAATTACTTCCTTCATAGCTGAGGTTAGGTGTGTACTTCCACATCCAATTTGTTTGTTACCTTTTTTTACATAGCATGGCCTCAATTTGTGATCATCCCATTTGTGCTTGCAGAGTAGCTGAGATTATAACTGTACCACGCCTACCAGGCTAACGTTCATTATTTGGACTGGTTTGAACTCAGGGCCTCAAGCTTGCCGAGTTTGCCTGATTGATTCTCTATCACATGAGTCATACCTCTAGACCAGCTTTTTGCTGATTATTTGCAAAATGGAGTCAGTCAGACTTTTCTGCCTTGGCTGGCTTCAAAACCATACTCTTTGGATCTCAATCTTCCTGAATAATAAGGAATATAGGCTGAAGTCCATTCTTTAAAAGAAGTGAACACTTTGATTTAAATGCCAGTGTTTCTTAAAAGAATATAAAGCCACAATGCCTATATGTCTCTGATCATATAAAATAACATTTATTGAAATGAACTCCAGGAAATGGAAAGTTTTTTTCTTTGTTGTTTCTGTTTTCTCTTCTTTTTGTCTTGTTTAATCTCTCTTTGGAAAGGTAAAGGGGGACACAGAAATAGAGGGACAAAGGGTGAAAAAATGCAGCAGTAATACTAACTAGACACTATTTTGAAAATGAACTATACAACTTGTGGATGGGGACAGGAGGGAAAAATTGGAATAGAGTGAGGGAAGGGATGACATTGTCAAAAAATATATATTCTTTACCTGACCTATGTAACTGTAGCCCCTCTGTATGTCACCTTTATAATAATAAAAATAAAAAATGCAAGTGTTGGGCTGGGAAGGTGGCTCAGTGGTAGAGCGCTTGCCTTGCAAGCATGAGGCCCTGGGTTCGATTCCTCAGCACCACATAAGCAAAAAGAAAAAAGCCGGAAGTGGTGCTGTGGCTCAAGTGGTAGAGCGCTAGCCTTGAGCTGAAGACCTGAGGGACAGTGCCCAGGCCCAGAGTTCAGGCCCCACGACCGGACCCCAAAAAAAAAAAAAATGCAAGCGTTGAAGAAGAATCAAGTTTTTTCCTTGAAGTAATACATCTGATTTAAAGAGGTAATTGTAACTCATATAACTATTTATGACTAATTATTATTTCTTCAGGAAGCTCAATTCAAGTTGATTATCATTTACTTTCTAGGAGATAAAACACATAATTTTCTCAAGTTAATAAGGAAATAACTTTTACCACTTGCTCAATCAACATTTGCTCCCCAAATAAAACACACAATGTGTTATAAACATAAACTAGAAAAATTCTTATGCACGTCACTTTTATGTATTGTCACTTTTATGTACTGACATTCACGACAAGTATATGGCTACTTGGGAATTTCAGAATTACTTTGTCATTAAGCAGGGTATGTATAGACAAAATGAAACAATGCTTCAATTGGATGTTTTTATTAAACAGTCAATAATGAAAATACTAAGGCTGGAGGTATAGATCAAATAGTACAACACCTGCTTATCAAGCAAAAGGATCTGAGCTGGATTAAGACTGAAAAATTATACTTTGCTATTACATGTTAAAAATCAAACTACAGAAGGGAGTATAGAGAAGGTTACAGTCATTTGTTAAAAGTAGTCTTGTTACTTCTTGTAAAAGAAAAAGGTTTTCAAATCTTCTAACAAACAAAAGTGCTCAGGACTGGTGCCTCATTCTTATGATCTTAACTATTCAGGAAGCTGACATCTGAGAATCTTGGTTCAGAGCCAGCCCAGGCAGAAAAATCCACAAGACTCTCATCGCTAGCTGGCAAAAAAGCTGGAAGTAAAGCTGTGGCTCAAGAGCTACCAGTGGAAGAGATCAGAGGCCCTGAGTTCAAGCTCCAGCGCTGGCACCAAAAATAAATAAATAAATGAATGAATAAATAAATAAATAGTCTATTACAACAATTTCAGAATAGAAGATTGGAAAAATATAAGAAAGCCACTAGGTAAGTAGTCATATGTAGGTTCAAATGCCTGCCCATCCCACTTACAGAAATTTGTGACCTTGAGTAAACTTTTAACTTCTTTTGGCCTCAATTTATCCAAACTGGCCTTCAGATTAAAAAAGAAATAGCAAATATAGAGATATTATTAATATAGAGGTATTCTTAGCACTGAGCCTGGCATTTATTTGGTAAGGGCTCAAATTATCTTTACATTATAGACAAGATGACCAGGAGGATAATTAGTAACCTTGTAAAAACTGTTCTTTTGCTTTAAAATCCAGCCTTTTATTGCTTAGTAAAGTAACTGTTGGTATCTTTCTGCTTAGTTTTTTTTTTTTTTAGTTTTCTAATTAATAACAAAAGGGGTGAAGTATTTAAAATTTAAGTTCGTGGGGGCTGGGAAGATGGCTCAGTGGTAGAGTGCTTGCCTTGCATGCATGAGGCACTGGGTTCGATTCCTCAGCACCACATAAGCAGAAAAAGCCGGAAGTGGGAGTTCAGGTCCATGATCCACCAAAAAAAAAAAATCACCATGCAGCAATTTTTACAGGCAAAATTGTGTGTCAAAGACCATCAACCTTTCAACAAACACTATTCATCCCCAGTGATCTTGATGGGAGTTAGGCCCCTATCTATCTCCCAATCTGTGCTTTCAAGATAAAAATCATCTCCAGCAATACAGAAGGATGAATGTGTCCTCTCTTCTCCACGCCACTCTTTCTCCCCCGTGTTGAGGATAGAATCCAAGGCCTGGCACATGAGAAACAAGGGCTTAACTACTGAGCTACTTTCTCAACTCAGGATGAGTTCTTAATAATTCTCCTTGGATGAATCGGTAAGTTATACATTTCAGATGGAAACTGTAACAGTCAGGAAATAGACACATTGCACGAAATCTTTAATCTTTTCTGAACTTGAGTCCTTTCCCTCACCAAGAGCACAAGATTTAACTCCCCCCCAACTTGAGTAAATTATTTGACAAATCTTGTAAAATCGGAATGATTACCCCTAAGCTAAAGAGAGAAAGAACGAGTTTCAAATGCGCTTGAATCAAAACAAAGTGCCTCATGTTTAGAGTAAATTGATGGGGTTATCACTTGCATTTCTGGCGCTCCAAAGTACAGGCTGTAGCGCTTCACTACACAACTCAACACACTTGCCCTCTCCTCTTACATCGTCCACTTACGTCGCTCAACTGTCTGGTGAACAGAACATTGTTTTTGAAAATTTAAGCTTTCTCGTTCCTTCTCCCAAGCAATCCTTGTAGTTCACACTGTTTGCCTCCAGTACCGGCCTGCTACAAACTCAATGCAACAAGGGAAATGATGTGCTAGTTCTAGGAGACACCGTGCAGGGCCAAAGGCCATTTAATCGGTATTGCTCTGGAGGCTGGGAAGTCTGTGATCGCCACCCGGAGCTGCAAAGCGGGATGGGGTCCAGAGACGACGCAGGCCGCGCCCAGGTCTCAAGTTTTGGTGAAGGCCCACGTTCCCACTAGGTGAGAGGGAAGAGCGGGTTCTCCGGTCCCCAAACCCTCGCCACTGCGCCAGCACAGAGGAGACCGGAGGCACCGTAACAGATCCAGCTATCAACCCGAAAGGCCTCGCTGAAGCCGGTTAAACGCACTTACTTGAGCAAAGTAATTCCAGGACGCTAGGCCGGCACCGGCAACGGGACGGGCTGCCGTGTCCTCCAGCCCCCGGGAACTGGCCGTGACGTCATCGACGCGCGACGCGGAGAGCGAAGGCCCTGCCGGTGGCCAGCGGCCCGGCGCCGGGAACGCGCGCTCGCCGGAGGGGCGGGGCGAGCTCGCCGCGCGGCGTTGAAAAGTCTTGGGCGGGGCTGCTGCTTGGACACGGTGGGTTTGAACATGTCGCGCCTGCACCGCGGGGCCGGGCGCGATCCGCGGGCGGGTTTCGCAGCCGCGAAGGACTGTGGTGCCTCGGTGCCTCAGGGGCTATTGAAGGCGGCGAGGCAGAGCGGACAGTTGAATCTGTCTGGTCGGAATCTCAGTGAAGGTAAGGCCCAGACGCGTCGGGAAGCCGCCCGGCGTCGGGCCCGGCTCGCGCCCTCCTCTACCCGGGGGTCCGCCCTCCCAGCCCGGATCCGTGCTGGAATCCGCTCCCGCTCCTCCTCCAAGGGGGACCTGCTGGGTCTGTGGCCACAATTCAGACGAGGCACTTTCTGGAAGTTCCTCCGTCCTGTAGGATAAGTGAAATAACCTGAGAGCGCGCTAGCAAGATGGGCTCATGTTTTTTCTTTGGCCCGATTTCTTCCTGGTAATGGCCTTACCAACGCTACCATTTTTTCCTCTCTCTCCATACACACATATTTATTATTATTATTATTATTAGTCGGTCGTGGGGCTTGAACTCATGGCCTGGGTACCGTCCTTGGGCTTTTTTCACTCAAAGCTAGCGCTCTACTACTTTTAGCCGCAACACCTCTTCCCAATTCTCTATTTTAAACGCCGAAATTTTACATTTGTCCCTGTGTTAGCATAAAATGAAGGTCACTGCTTCTTGCCAAGGCCCTCCTCTGTATGCAACTGAGCAAAGTCCTAACGACAAGAGATAGAGTATATTTTAAAACTTATTATAATTTTATTATCTTTAAGCAGTTATACAAAGGGCTTTCAATTTAACACGTTAGTTTATTAGTTCAGTGCATCTTGTTCAATGCTACCCCCTCCCCCCCCCATCATTCTCCCTTGTCTCTCCCAACCCTGCATTCTTTTTTAAATTGTGGGATCTAAATGAGCGCTGCCCTTTGATTTGATCGACCTTGAGAAACCTAATAAAACCAAACGGGAAAATGAATATTTCTCGTTTCAGTTTCAGTGAGATCTTTTGTCTCTATAGAAGTGAATGTATTCTCAAATTTTAGCAGTGAATTTATTACCAGATTGCTGACAGGTGTTGCTCCTTGGAAGGAGGTGTCCTAAAGAGAGGAGAGGCCTCTGCCTTGCCTTCGGATACCGAATTCTTGATGTGGCCTCAGGAAAAAAAAATCAAGGTAGAGATCAAGGGAGACACCAAACAACTTTATTAGTAAAGCAAAGTAATGGAAAGATAGTATACAACTATGGTTGTGGGAACATCCATGTACAGTGAGTACTTTAGTATCACAAGTGTTTGTGTTGAATAAAAAAGTAGATAGTGTTTGGATCCGATTAACCAGAAGTTCGAACACATGGTACATTTAGTCATTTTTAATGTTACTTTGTTTTATCAATTGGGACTGGAGATCTAGGGTTGACCTGCTAAACATTGGATCACTGGGTAGTTTGGCATTTTCCTCCACTTGAGTCATTGATCTGAGACAATAGATTGTTATGTGTTGCTTTCAACACACATGTCCATCCCTGAGATAAATACTTTCCTAGCAATCCCTTTTTGTGCCCAAAGGAGTCATTTTCCCAGAACTATTTCTTTTGTTCATTTAGTTAAGTATACTATGGGCAAGGTAAGTTGGTTTTTTATTTTATTTTTTTAATTATAATTTTAATTTTTTTATTTTAATTTTTTATTTTAATAAATGTTGCAACTTTATGATTGTAAGATGACAAAAACAGTACTTCTGTGCTTTTACTAAAGCTATTTCTTAACACCATATTTGTTTCTGATTTTCTGGCAGCTGTTTCCTTTTTGTCCTGCACCAAATTGACTCTTTTTTCCTCCAAAGAGAGTGAACAAAATGACTACAGCCCATTTGTTATATCCTCATTCTATAATTTATCTGTTGTCAGTTGGAAAAGAAAATATAAAAAATATAATTTATTTTTTACTGTTAAGAGTCATGCTGTATGAAAGCCACAGTGACTATTTAAATTTTTAATTAATCATTATTACATACAATTAAAAACACACTTGAGTCACTTTAGCCACATGATGGTATCAATAAGCTCACATGCTTTTTGCTGGCTGATTTGTATTTCTTTTCCCATTCAACTGTCCATAACTACATATCAAAATAATAGTATGTTTCTTGAAAACGTTAGTTTTCAAGAAAATTAGAAAGAGTAGTTTTTTTAAAAAATTGTTGTTTTGCTTTGCTTTAAAAATAAGCATCCATTCACAGTTGCAACTTATTGCTGTTTGAGTAACTGGATTAGAAGTTTTTTATCTGTTTTCTTTTTATGGTGATGTTGGAAATAGTGCCTCAGTGTGTTTGGAGAATAAATGTGGATATCCCTGCAGAAGCTAATCAGAACCTCTCATTTGGTGCTACTGAAAGATGGTGGGAGCAGACGGATTTGACCAAATTAATAATATCAAACAATAAACTCCAGTCACTTACAGATGACCTCCGGCTTTTGCCTGCACTGATTGTTCTTGATGTAAGTTGTTTATAATTATGGGTTCTTAATTGAAGAAGCTAAACTTAGACATTGGTAAGCAAGAAACAAAAACCCCAAAACAAAAAACCCTTTCATACTGAGCTGGTAGAATGCAAGGTCAAATAACAAAGTATTATATAAGGAACAGAATAATAGTTAATAGCTATGTGACTTTGGGAAAGTTACGTCTTTGTGCCTTGGTTCTATTTCCTTATCAACAAGAATTGATACCATTGCCTACTTTTGAAAGGTTTTTTTTTTTTGGTCTGTTGTGGGGCCTGAACTCTAGACCTGTAACAATCCAGGTGCTAGTAATGTCTTGAACCTGTAAACCTAGCTACTCAGGAGGCTTAGATCTGAGATTGTGGCTCAAAGCCAGCCTGGGCAGAAAACTCCTTGAGACTATTATCTCTATCTTAATCAGCAAAAAACTAAAACTGTAACTGCAGCTCAAATGATAGACTGCCAGCCTTGAGTGAAAAAGCTAAGGGGTAGTGCTCAGGCCCTGAGTTCAAGCCCCAGTACTGGTATGATAAAAAAGTAAATAAATAAGCAACCACTTGTTACCACTTGTTAACAAGGATTCTGGCTGAGCATGAGTAGCTGGAGATCAGAGGATTGTGATTGTGATCGATTGTGATTTCCTGGGCAGGAAAGTGCATGAGACTTCTCTCCAATTAACCACCAAAAAGTTAAAAGTGGATCTCTGGCTCAAGTGGCTAAGGGCTAGCTTTGGACAAAAAAACTCAGGCTCAGCTTCCAGGCCCTAAATTCAAGACTCAGGACCAGCATAAAAAATAAAAATAATAAGCAAGGATTATGTTTGTATCCCGTAACTAAATTCAAAAAATAATTTTCAAGGGCTGGGAAGGTGGCTCAGTAGTAGAGTGCTTGCCTCACATGCATGAGGCCCTGGGTTCTATTCCTTAGCACCACTTAACAGAGAAGGCCGGAAGTGGTGCTGTGGCTCAAGTGGTAGGGTGCTAGCCTTTGAGCTGAAGAACTGAGGGACAGCGCCCAGGCCCAGAGTTCAGGCCCCATGACTAAAAACAAACAAACAAAACAACAAAAAACACAAAAACACTGAATTATGAGGAATTTTTGGTGATGGTGAATAATATCTGCATCAGTCCAAAAGGTAACAAGTGGTTGCTTATTTATTTATTTACTTTTTTTTCATACCAGTACTGGGGCTTGAACTCAGGGCCTGAGCACTACCCCTTAGCTTTTTCACTCAAGGCTGGCAGTCTATCATTTGAGCTGCAGTTACAGTTTTAGTTTTTTGCTGATTAAGATAGAGATAATAGTCTCAAGGAGTTTTCTGCCCAGGCTGGCTTTGAGCCACAATCTCAGATCTAAGCCTCCTGAGTAGCTAAGTTTACAGGTTCAAGACATTACTAGCACCTGTATTGTTACAGTTTTTATTGTTACAGTCTATTGTTAATATCAAAGCAGTTATATTAGTTACTTAAGATAGTTTTTTATTATCTATTTATTTGCTTATTTATTGATTTTACAACTTGCCTTTAAGTAAACTTTAAATCTTTGTGTTCTTATTAAGGGGATCCATTTTTAGGGTATAGATGCCATATCATGTAGTAATGTGAGGTATAAGTCATTGATTAAGAATCCACTAGTATTTGTGTGTGTGTGTGTGTGTGTGTGTGTGTGTGGTATGTGTGTGTGTGTGGGGGGGGGTCCTGGGGCTTGAACTCTGGGCTTGGGTGCTGGCCCTTTGCTCTTCAGCTCAAGGTGAGAGCTCTCCCACTTGGGCCACAGTGCCACTTCCGGTTTTCTAGTGGTTTATTGGAGATAGGAGTCTCACAGACTTTCCTGCCCTGGCTGGCTTTGAACCGTGGTCCTCAGATCTCAGCCTCTTGAGTAGCTAGGATTACAGGTGTGAGCCACTGGCACCTGGCTCCACTAATATTTTTATGCTTCATTTAGCAACACCAAAAATTCTCTAGTTTATGTGTGTCAGGTGGAAATAGTGAAATTTCTAGAGAAGTTTTTATTGTCTTTGTAAAATGAATGTACTGGCTTCCCCCTTTGTTGTTGTTTGTAACCTTAAAAACAGTATGATTCTAGCCAGGCACTGGTGGCTCATGACTGTAATCTTAGCTACTTAGAAGGCTGAGATCTGAGGATTGAGGTTCACAACCAGAGTCGGCAGGAAAGTCTGAGGCTCTTACCACCAACTAACCAGCAAACAACTGGAAGTAGAGTTATGGTTCAAGTGGTGGAGGACTACCCTTGAGCAAAATTGCTCAGTTACAGCACTCAGGCCGTGAGTTCAAGCCCCAAGACCAGCACCAAACCCCAAAACAAAACCAAAATAAAATAATTCTGTAATTTTTACAGATGTTTACATAAATAATATCAGAAGGCTATTGTTTATGATTCTCTCACCTCCTACAAGAAATTGAAACTCTATTCAAAGAGATAAACTACTTTTGTTGTTGGTGGTGGTCATGGGGCTGGGTGCTGCTGTCCCTGAGATTTTTCTGCTTAAGGCTAACAGCACTCCATCACTTTGAGCCACAGCTTCACTTCCAGTTTTCTGATGGTTATTTGGAAGTAAGAGTCTTATGGACTTTCTTGCCTGGGCTGGCTTTGAACTGCAATCCTCAGATCTCAGTCTCCTGATTATTAGGATTGCAGGCGTGAGCTAACAGCATCCGACAAAGTAAACTACTTTTTACATATTTTCTAATTATGTTTTAAATTGCTAAGTTCTTATATCTTATGAACAATTGAGTCAGTTTCAAACTATTTCTCCTTTACTACACATAGAACAAATTACCTCAACATTGCCATTGAGTTAGAAGAACAAGGGATTGTAAGTGCACAATTTTGTATAATAGCAAAGCTCAAATATTGCTAAATATAACTTTTTTTTAAAAACAATTTTAGATACATGACAATCAACTGACATCCCTTCCTTCTGCGATAAGAGAGCTAGAAAATCTTCAGAAGCTTAATGTCAGGTAAAGTTTAGCTTATTTTTTTTTATAATATTGCAATTATAATAGTATAAACATAATATTCTTAAAATATTTTTCCTAACATTAGAAAGTGTTATTAAGTTGGGCTGTTTATAGGTAGTACCTCTTGGACCCTTCCTTGTTTTAACCTGCAATTCAAAATGAATGGAAATATTTTTGTATTATTTCAGAAAGTAGGTGAGTAATAATAATTTTTTTTTTAAGTACTGGTGTTTGAAACTTAAGGGCCTCTCACTTGCCACTACCTGAGCCATATTCTAGCCCTTCTTGCTTTAGCAGCATTTCAGATAACAGTACAGTTTTTTGCGTGGGGTGGCCCTGGCTTGCTACTACCAATCTCATATTTCCTGAGTAGCTATGATTATAGGTGGGAGCTACCACTGCTGCCATCCTCTACATCTTTTTTTTTTTTTTTTTTTAAGAAAAGATATAATGTCTTACTGTGTTGTCCAGGCTGGCTCCAAATTGCTGGGCTCAAATGGTATGTGTTTTTCTTTTTCTTTTTCTCCTTTTTTGTCAGTTGTGAGGGCTGAACTCTGGGCCTGAGTGCTGGCCCTAAGCTCTTCAGCTCAAGGCTAGCACTCTACCACTTGAGCCATAGAGCCATCTCTGGCTTTTTCTGCTTATGTGGTGTTGAGGAATCGGACCCAGTGCCTCATGCATGCAAGGCAAGCATTCTTCCACTAGCCACCTTCCCAGCCCATTTTTTTCATTTTTTTTATTGTTACTGTTAAGTAGTTGTAGAAAGGTGTTCAGTGATATTAATTTTTACCTCACCTTTCGAAATATCTAACTCTACATGTAGTGCATTTTCCACAATGCACAACAGATTATGTTTGTGTTTGGCTTTAAATTTGTTTTGTTTGTTTTATGAATTTAAGGCCCAGTGATTAAAAAAATTGTCTTTGTAATGTGAAAATTGACTGTGGTTCTTATTTTGGCAGACTACTTTCTTGATATGCCACATTTTAAGTTACTTTGATAAAAGAAATATCTAGCTGTTAAAGCATAAGAAAAAAATACTAATTCTTTTATTGATGCTGAAGGATTTTATTATTTATTTCATTGTGATGCTTGATATCAGACTCAGCCTTATATACTCTAGACAGGCACTATGCCTCTCAACTGTACCTGTCATTATGACTTGTAATATTACCAGTTTTTAACTTTTCCAAAACCTCTGGGATTCTATGAACATATTTATTATACTGCCATTGATAGGTACTTAGGAGACTAAGTAGTTAAGGCACTAAGTGCTCCCCCAAACATCCAGAATTTAGGAATATTTGCTGCATCTAGGTTAGAAAAGAAGAAATTTGGGGAAATTTGATTTAGGAGAAGAAAGATACTTTTTTTTGGGGGGGGGGTCCGGTCGTGGGGCCTGAACACTGGGCCTGGGCGCTGTCCCTTAGCTCTTCAGTCAAGGCTAGCACTCCACCACTTGAGCCACAGCACCACTTCCGGCTTTTTTCTTTTTGCTTATGTGGTGCTGAGGACTCGAACCCAGGGCCTCATGCATGCAAGGCAAGCGCTCTACCACTGAGCCACCTTCCCAGCCCAGAAATAAGATACTTTTATTTCTAAGATCTTTCATTTACATGTGTCATCTGGAAAACTTTTATAAAATAAGTATGTTTACAACTTATTTATTTATTTTATTTATTTATTTTTTTTGGTCATGGGGCCTGAACTCTGGGCCTGAGTGCTGTCCTTCAGCTCAAGGTTAGTGCTCTACCACTTGAGCCATAGTGCCACTTCCAGTTTTTTCTGCTTATGTGGTGCTGAAGAATTGAACCCAGGGTCTCATGCATGCAAAGCAAGCACTGTACCACTGAGCCACCTTCCAGACCTGTTTATAACTTTTTAAAAAATTATTTTGTGCTGGTATTGAGGCTTGCACTCAGATCCTTGATACTGTCTCTGCTTTTTTGCTCAAGGTTGGCACTCTTACTCACTTGAGCCGCAGCTCTACATTTGGCTTTTTTTGCTGGTTAGTTCTATAATCAGCCTGTACATATTTCTTAAACATAAGATAGTTGTCTGTTTTCTAGTTGCAAATGCATTTGTCTTAGGGCAAGTAATTTCTAAAATAATAGTCCTGATTTTGTAAAAAAAAACCATAAAATTACCACAAATCAGAAAAAATGTTTCCTGTAAAAAAGGGGTAATTGGCTAGGCACTTGTGGTACACGCTTAAAATCCCCACTATTCAGGATGCTGAGGATCCCAGTTTGAAGCCATCCTGAGAAGATAAATCTGAGAACATTTAACTCCAGTTAACCAATTAAAAAGTGGAAATATAGCTTAAATGGTGCCAACCTGAAATGGAAAAAGCTAAGCAAAAGTGTGAGACCATAAATTCAAGCTAAGCAAAAGTGTGAGACCATGAATTCAAGCCTGAAATGGAAAAAGCTAAGCAAAAGTGTGAGACCATGAATTCTAGCTTCAGTATGAGTATAGGAAAAACAAAGGTAATTGTTTAGAACTGCCTTAAGCTTTCTTCCTCATACAAATCGAAGACATAGGTAAGACCTCCAAAGATAAACCTGATAATTTGTTCATTTATCTCCTAATTATCATGGACTGTATTATCCCCTGATTTTGTGCTTCTAATTAAGCTGAATGTCCTACACAGAAGCTCAACTAAGAAGTAAAGACCAAGTACAGAGTGTAATTGAATAATACTTTCAACATGAACTGCCAGGCCCTCGAACTAAAACATCTATTTCTATTCTGACTGCTAATCTTGAAGCCTAACCTTTATATAACATGAATCCCTCTTGTAGCATGTACATAAATACATTTTGTCAAAATTCTAAAAGTCAATTATTTTCATTTACATGTAAAACCAAGACTTGACTGTAAGTTAGCAATTAGAAGTTCAAAACATTTTTGTTGTTTTTCTTTGAAACCTTTTGCTTACTTTACTGTTGTATCTATGAGTGGATGTGAGTTTTGATAAGTTCTTAATAAGCACTTAGTTTCTTTTTTTTTTGCCGGTCATGGGGCTTGAACTCTGGGCCTGAGCTCTGTCCCTCAGCTCTTCAGCTCAAGGCAAGTGCTCTGCCACTTGAGCTATAGGGCCACTTCCTGTTTTCTGAGTGTTTATTGGAGATAAGAGTTTCACGGACTTTCCTGCCCCGGGTTGGCTTTGAACCGCGATCCTCAGATCTCAACCTCCTGAGTAGCTAGGATGCCTGTAGGCATGAGCCACCGGTGCCCGGCTTTAATAAGCACTTAGTTTCTATAATGAGTTCATGTCATTGGTAAGGACAAATGCCTTTGTTAGACGGGTGTTGGTTCACTCTTGTAATCCTGGCTACTCAGGAAGCTATCTGAGGATCAAAGCCAGCCTGGGCAGGAAAGTCAGTGGGCCTCTTATTTCCAGTTAACCACCAAAAAGCAAGAAATGGAACTGTGGCTCAACTGGTGGTACAGCACTAGCCTTGAACAAAAAAGCTCAGGGTCAGTGCCCAGGTCCTTATTTCAAGCCCTAGAACAGGCACAAAAAATAGACAAAGTAAAAGTGTTCTGTTGTTAAATATTTGTTGTCTTGTCTACCAAGTTATTCAGCATTTATTTTTGTGAACTAATAGTCGTAACAAACTGGAAGTGCTCCCTGAAGAAGTGACACACCTAAGAAACCTGAAGACCCTGTATCTCCAGCATAATGCATTAACTTACATACCAGAGGGATTTGAGCAACTTTCCAATTTAGAAGATTTAGTAAGTTATGATTTTCCAGTTTTTATATGATTTATGTCTGGTGGGTCTAATACATAGGAAACCAATGATTTGTGAATCTACAAAAGTGTTTTTAACTCTCTATTGTATAAAAAATATTTTTTCCAATAAGTAGTCTGCTAGTCCTCTTCAAAAATTTTAGGTCCCTGTAGGAAAAATGAAACTTTTCCTAATTTGTCCTCTGACATATTGTAGAGGATAGGCTGAATAGAAGTCACGGAGAACACCTCTTAGGAAACCATAGCTTCCCATAGTACCTTCAATTTATGCTGTTTGTACGACACCTACTGTCTTCATAAGTAATTCTTTTTTTTTGTCAGTCATGGGTGCCCGGCTTCATAAGCAGTTTTAAGAAGTGATAAATGGCCAAGACTTTTTTGTTTCTGTTTCAGTAGATAAAGAATTCTGGAGCCAGGAAATTTTCAGTTTCAGAGGTTTCAGTCCATAATTATGAGAAGCCCTTGGCAGAACAGAGCAGTTCCCATCTTGATAGCCAAGAAGCACAGAGAAAATGACTGAAATCCATAGCTTTTGAAATATTTAATAGCAATTTCCAGATTCTTAATTGCTTGTCCATTTGTTATTGTTGATTATACTAACTTGGATGTTAATTATGATCATAGCATGTGAAAAAGCCCTTATATTTTTTAGTTTTGTATTTATTATTTGTGGTAGTGGAGTTTGAATTTAGGGCCTTGAGCTTGTTAGGCAGGTCCTCCAACCACTTGAGTCACGCCTCCAGCCCATTTGAACAGGTCTCACATTATGTCCCAGCTAGCCTGAATTTAATCCTCCTATTTGTGCTTTCCTTTGTTGCTGGATGATAGGTGCACAACACTGTGCTTAGCCAGTGTGCTTCTCCTAAAAGTTTGGGATGACTGGTACACACTACTGTGCCCAGTCATTGATTGGGATTGACTGCCATCAGTTTTTATTTCTAATCTGATTTTGAACTGTGATCCCCAAATCTCTGTCTTTCAAGTAGCTTGTCAGTCGTGGGGCTTGAACTCTGGGCCTGGGTGTTGTCCCTCAGCTCTTCCGCTCAAGGCAAATGCATTACCACTTGAGTCACAGTGCCACTTCCAGTTTTCTAGTGATTTATTGGAGATAAAGAGTATCAGTCTTTCCTGACTGGGCTGGCTTTGAGCCTCGATCCTCAGATCTGAGCCTCCTGAGTAGCTAGGATTACAGGCATGAGCCACACAACACTTTTAACGTTTTGTTTTTTTTTTTAAAGGTGATCTAGTAGTTTTACTGTTTTAGATCTAATTGCTGTATTCAGCTGTAGAATATAGTTGCTTGACATTAGACTGAATAAGTCTGCTGAAAACATCCTGAATGTCATTTACTCGAATTCATTGTTGACGTTGTCTCTATGACATTGGCACTTTATTGATACTGAGTGTTAGATAGTGTAATCCTCGATTCATAACATTGTCTTTTTTTGAAGGCATATTCTTTCTTTTAAATATATGCCTGATTTTAAAGACATTTGTTGAAATTTGTAGTACATGATGTAAAGACTACAAGTAAAACTACTGATACACAAAATGGATTTTTAATATTCTAAAGAGACAAAAGTTAAAGGATGGGAGCTATTACAGAGAAAATCCATGTGGACTACAGTAAGTTAATAGTTCTGTAGTGAGAGATAAATTAGCCATAAATGGAACCTTATAGTGCCTACCACAGCTCTTGACTTCTCATGCATAACAGTATCTTTTTCAAAATTAAAAATAAAAATGTTTTTGGTGTCCATCCTGAGGCTTGAATTGAGGAGTTTGGGTGCTGTCCCTGAGCATTTTTGCCCAAGGCTGGTGCTCTATCACATGAGCCACACTTCTACTTCTAGATTTTGTTTTTGGTAGTTAATTGAGGATAAGAGTCTCACAGGCTTTCCTGCCCAGGCTGGCTTTGAACTGTGATCCTCAGATTTCAGCTACCTCAGTAGCAGGCATGAGCCACAGTGACTGGCAATATTGTTTTTTTAAAGGTTGTTTTAGAGGTAAAGTTTTTTTTTCTCTCTCTCTCCCTCTCTCTCTCCCTCTCTCTCTCCCTCTCTCTCTCTCTCTCTCCCTCCTCCCTCCCCTCCTCTCTCATCCCTCCCCCTCTCTCTCCCCCCTCTCTCTCCCTCTCCCTCCCTCCCTCCCTCTCTTTCTCTCTCTCTCTCTCTCTCTCTTTCATTTATGGCCTTGGGGCTTGAGCTCAGCCTGTCTTTGTACCATGATCCTCAGATCTCAGCCTTCTGACTAGCTAGGATTACAGGTGTTAGCCACCAGTGCCCAGCTTCTCATTACGTATTTTAAAGCAGAAAATAAAAATTTAAAGAAAAAATGAGATATGGAGATTAGTTAACAAGCTTGAATTAGTAAACATACAGAATAGACATCTGGTTTTTGTCAAAGAGTATGTGTTGAATGCAGCAGAGCTAAGAAAAATATTTTTCTCCCAAATTAAAGTGGCTGTTTATGTTTGTAGTTTTATCTTTGTTTCTTTCAGAAATTCTTATTGTAAAGATACTTTTCACTTCATGTTATGAATTTTCAATAGTTACTTAATTCATCATAAGTACTCAATAAATGAATGAATTTATGTATCCTAATGATGACATGTGCCATGTAGCATAAATTAGTTTTAATGAAAATCTTGTATGGTATTTTAGAAGTAAGAATTTGTTTTAATTCCTGCTTACTACGTTGATGAATACATTGTGTGACTATAGATGTTGAGGAGTATCTAAATTAATGATTATCTGAGAGATATTCAGTGAAGGAAGAGTATTATATAAATTTTTGGAAGTATTTTAATGCAATTTTATCAAAATTCTGAAATCCTTTTTAGGGAAATTTATTTATTTTTCCATGAACTCATTTGTTCATTCAGTCTTTGCTTTTCAAAGGATCTTTCGAACAATTGTCTTACAACCATTCCTGCTAGTTTTTCTTCTCTGTCCAGTCTGATGCGACTCAATCTTTCTAGTAACCAATTGAAGAGTTTGCCAGCGGAAATAAGTAGAATGAAAAGTAAGTCTTCTATATTTAAAAATTATGTTTGAGTTCAATGTAACTTGATTTTAGGCAAATAATTTTTAGTACAGTTACAGAGAAATACAGTGTTTTTGTGGTGATAAATGCAAACAATAAATATATATTTTCTCCAAACAATTATTTTATACTATTTACCTAAACACTAGCACCAAAAGATACTGGGATATTAATACCTTAAGCACTCTAGGTCAGTGCTCTGCCAATGAGCTAAAGCGCCAGCCTTTATTTTTATTTATTTATTTATTTTTCCAGCCTTTATTTTTAATACTACTATTTCTCTAAATATGTAAAAATAAATTTCATTTACATATATTCATTCAGTGGTAATTTATTTTTAGTTATTACAGCTGTATGCTGTGGTATAGGTTTATAACTGATGAGGATTTCTAATAGATTCTTTGAAGTTCCATATAATCACAGAATATTTTTTTCTCTTTGAAAATATATTGGATTTTTAATAAATATGTATTGCAGGATTAAAGCATTTGGATTGTAATTGTAACCTCCTGGAAACTATTCCTCCTGAATTGGCTGGGATGGAGTCACTAGAACTGCTTTATTTGCGCAAGAATAAGTTACGTTTTCTACCTGAATTTCCATCTTGTAGACTATTAAAGGTACCATTTAGTTGATTATTAAATGAGTATGTTTTTCAAATCTTATTTATGAGAATGTATTTCTTGAAAAGGAGCTATCTTGTTTTCTAGTAGTCATGTGTGTTAGTTATATGAACTATTCTTTTCCTGTTAATATTTTTCACAAATTTAATGTGACTACTGACATTTGTGCTATTTTGTTAGTAGTATTTGTATATGTGTATGTTGGTACTGGGGCTTGAACTTGGTCTGGGCACTGTCCCCTAAATTTTTCTCTCAAAGCTGGCATTCTACTCCACAGCTCCACTTCCAGTTTTTTGGTAGTTAATTGGAGGATAAGATTCTCAAAGACTTTGTTACTGGGGCTTGCTTTGAACTTTGATCTGCAGCTCTTGGCCTTTCGAGTAACAGGATTATTGGTGTGCACCAGTGGCCCTAAGCTTTGATAGTAATATATTTTTAACAGAAAATATTAATTTTACAAATTAAAATTTATTTTGTCTGGTGAACAGTTTATAGCTGAGAAGTATTATAATAAGGCTAAAATGGTAAGTTGGGCTATATGGCAGGAGCTCTGAAATACTGGTAAGGAATATGGGCTTAATTCTTTAAATTGGCACCTCTCAGAATTTACCTAATCATACTCAGATGTATTTAAGGTTTATTACTTTCTTTTGGCTTTAAAAATAACATTAATATTGTCTTTTAAACTTGCCACAGTTTGCTTTTTTGTAGACTTTTATGCACCAGTGTTAAGGAATTTTTCTTTTTTTAAAAATATTTTTTATTAGTGTTAATTGAATAGGGAATTTTATTTCCATATGTCTATATATACAAACAGTGTATCTTGATCAGACTTTCTCTATCACCATCCTTTACCCTTTTCTACCCAAAATTTTAATAGAATGGTGACAGTGATTAAAAATAAACATTGGGAAAGTTTTCATTTTTAGCAAATGTAATATATAAATGTAAATATTTTTGAACTGATTGATTATGGGAATAATTTTTCATTAGTAATTTTTACATACTTCCATTAATCCTACAAATAAAATAAATCGTATCTGCTTTAGTTTTGAAACTTCATATTTCTGCCAGATTCAATTCTAATTATTTGGAAGTTATCAGAAAATTATTGAAAAAATGACATTTTGTTGTTTTGTTAGCTTGAAAATACCTTAATTGAAATAGAAAATCTAAACAATATAGTATTTAAAAGGTTATTATTTTCCTGTGTGTTTCAATTATTTAAAATGAAAGAGTATCCCAAATACACATAACTGATGTTTGGTTTTGTAGGAATTGCATGTAGGTGAAAACCATATTGAAGTATTAGGGGCAGATCATCTTAAGCATCTGAATTCTATCCTTGTGCTAGACCTGAGGGATAACAAGTTAAAATCTGTTCCAGATGAAATTAAACTACTACAGTCTTTGGAAAGGCTTGACCTAAGCAACAATGATATTAGCAGGTAAGCTTAAAGAACAATTGAATAGATACTTTGCCTGTTCTATGGTTATAGTTTTTTGCTTAAAAAATTAAAAACGGAGGTGCTTTTTAAAAATGGAATCAGTTAAGATTATATTTTGTCCTTAGCCAATTTGGTATATTAATAAAAGCAGATGGATCTCCACATTGCTGTAATTTACTATAACTAAGCTCTGTAATAAGCCTGAATATTATCATCTCTCTTGTTCATTGCTCTATATCTAACTCCCAGTGCAATGTCTCATACATAAAAGGTGCTTGATAACTATTTGTTGAATTTGTTAAATTAATATAAAATTGTATGGAAATACATAATGCTTTAGGATCTTAAGGGATTTATTATTTAGTAGGAATTATTGAAGGCTTTAGGACTGGGATTAGGGTGAAGCAAGTTAATTGTCTACAGTGTAAAATTTAAGACCACATTTACTTTTGGGATCACATCCTACCATAGCCCTGCTTTGCGGCCATTCATTTAAACAATAATTGTAATTTTCAGATTCATGTATGAGGAGGTAGTGAGTGATACACATGGCAGGAAGAAATAGCACAGAGCTTGGGAATTCTAAAAATATGGTGCAAATAGAAATAGGGAGGTTATAAGAATTTAGGGCTTTAAAATCTGAATTCCATGTGGAAGAAGCTCTTGAAGAATAATTTTTTGTTAGTTAGCACTATTGATAGACTGAACAAATTACTTTCGTGTGTGTGTGTGCTGGTCCTGGGGCTTGAACTCAGAGCCTAAGTGCTATCCCTGAGTTTTGGTTTTGTTTTGTGGGGGGTGGGGGGCTTGGTTCGTACTTGGCTTGAACTCAGGGCCAGGGAGCTGTCCCTGAGCCTCTTTTGCTCAAGACTAGCTTTCTACCGCTTGAGCCACATACCACTTCCAGCTTTTTCTGAGTAGCTTATTGGAGTCAAGAGTTTAATGGACTTCCTGCCCAGGATGATTCCAACTGTGATCCTCAGATCTTAGCCTACTGAGTAGCTAGGATTACAGGCATGAGCCACCAGTGCCCAGCTTACCCCTGAGGTTTCTTTCTGCTCAAGGCTAACATTCTACCTCTTGAGCCATAGCATAGCTCCACTTCTGGCTTTTTTGGAGATGAGTCTTATGGGATGTCCTTCTTGAGCTGGCTTTGAACCTTGATCCTCAGATTTTAGACTGAGGAGCTAGGATTATAGGCATGAGCTACCAGGGCTTGGTACAGATTTTCTTTTATATGTGTATTTTAATAAATATTCTAAAACTGCACATTTACTTCCACAGTGTACATTATGGCATATGGTACAACTTGATCATAAATTTCTTGGGCCTTTTGCAGTTAATTACCTTTCCACACTCCTAATACCTAACAACTAATATGCCCTGTATTATACTTTTACCTTTTTACAGAATAACATATAAATAGCATTACACAGCATATAATTTTTGTGTCTGTCCTTTTTCACATAGCAGTTTATTAATATTTATTGATTATTTATTCATTGTGATACTGGCACTTAAACTTAGACTTTGTGCAGGCTGGTTAGCTGCTGCTAGACAACTACGGCCATGTCTATTCTCTAATATTTACATGTTTAATATTTGCCTTTTTAGTATTAGATACAGTTCAGCAAGTGTTCTGTTAGCTTATCTTCATTTCTAGCAGTTTCAACTTGATAACATTAAATATATATTTGGTTCTCTTTTGTGTATTTAGCATATATCTTCAGGGAAATATTTTTCCAATATTCTTTTTTTTTTCTTTATGTGGTGCTGAGGAATCGAACCCAGAGCCTCAGGCATGCTTAGCAGGCGCTCTACCACTGAGCCACCTTCCCAGCCCCAGGGAAATATTTTTGATCTATGTTATTTGTATTTTCTTTGAGATTTATATATTGTCATATGTTATTTTTATAGTCAACACTAGTAGATTGTCCTTATATTAAATATTATCCCTGAAATTAATTATTTGTAGCTTGCCCTATTCATTGGGAAACCTTCATTTGAAATTTTTGGCACTAGAAGGAAATCCTTTGAGAACTATTCGTAGAGAAATTCTAAATGTAAGTATTTTTAGAATTCAACTCTTTATTTTTTTTAATTCACATATTTTGATTTATAAACTTTAAGATATGCTTTAGCAAATGTGATTTTTGTCTTTCTCCTTTCAGAAAGGAACTCAAGAAGTCCTGAAATACCTAAGAAGCAAGATAAGAGGTACTTTTCTGTTATTTCCTCTTTTTAGAAGAACTACATGAAAAGCATAGCAAGGTTAACAGTGCTTAATTTAAATGTACTAGGCCAGATTGTGCATACTCCATATAGATGCAAGTTAAGAGTAGTGAATGCATTTAACAACTGAATTTTCAACTGATTTGTTACACAACAATACATTGGTAAAATTACTTTTTCTTCATGCTCTTGTTCTTCTTGCAATGTCAGACATAAAATAAAAACTGAGATATATCACACTTTTAGTAATGCATTAACATTTAATAAATTATTAAAGTAGATTAAATTTATAACATTACTTTTGGAACATGGTCATTCTAAATTAACATAAACTAAAGTGTGTTTTTTAAAAAATTTTTGTCAGAACTTAGCAAACCTATGAATGTAGATACTTCTGTCAATATAGTAACAAGTGAGTAGAACTCATAAGTTATATCCTGAAAGCAAAGATTTGTTCCTTTCTGAAGTTAAAGTAGGTGTTTATTGAAGCTTTGTCAAGATATAATCGGTATATAATTCAAGTTATTAAAGATAGACCATTATTAGGAATTTAACCATCTTTTTAAAATGTCAGTATTGGGGATTAGGTTTGAGGTTCTTAAAAATTCAGCATCTGACATTCCAGGCTTAGGTGATTTAGTTCATCATAAGCTTAAAGAACATACTTTAGCCAAGTGCTGGTAGGTATCATGCCTGTAATCCTAGCTACTCAAGAGGCTGAGATGTGAGGATCATGATTCAAAGTCAGCCCAGGTAGCAAAGTTCGTGAGATTCTTACCTCCAATTAACAACTAGAAAACCGCAAATGGCACTGTGGCTCAAGTAGTAGAATACTCACCTTGAGCTGAAGAGCTGAGGGACAGCCCCCAGGCCCAGAGTTCAAGCCCTATGACTGACAAAAAAAAAAAAGAATATACTTTAAGCAGAGAACTTTATAAGACCAGTTTAAGCTGGAAATGTTAGGACTGTAGTTAATTCAGTCTTCTGCAGTTTATGGGTAGAAATATGTAGCAGTGACATTTTGTCTGTTCAGGGTGTGGTCCTGCTAGGTTCCTAAAGTCTCCCATCAGGTACCCTTATACTTGAATCCTAGTGTGTGCTTTGAAGTTTGTGTTGAAACTTAATCTCCAGTGCAACATTATTGAGAGCTGTAGCTTTCAGGAGAGGATTGTGTCATGAGGATAGGGGCCTCTTGAATAGGATGGACACTTTCATGAAACAGTTTAAGGTTAAAGGGAGCATCTTCTTTTCTTTCTGTCATGTGAGAATGGTAGAAAAAGCCCTTGCCAGACAGCCCCATGATCTTGGATCCTGGCTTTCAGTACATTTCAGTTATTAGAAATTACTGTTTGTATTTTTTTTTTTTTTGCTGGAACATACGATTTGTCATAATTTTTTTAAAATAAGTTTTTTTTATTGTGAAAATACTGTACAGAGGGGTTACATTCACAGGAGTAAGGTAATGAGTACATTTCTTATAAAGCATTATTGCCTCTTTTGTTTTTCCCCTCCCATCTTCACACATTTCCCCCCCCCCCCCAAAGTTTCTTGACATAGCGTCTGGTACATCTCATCTTGTCTCTTTTGTTGCAATGGGTCAACCTGCATCCCTATTTAAACAATTTGTTTTCCCCTTCTGCTCCCCAAATTATACCAACATCAAACATAGTGAAAACAAGGGTTATACCGTGGGGGAGGAGGGACATAAAAACAAAAAAAAAAAATCACATGGTACCTTATAAATATGTTAGAAACAACAGCAAGAAAGAAAAAAACCACTTGTGTCCTTATCTTGGAGTTCATTTTGCTTAACATCATCTTATCTGACCTTTTCTGCTTGTCTCAGATATATACTAGTTATTGCAAATAAGGGAAACCATGGGACCT
>NW_012267267.1:9305668-9371143 GCF_000151885.1 Dipodomys ordii | reverse complement strand
AAAGCCAGAAGTGGTGCTGTGGCTCAAGTGGTAGAGCGCTAGCCTTGAGCTGAAGAGCTGAGGGACAGCGCCCAGGCCCAGAGTTCAGGTCCCAGGATTGGACCAAAAGTAAAAAAAATGATTTGCATTTCTTTTATGACTAGAGAGGTTGAGCATTTCTTGATGTGTCTTTTGGCCATTCTCATTTCCTCTTCAGAGAAGTTTCTCTTTAAGTCTTTAGCCCACTTATTTATTGGGCAGTTGTTTCTTTGAGGATTTGTTGTTGGGGGATTTAATTTTTTGAGCTCCAGGTATATTTTAGATATGAAACCCTTGTCCATTGTATGGCTAGTGAAGATCTTCTCCAAATCTATGGGCTTTCGATTGATCTTGCTAGCTATGTCTTTTGCCATGCAGAAGCTCTGCAACTTCATGCAATCCCATTTACCTTTCTTTGATTTGTTGTGTTTTTGGGTCTCTATTAAAAAATTTCGGCCCGTGCCAAGGAGACCTAGGGTTTCTCCTTTCTCCTATTTCTTCTTGTAATGTTTTCAGGGTGTCTGCTTTGACTTCGAGATCTTTGATCCATTTGCATTTGATTCTGGTGCAGGGTGATATGTAAGGATCTAGCTTTAGTTTTCTACAAGTAGTTAACCAATTTTGCCAGCACCATTTACTGAAGAGGCTGTCTTTCTTCTATTCTATTTTTTAGCTCCCTTATTGAAGATTAGGTGGCTATAGTTCTGTGGGTTCATTTCTGGGTTTTTAATTCTATTCCATTGGTCCTGAGGTCTCTTCTTGTGTCAATACCAAGCTGTTTTGATTACTATGGCTTTGTATTAGTTTGAAATTTGGTATTGATATTCCTCCTGTTCTTTGTATTAAGGATCGTTTTTGCTATTCAGGGTATTGTTCCATATGGATTTTTGGATTGCCTCTTCCAATTCCTTGCAGAATGAGGCTGGAATATTGATAGGTATCACATTGAATTTGTAGATAGCCTTGGGAAGTATTGCCGTTTTCATGATGCTGATCCCTTCTAGGAGCATGGGAGGTTTTTTCCACTTTCTAAGTTCTCTTTTGATTTCCTTTTTCAGGTTTTTAAAGTTTTCATCATAGAGGCCCTTCACTTCTTTGGTAAAGTTAATTCCTAGGTATTTTATTTTTTGTGGGGCTATTAGGAATGGAGTTGCTTTCCTGATTTCATCTGTGCTCTTCTCATTGTTGGCCTACAGAAAACCATTGATTTTTGAGGGTTAATTTTATACCCTGCTACTTTGCCAAACTTCAAATCAGCATGAGTAATTTGGGAGTGGAGTCCATGAAATTCTTTAAATACAAGATCATGTCATCAGCTAAGAGGGAGAGTTTTATTTCATCTTTCCCTATTTGGATCCCCTTTATGTTTGCATCTTGTCTTATTGCTGTAGCTAGGCATTCTAATACTAGATTGAAGAGAAGTGGAGAGAGTGGACATCCTTGTCTTGTTCCTGAGTTAACAGGAAATGGCTTTAGTTTTTCACCATTAAGTATAATGCTGGCTGTAGGTTTGTCATATAGAGCCTTTATTGTATTGAGGAATATTCCATGGATTCCTAATTTTTCCTGAGCCTTCATCATAAAGGGGTATTGGATCTTGTCAAATGCTTTTTCTGTATCTATTGAGATAACCATTTGGTTCTTATCCTTGCTCTTGTTGAAGTGATGAATTATATTAATTGATTTACATGTATTGAACCAGCTTTGCATCCTTGAAATGAATCCTGTTTGATTGTGGTGTATGATTTTTTGGATGAATTGTTGAAGTTGATTGGCCAAAATTTTGTTGAGAAGTTTTGCATCAATGTTCATCAAAGATACAGGTCTATACTTCTCTTTCTTTGATGAGTCCCTGCCTGGTTTTGGGATGAGGGTTATGATGGCTTCATAGAATTCGTTCGGTAGTGAACTTTCTCTTTCAGTTTCATTGAGTTGGAGGAGCATTGGTGTGAGTTCTGCTTTGAAGGCCTTGTAGAATTCCGCTGTAAATCCATGTGACCCTGGGCTTTTCTTAGGTGAGAAGTCTCTTATTGCTGTTTCTATTTCAATGCTTGATATGGGCCTGCTAAGTTGGTTTAACTCATCTTGGTTTTGTTTTGGCATGTCGATATTTGCTAGGAAATTGACCATTTCTTCCAGGTTCTGAAACTCATTAGTATAAAGATTTGAGAAGTATTCCCTTATAATGTTCTGGAGCTTGGTTGTTTCTGTGGTGATGTTTTCATTCTCTGAGTTTGTTTATTTGAGCGTGTTCTCTTTTTCTGATAAGATTTGCTAAGGGTCTGTCAATTTTGTTAATTTTTTCAAAGAACCAACTCTCTGTTTTGTTGATTCTATTTTTTGGTGGGAGATTCTAATTGGTTTAATTCTGATTTAATTTTAATTATTTCTTTCTGTCTACTGGATTGGGGTTTAGCTTGCTGTTTTTTTTCAAGGAGGTTCAGATGTCTCATTAAACTGTTGATTTCAGATTTCTCCAATTTGTTGATGTAGGAATTCAGAGCTATAAACTTGCTTCTGAGTACTGCCTTTGCTCTGTCCCAGAGGAGCTGGTAATTTGTGTGTTCATTTTTGTTGAATATCACGAACATTTGAATTTCCTTTCTAATCTCTTCCATGACCTACTCGTGATTCAACAGTGTGTTATTGTTCAGTCTTCATATTTTACAGGGCTTTCTTTGATAGTTTTTGGTGTTGAGTTCTAATTTTATTCCCTTGTGGTCTGAGAGAATGCAGGGCATTACTTCAGTGTTTCTGAATTTGCTTTGTGACCTAAAATGTGGTCTATTTTGGAAAATGTTCCATGTGCTGCTGAGAAGAATGTGTATTCTGATGCTGCTGAGTTGAATATTTGGTAGATGTCTGTTAAATCTAGTTGATCTATGCAGTTGTTTAGATCTGTGGTTTCTCTGTTGAGTTTTTGTTGGGTTGATCTATATAGTGGGGATAGTGTTGTGTCCCCAATGATTAATGTCTTTGGATCTATGTGAGATTTGAGGGAAAGTAGTGTTTCTTTGATACAATTGGGTGCTTTGTTGTTTGGTGAATAAATATTTAGAATTGTAATATCCTCCTGAAGGGGAGCTCCCTTAATTCATATGTAGTGACCTTCTTTATCTCTTCTCACTAATTTTAATTAAAGTCTATTTTATCTGATATTAGTATTGCAAATCCCACCTGATTATGGGGGCTGTTTGCTTGGTAGATTTTATTGTAGCCTTTTACTTTCAGAATATGTTTGTTTTTATGGGCAAGGTGTGACTCTTGAAGGCAGTTCCTGTCAAGGTAGTTCCACCTTCTTGGGGGCTGCAACAGCTGGGTTCTTCCTATGGTTCTTGGATTCTCAGTTTGGATGCAGTTTCTTGGCCTTTATTGTGGTCTTGTTGGTTTTCTATGTGTAGGACATCTTTAAGTATCTTTTTTATTTTTTTGGGTCCGGTCGTGGGGCTTGAACTCTGGGCCTGGGCCCTGTCCCTCAGCTCTTCATCTCAAGGCTAGCGTTCTACCACTTGAGCCACAGCACCACTTCTGGCTTTTTTCTTTTTTCTTATGTGGTGCTGAGGAATCGAACTCAGGGCCTCATGCATGCAAGGCAAGCACTCTACCACTGAGCCACCTTCCCAGCCCTTTAAGTATCTTTTGTAGGGCTGGTTTGGTGGAGATATATTGTTTCAGTTTTTCTTTGCTATGGGAGGTTTTTATTTGACCTCTGTTATGCAGGAGAATTTAGCTGGATACAGTATTCTTGGTTGATAGTTGTTTGTCTTCAGGGCATGCATACATCATTCCAGGCTCTTGTTTTAATTGTCTCTGCTGAGAAATCTGAGATTATTCTAACTGGTTTCACTTTATAGGTGATTGGTTTTTTTCTCCTTGACAGCTTTAAGGATCCTTTCCTTGGTCTGAATTGATCCTGTGCGGATTATAATGTGACAGTGGGATGTCCTGTTCTGGTCTGGTCTATTTGGGGTTCTAAAAGCTTCTTGTATCTGAATAGGCCTATTTTTTGCATGTTTAGTTCTCTGCTAGGATCCTGTTAAATAAATTTCCTAGACCATTAACTTCTGTCTCTAGGTGCTCCTGTATACCCATTATTGTCAGATTAGGCCTTCTGATGGTGTGTGTCTTCCAAATGTTGAATAGATCTCCCATATTTCTTGGATTTGTCTTAGGTAGTATATTCTTTCTTTATAATATCTAGGCTGTCTTCAGTCTCAGAACCTTTACCTTCTGCATGGTCTAACCTACTGTCAAGACTTTCTACTTTGTTTTTCATTTCCTTTCCTTATAATTGGTCAGCTTTGATGGCTTCAAATTCTTTGTTGGAGCTTTGTTTTAGATCTTCTATGAGCTTCTTTACTTCCTTAATTTGGTGTTCAGTATTTATTCTCAAATCACTTAGTTGATTAGTTATTGTTGCCTTGGACTCCCTTTCCTTCTGAAGGGCTCCATTCAGCATTGCTTTTCTGTCTTCCTGGATTTCTTCAGCTGTTTATGTATTCCATGAATGCCTCTGTTGATCTTTGTCTATTCTCATCTCACTCACGCAATTCCTGTATTACTCTTTGATTAGCTTCCTCATGCTCACATAATTCCTGTGTGTCTCTTTGACTGTTTTCAGCCTGCTCTCGCAATTCCTGTCTTTCTCTTTGTTCTCAACCTGTACACACAATTCTTGTATTAATCTTTGAGTACCTTCCTTATGCTCATGAGATTACTGTAGTAATTTTTGGTTAGCCTCAACATGCTCATGAAGTTCCTGTATTAATCTTTAGTTTGCCTTGTCTTGCTCCCTATCACGCTTGCACTGAATCCTTTGCAGTTTTTCAATCTTTTCATTCACCATGTTTACCAATAGTGTTTGTAGAGCTTTTTTGGAACTCTCCTCTGGATTGTTAACTGTTCTGTAACCTGATTATCATGAGTGGAAGCTGAGATACCCGGACTTGCCACTTTTCTTGTATTTCTCTGGCTTGTTCTGCCCATTTGGTATGAAAGCAACACCAATTTTGTGCTAGAACACTATATGAAGGCAAGCATCAACCAGAGTCCTGTAGTTGCATAGTCAAAATGGCTGTAGATACAATCTAGTTCAACAGTTACAATCTATTCAACATCAAACAATTATGGATTAATGGGCTAAGAACAACATCAAACAATTATGGATTAATGGGCTAAGAACATCCAAGAGGGATTCAACAAACCAGAAATTATTAGGTTTAGGGAGAATTGTGGGGAAAAATAGAATTACTGAGATGTGGAGAGGTAAAAGGAGAGTGAATTTAACCAAGTCCTAATCTCAAAGAGGGAAATGATAGGACAGAGTTATAGGAGAGATATTAAAAAACAAAAAATGGAAAAACAAAAATTTAAATAAAAAAATGAAACACTTAAAATTAAGTATAAAGAAATGATATTAAGAGAAGAAAGGGATAGGATGAGAGGAGGGGAAAGATAAAAAAGGAAAAAATAAAAATAAAAATTCTTAAAATTGGAATACTTCAAAGTTATATAGCCAAAAAGAAATAATACGACTATTAAAGAAGTTAAGCTTAAGAGGTTGTGAATTGAGTAATAAGTTTCTGGATTAAGTATGTACACAATGAGGGATAAGGTCTAATAATCAACAATAGATATATATGAGCAGAACAGAAAAAAAAGAGCCAAAAGGTCAAAAGAGATTTTGAAAAAAGCACACACATACACACACACACATACACTCCTAAAATAAAAATTATGAAAGAAAAAAATAGAAAACAATTAAAAAATAGTAATAAGAATAGGTAGACAAAAGAGCTCTTTGATGGGGGTGCAGGGGGGTGGTGAGGAGGAAGATCTTGTATCTCCCCTGTGTCCGTAACCAGTCTCTAAGTCTCTGGTCTGCTTTTGGTGTTTGGTTTTCCTGTGGCTTAATTGGTTTCTTAAGTCAGTTTGTTTGAGCAGGCAGACAGCCCTGCCTTACCCAGGACTTTGTGATCCTCCTCCCAGGCTAGTTCATGGAAGGGAGATCTGCTTTGAGTATCATAAAAGAGGGAGACGGCTGTTTTCTCTAGTTGGGAGATGCGGTAATGAGGCTAGGTTCTGGGTAGAGTTGAGGCCTTTCAGCAAACAATAGCTTTTCCCAGAGAGGCTAGCTCCTAAGACACTCACTGAGCCCAGGCCTGGTGCCATTCTCAGGGTTTATGTTTACTGAGTTTCATTTGTTTGTTTAGGTAGCTGTGGGGAGGGGCAGCCTCTGGCTCTGTTTACCCAGTGAAGATAGTCACTCCTCTGGGGGCGGATTTCCTCTGCCTGGGTGGTGTGACTTTCCCCTGGGTGAAGCTGAGCCTGGCTAGTCAGGTCAGGTTCCTGTGTCCTGCTAATGGCTCCAATTGTTTCCTTCCAAGGCCTGGGTTGGAGCTAGCTGCTCAGCCTAGTCTTTGTCAGTATCAAAGGTGGAGGTGAGAAGGTGGTGAGAAGGAGTGAGGATGTCAGGGTTCTACTCAAGCTAGGCTCTTGGTTCCTGGACTGTCTATGGTTTTCGATCAGCAAGATGAAGATTTCTGCTCCTCATCAGTTCTTGCTGGTAGTGAGTAGAATCTGCTGGCATGCTCCGTCTGGTGCCTTTGTGTCCCAGACTTTCTCTGTTGGTATGGCGGTTATGGCTGCCACCGCAGCTGCTGCATCCAATGCTACTGGCAAGTGCTCAGATCTGTCTCCTTGATCAAGCTGCCTGGATTTTCCCTCCCTGGCCAAACTCTCTGTACCATGACGACACACTTGGTGTGATTCTCTAACCTATGACTGTTCACTGGAACAGTAAAACTGATTTCTATGTGAGAGCTTATTTAGCCTCCAGCTTCTCCTCCACCATCTTCTTCCGATCTCTGTCATCATAATTTTTTTTTTTTTGTCGGTTGTGGGGCTTGAACTCTGGGCTTGGGCACTGTCCCTGTGCTCTTCAGCTCAGAGCAAGCACTCTACCGCTTGAGCCACAGCACCACTTCCAGTTTTCTAGTGGTTTATTGGAGATAAGAGTCTCACAAACTTTCCTGCCCTGGCTGGCTTTGAACCAAGATCCTCAGATCTCAGCCTCCTGAGTAGCTAGGATTACAGGCGTGAGCCACCGGTGCCCGGCTAGTCAACATAATTTTTAAGCTTAGTTATTTGTTGCTAAAACTGCCTTTACTTTGCAGTGTAATTTCTTATTGTATTATCTGTACCATCTTGCAGTAGATAGAATATTAACCTCACAATTTCCACATCTTAATCCCTGCAACGAGGTACTGTTCTTATATGGCAGAAGGCAATTAAGATTGCTCATCATTTTTTTTTGGGGGGGGTCTGGTCGTGGGGCCTGAACTCTGGGCCCGGGCGCTGTCCCTCAGCTCTTTAGCTCAAGGCTAGTGCTCTACCACTTAAGCCACAGCACCACTTCTGGCTTTTTTCTTTTTGCTTATGTGGTGCTGAGGAATTGAACCCAGGGCCTCAGTCATGCAAGGCAAGCACTCTACCACTGAGCCACCTTCCCAGCCCCTGCTCATCATTTAAATAAGAGTAAAATAAAGATGTTGTAATAGATTAAATGCAATGCCCAACATTATCATTATCACAAGGATTCTTAAAAACAGACAGAAGATGCTAAAGAGGAGGTCAGTATGATACAATGTAAGAAAAACCAATTATTGCTGGCTTTGAAGATGGAAGAAGAAGACTGTGAACCAGGGAATATGTGTGGCTATTAGCAAAGGAAAGGAAACATACTGTCCCCTAGCAAAAATAATTTAGACTTACATCAAACTTCAATGATGCTCACTAACACTTTTGCACTATTAAGCTGCAAGATCCTGTTTCTTTAAAATTACTATACTAGGGTGAGTTGTAGATTAGTGATAGCACACTTGCCTGGAATGTGTAAGGTCCTGGGCTTGAGCCTAAGCACTGTAGTAAATTTAAATAAAATTTCCAGTAGATTTGTTAAATCAACTGTACAAATCTTCCCATAAATTATGCACATATTGTATAATTTGATATATTTTCAGTTTCTTTGAAATTTCTTACTAATCTTTTTTTAAAAATATAAGTGGTGTACTCAACAAAAGAAAATAGTGGTTTGTAAACTTTAATGTCTGTTGAAATCACTGAGGGCTTGGTAAAACAGATTGTTAGGCCTCACTCTCACATTTCTTATAAGTGGAGCCAAAATGTTTGCATTTTTCTTTTTTTTTTTTTTCCTGAGGCAGGATCTACCTCACACTCACTCTGTAGTTCAGGATGGTCAGAGAATTCACAACCTATCTCAGTTTCCTAAGTGTTGAGATTGGCAGTTGTGTAACACTAGGCCTGGTTGAAAAATTATATTTTTAACAAGTGTCCAGGTAAGACTGATTTGCTATACTGGGGATCATATTTGTGCCATTATACTCTTCCCTCTCAAATACCATATCATGGACCACTTTTCCTTCAAGGACTTGGCTTTTTTTCCTGTCTGTAGGCACTCATTTGGTTCATAGAGTTTATATAGAGTTTATAGTATCTATAAGCTTTGCCAATACTGTTAGTGGTTTTCCTAAGGTTCACTCCTCCTCCTAAACCCTAGCTCTCTTGCTTTAGAAAATAAGTATTTATTTGGTTTCTTTCATTTTAATGCAGGATAATAAAATCAGATATTAAAACGTTTTAACACAGCACCAAATTCTTTTAAATTCTGTAGACAGGCACATGTTTGCCTTTCTTCTGTGGTAGTTACTCTTTTGGGAGATTTCCCAGGCACTTCTAAATCACATAAGGCTTTCCTACTTCTCCACAAAACTCTGATCTCACAAATATGTACTTAACACCTGTACCATGTTTTGTGGTTTTTCTGTTTATCTTGTTCACTAGAACTCAGTTCATCTTCTGTCTTCATGTCTTACTGTAGTAGTACTTACTAGTTAATAAATATGTTGATGTTACAGAATGAAGGAAAAAAAAAACAAATGTACTACTACAAGTGCAGAATAATCAATTGTGCTTGCTTCAAATATATAAATTGAAGCCCTGAGGACCCTGAGTAGGTGACATGCATTCAAATAAATGGCCCACATGTCCTCTAGCTCATCAAATAAATCAATGTGGAGAATTTCCTAAAAATACCCTTGTAATCCCAGCTTTGCAAGGGTGTAGGTAGGAGGATCATGATTCCATGATAGCCTAAACCATAAAAAGTAACAAAATCCTATTTCAAAAAATAAGCTGGAATTCCCAGTTTTGTGGGAGTGGAGATAAGTAGTTTGTGGTCTAAGGTTGCCCTGGAAAAAGTTGAGACCGTATCTGAAAAAAAAGCAAAAGGGTCTTATGTGTGCTTCAGGTGGTAGAGTGTTTGTCTAACAAATGCAAGGCAAGGCCTTGACTTCAAATTCCAGTACTACTCTCCCACCTGAATAAAAGAGTGTGTTGTTCATGGTGCTGGTAGTTCATTCCTGTGATCCTAGCTAATCAGGAGGCTGAGATGTGAGGATGGTGGTGGTTCCAAGCCAGACAAGGAAGGAAAATCCATCTCTAGTGAACCACCAAGAAGCTGGAAGTGGAACTAGTGACAGCACTCAGGCCTTGAGTTAAAGCCTTAGAAGCCAGCGTGTGTGCGTGTACCCACACACACCCATACACCCACACCCACACACACACCTTTTTCCCAGAACACACACACCCACACACCCCTTTTTCCCAGAACACACACACACACACAGACAGACACACAGACAGACACACAGACAGACACACAGACAGACACACAGACAGACACACAGACAGACACACAGACAGACACACACACACACACAGACACACACACAGACACACACACAGACACACACACACACACACACACACACACACACACACACACACACCCTTTTTCTTTTCCCAGATTAATGGATTGTCCTCTATTATTTTGCAACCAGTTACTTGCACAGCTAATAGGGTGTTTTTCTCACTGGAAACTTTTCTCCCATTGTTTTGATGATAGTAGGGTTAAGGATGTGATTCATGTAGTAGAGCAACTGCAAGCATGAGGCCCAGAGTTTAAACCCCAATACTAAAAAAAAAATTATAATACTTTGGTGTGTCTCTGCTTTCATTCATTGAACTTGCTATTTAGTGGGACTTTTAAATTTGATTTTGTATATGTGTGTTGGTCCTAGGCTTGAACTCAGAAAATGGGTGCTGTCTTTGAGCTTTTCTTTTTTTTTTTTTTTTCAGCTCTTCAGCTCAAGGCGAGCGCTCTACCACTTGAGCTACAGCGCCACTTCCGGTTTTCTGGTGGTTTACTGGAGATAGGAGTCTCACGGTCTTTCCTGCCCGGGCTGGCTTTGAACTGCGATCCTCAGACCTCAGCCTCCTGAGTAGCTAGGATTACAGGCGTGAGCCACCAGCGCCCGGCTTGAGCTTTTCTATTCAAGGTTAGTACTCTACTATTTGAGCCAGATCTCCATTTCAGGCCTTCTTGGTGGTAAATTGGAGATAAGAGTCTCATGGACTTTCCTGCCTGGGCTGGCTTTGTACTATGAACCTCAAAATATCCTGAGTAGCTAGGATTACTGTCATGAGCCACCAGCACCCAAATGAATTTTTTAAAATTATTATTTAGGTTTAAGTACATATGAAATGAATGTGATAAAAAATTAACCGATTTGTGAGAATTAATGACAAGTAAATTTATCTTTCAGATCAGTCCCCTTTTTAGAAGAGTACATCCCTCTTTAGTGGCTTTTTGCTGGACAGTACAAGTTGTCCTGTCGAAAACGAACTTTACAACTTTGGTGGGTGGGGGGTGGGGGGCTAGGAAGGGATGGGAAGGGGAAACAAAGGAGGAGGCTACAATGCTTGATAAGAAATGTACTCATTATCTTGCCCATGTAATTGTAACCCCTCTGTACAGTATTTTCACAATAAAAAAAATAAAAAAAAATAAAGATAAGAACCTCATAGGCTTTTTTGCCCAGGCCAGCTTTGAGCTATGATCCTTCTGGGTGGTTAGGATTAACTTTTAATTCCTCAAAAGGTTGAGATCTGAGGATCTTGGTTCAGAGCCAGCACAGGCAGCAAAGTCTGAGACTTGGAAGTGGAGCTGTGGTTGAAGTGACAGAGCGCTAGCCTTGAACAAAATAAGCTCAGAGACAAAGGTCATGCCCTGAATTCAAGCCCCAGCACTGGCACACACACAAAAAAAGAATTTAAAAATGACTTCATAGTATAAATTTTGGTTTTATATAACTCTTTTGCCAGATGATGAACCTAGCCAGAGTGACTCTCGTACTGAGACTGCTATGACACTACCAAGTGAGTCCAGAGTCAATGTACACTCTATCATCACATTAAAATTATTAGACTACAGGTATGTAATTCATTGTTGTAAATATTACAAAACACATAGGGAAAATTTTGAAAAAGAGTCCTTCAGAAAAAAAAAAAGCTACATGGGCCAGGTATCAGTGGCTCACACTTGTAATCCTAGCTACTCAGGAGGTTAAGTTCTACAAAGCAATTTATATATACAATGCATCTTGATCTGTGTCATCCCTTTAATATCTTCATCCCCCTTCGACTCATTCCCTTCCCTTATTTTTGCCAGTTCTGTGGCATGTGCAATGTGTCCTTGCTTGCATTCTATTCATTTCTCCCATTCATTCTTCTACCTCTTTCCATTTGCCCTTCCCCTGGCACAAATACCCATTTTCTGGTACTTACTTTGTTGGGCTTTTACTAAGTCTTTCTAAAGAATTATACTATTTGCATTGTCCAAAGAATCTGTTATACTTCAGTTAATTCATTTATAACTGTTTGGGTGCTACTCAGTGTTTACTTCCAGATTTATAGGTACATGCTAGCTTCCACAAATTAGGGAACCCATGCAACTTGTGTGTCTCTGGGTCTGGGTTACTTCATTTAATATAATTTTTTCTAAGTTTTTCTATTTCCTTACTGAGCAGTAGAAGAAAGAACTATTCACTTACTATATTACTTATAGGTTTCCCACACCCTAAAAATATGTCTGTTCTTTTCACCCCACACTTGGACATGTGAAACGTGCAGATGTGACACAATATATTTTCTGGATTCCTAACTTTCTGAATTCCTAACACTTTATGTGTTTGTAAGTTTTTGTGTCATTCTTCACAAAATTTCAGAATTAGTTTGAAAACTTTATAAAATATTTTTTATTGTGTAATGTTTTGGCAATACTGGGATTTGAATACTCAGAGCTTCATGCTCACGAGGCATCCATGCCTCCAGCACTTGATTTATTTATTTATTTATTTATTGCCAGCCCTGTGGCTTGACCTCAGGGACTTGGGCACTGTCCTTGAGTTTCTTTGTGTTCAAGGCTCGTGTTTTACCACTGCAGCCACAGTACCACTTTCAAAATGTTCTCAGGTTTTTTTGTAATTGTTTTGTTTTTGGCAGCACTTTTAAATTAAAAAAAATGGTAATAATCAAACCGTAATAACAAACAGCAATAGTCATCTTCTGGATTGATAAGAATATTTCATTTTAAAAATAATTTTTCATTTAGTGATAAGCAAACAGCTTTGATTCCTGATGAAGTATTTGATTCCGTGAAAGGCAACATAATCACTTCTATTAACTTCAGTAAGAATCATCTATCTGAAATTCCGAAAAGGTAAGAACTCTTTTCACTGCAATTTCCATTAAAACATCATTTATTCTCAGTTGTATTACATCTTATTTGTAAAATGATTTCCCATGGTTTAAACAAATTAAGTAATAAACTTAAATTTCCTGTATTACTATTATTACTTTTTCAATTGTTTTGAGTAGTATATATTATTGTGAACACCTTATTTCTCATACACTGTAAAGGAAAATAGATATTAGAATTCTTAAAATATGAAATTACTTTTTCTTTCTAACAAACACAAGAGGAAAAAGCTGGGCACTGGTGGCTCAAACCTGTAATCCTTAGCTAGTCAAGAGGCTGAGGTCTGAGGATTGCAGTTCAAAGCTAGCCCAAGCAGAAAAGTCCGTGAGATTCTTATTTCCAGTTAAACACCAGAATACAGAAGTGGCACTCTGGCACCAGTTAATCACCAAAAGTCCAGAAGTGGAGCTGTGGCTCAAGTGGTAGAGCTCTAGATGAGCAAAATAGCTCAGGAACAACGCCCCAGTCCTGAGCTCAAGTCCCAAGACACCCCCCCCCATGAAAATAATAATAATGAACATCACAAGTAAATTGTTAAAGAGCTCACCCAATGCAGTGGATTAATAGGTAATTTGTACTGTTTAATGCATCTTTATTGTTGTGAGCTAGCAAAATCTTTAGTTTGTGAACTTTTATGTCTCTGAACTTTTGAAAAATATTGGTTATCTTGCAGAAAACCATATACCCAAACAAAGTTGACATATTTCAAACAAAATTTAAATATATTGAAGTAACATATAGTTAGTAGAAAAAAAATAGAAAATCACTATGCTATAGATCCATACCTATTTGTTTTATGGATTCAAATTAAGATATAAGAATAGGTCTATTAATCTCCTTTGTGCTAATTGGCTTAAACGCAGAAAAAGTGGAGTTTTAAATTGCTTCAACATACACTTAAGGTCAAGTGGAAGATTTTACACAGAAAATAGTAAGGTCATTTAATGTTTTATGCTTATTATTTATGCATGTAAAATCTTTGGAATGTTTGTGAAAAAGTAAAAAGTACAGAAAATCATTTTAGCAGAAGTAATATAGTAATCTGCATATAGTTCTGACTTGATGCAGTTGGTAACATTTTTAAAATTGTTTCTGTTTCAGGATTGTAGAACTGAAGGAAATGGTGTCTGATGTCAATCTCAGTTTTAATAAACTCTCCTTTATATCCGTGGAGTTATGTATGCTTCAAAAATTGACTTTTTTAGATCTAAGGTATTTATTGATACTCTTTGCTTGATTTAGAAAAAAAGTTATAATTTTTCTTTGATGTTTGCTTTACTAGCCCTTTAAGTCATATTCCATAGGTAAATGTAGAACTTGTCTTTCATGTATTTATTTATCTATCTATTTATTTATTTGGTTGGTTGGTCATGGGGCTTGAACTCGGCTTGGGCACTGACCCTGCACTCTTCAGCTCAAGGTGAGCGCTCTACCACTTGAGCCACAGTGCCACTTCCAGTTTTCTAGTGGTTTATTGGAGATAAGAGTCTCATGGACTTTGCTGCCTGGGCTGGCTTTAAACCGCGATCCTTAGATCTCAACCTCCTGAGTAGCTAGGATTACAGGTGTGAGCCACTGGTGCCCGGCTAAATAGTTGAGGGCTGACACAGCCCTCGCTAGTCGAGCAGCTTGCATGACTTCTCTTTAAGGAACCTACTTGGTTTAAAATACTACATTTAATACACAAAGGCATAAAGTAAAAGAATACTATGTCTGGCAAAAATAATAGAAACTATTTTGATCTATGCATAAATAATATGAGGTTTAGTTTATGTCCAATTTGGAGTGACAGTATCAGAAGTTTGACAGTTCTTTAAAGGGAAACAGAATTACATAGTAATTTATTTGCTCTGATATAATTTAAATTTTTCATTTTGTACTGGGGTGTGACCTTAGAGTGCCTCATACTCTCACTTGGCTTTTTTACTCAAGGCTGGTGCTCTACCACTTGAGTCATACTTGTTTCTCTGGCTTTTTGGTGATTAATTATAGATAAGCATCTGATGGACTTTTTTGTAACCTGGTTTGGTTTTGATTAGGATTCTCAGATCTCAGCCTCCAGAGTAGCTAGGGTTACAGGAGTGTCACTGGCACTTGGCTTGATTTAAAATTTTTATTTGTAAAAATATCTTTATTCCCCAGGTTACTCTCATACGTTTATATTGTTATTACAAGTGGTTTTAGTTTAAAGTTATGCTTCTTAGCTCTTTTTAGCCGGATATTTCGTGGCATATACAGTCTGGCCCTTGACTGAACTATACACTAAACCTCTCATAAAAATGAAAGAGTATAGCTCTTATGCTAATTGTCCCTCTGTGTTTCTGTGTTTCTTTTTTTTTTTTTATTGTGAAAAAGCCATACAGAGGGGTTACAATTACATGGGCAAGATAGTGAGTACATTTCTTATCAAGCATTGTTGCCTCCTCCTTTGTTTCCCCATACTGTGCCTTCCTCTCTGTGTTTCTTATTCTCCTGTTTTTGAGGCAGGATCTCACATATCCCAAGCTAGTCTTGAATGCAATATGTAGTGCAGGGAGTGGTGGGATGTAAGGCTTCCCATTGTTGCTAGGATGACAGGCCTTTGCTACTGCATCCCGCTTTCCTTTTTGGAGATGGAGGTTTTTGGACCTTTGCCAGCTTGGATCAAAGGTCTTTCTAATCTTAGCCTTCCTCATAGCTGAGAATGAGTGTTACATTGTGCCTATCTGTGATTGAGAATGGATCTTTGACCTTTTCTGCCCAGCTGGCCTTGAGCTTGGATTCTTCCAGTCTCAGCCTCCCAAATAGCTAGGGTTGCAGTCATGAGCCAGTGGTGCCCTGATTCTCATAAGTATTTTCTGTTGATAGTAGCTATAATTCTACTAGACACTTTCTGCCTTGCTGTTAGCTTTCATTATAACATTGCTCCCAGATTCTTCCAACAGTAACTATAATTCTGTTTATTGTAGTGTAGTGAGATATAAATAAGCAAGCATTGTATAAATTGAAATTCTAAACTTAGATAGAAGTAGACCAATTGAATAGATGTTTCTAAACATATATAATCTCTTTTATTTCACTTTTCACTTTCTCCTGTTTTCTAAATATTCCTGGAGTTGAAAAATTTGCATTTATTTATTTATTTATTTTGTCGGTTGTGGGGCTTGAACTCTGGGCCTGGGCGCTGTCCCTCAGCTCTTCAGCCCATGGCAAGCACTCTACCTCTTGAGCCACAGTGCCACTTCCGAAATTTTTGTCTTTATATAAGATACATGTATTATCATTAAGAATATTTATTTCAAGTGGTATACCATTGTGATCCAAATCCTATAGAGTGTGATTGCTGAATTCATTATAAAGGAGATAAAGAATTAATTTACAGTATCTACCTCATTATATTTATTATGAAAGAGTTGACTGCATATTGGCACACTAAATATTTTGAGCCACTGACTGATTCAGAATACTCAGAATTTAGCCATAATGAGATGAGATTAAGAACTGACATTAAGGACTTAAATGAATGTTTTTTTTCCCTAAAAAAAGTTGATGATTTATAAATTAAACTTAATGAAAGTTTTAAACTTTGTAACTCCTCTGTTTTAATTTGCCATTAGAAACAATATTTTAAATTCTTTGCCTGAAGAAATGGAATCACTGACAAGATTACAAACAATCAATCTGTCCTTTAATAGGTAAGAGTAATAAGGTAATTCTAGAAGTCATTCTGTAGAAAAATGTAGGTCTTTCTAACTAGAGAAAACAACTAGAAAAAGCCCAATAAAAATGCCCATTTTTATTTTAGTAGTCATATTTTATTTTCATTTATCCAATATTATTTTCATTCATTCAATATACTTGAAAGTGATATAACTTGCTTAGAATTTTCACTTGATATATAGCAGATTTTTATTCTCTTTTACCATTTTGAGAAATCTAAATTTTAGATTTATCTAGACAAATAGATTTATTTAGACAAATATTCAAATAAATGATTTTAATTGCTTAAATAGAATCACAACACATAAGAAAAGAAATATTCTGAGATTACCTGAAGTTAGAGAAGGTAATTTTGAAACTGAGGCAATGGACATTGCCAGGCATACAGGAAAAGGAACTACCAGTTACAACGAATAGCATGTGCTGTAGTACAAATAAGTTATAACTTGGTATGTTTGAGGTACTTCAAGAAATTCAGATACCCTGTGTAGTCCATAAATTGAAGATCTAGAGGATAACAGATGAACTTAGACATGTAAACAGTAGCTAGACCTTTAAGAGCTTTTTATGCTAAATGAAATTAGATTTTTTTGTATGCAAACATGATCAAAATACTACAGATGATTAAGAATAGTTCACATCTCTGGGAGCTAGTTATTGCTGGTGCTGTACTTTGCACTTGGATATATCATCTCATCCTTATAAAAATCTTGTATGGTAGGTTCTATTATTATGTCTAGTTAAAAATGGAAGATTTAAATAACTTAAGCATACTTAAATAATAAATTATAGAGCTAGTATTTGAATCTAGGTAGTTTGAATCCAATTGAGCTCTTAGTCATTGTTTCATAGTTTTTTATGATGAAAATTGATGCTAGTAGCAATTTTTAAAATACTAATGGCAAGCTTATATATAAATAATGCAGTGTTGTTAAAATGTATACTTCTCATTTTGATATTTGCTATGTTGGCTTCAGTATTTGTGTTCTCTTATACAAATAGTTTATAGCCATATTGCTGTTTAAGCATACTTCTCAGGTGTCTCTTAATTTTTATTTGTAAATTGAGCTATCACTTCTCTATTGAATTGCCTATTGAACTGTCTGTTGTATTATAAGTAACGTATTTGGGGAAGTAGTGCAAACTAGCCCTAAGTTCTGTGTTAAAAAATGAGCTTCATCTTTTATAATTATTTTGTTCATGGTTGGGGGCTGGTAAAGAAAAGAGAGGCTTTTTTGGAGTAACTTGGGCCATCTGTATCACTGGTTATTCGCTCTCAAGTGACACTGGAACTTCAGAGTTGTCTTGAGCTTCCCTTTCACTGTTGCCGCTTGCTTTTTCTTTTTTTGTGATGGTGCTGAGACTTGAACTCAGGTCTGGTCACTGTCCATTAGTATTTTCACTAAAGGTTGCCACTCTACCACTTCAGCTAAAGCTCCACATCTGGCTTTTTGGTAACTAGAGATATTAGCCTCATGGCTTTGAACCAGCCTTCTGAGTAGCTAGGATTACGGTGTGAACCACTGGCATAAAGCCAATGAACTTTTTAACAGCAAGGGAAGGGAAGTATGGAGAAATGAAAAGATCACATCTATGAAATCCTCTCCATCAGCCTATTCTTGTTTTTTCTAGCCTAGGTTACAATTTAACTTATACTGTAGCAACCAGACTGCACACCATGGGACCCTCTGTGATTTGAGGTTAATTTAGTATTCCTGAGAGCCCCCCCCCCCCACTCTTCTGTCTTTTGCTTTGGAGAGCAAGAATCTTTGCTTGGTGTCATCTTTGGAAAAATACAAAGATCATTTTGGAATGAACTTTGTATATTTAAAAAAATATCACAAATTGTACTTTATGTATAGATAGTGGTTTATAATAAATGAACTAGGAAAGAATGCCTGCATGAGACCATCGAATTTCTTTACGTCTGAATGTTTTACTGAATATGAACAGTAAAACAACAAAGAATTTATTCCAAATGTTGGATTTTTGATTTATCATTGGTAGTAACTTATGTTTGTCCACTTAGCATGTATTGCAAGGTTTCTAAAATTAATATATTTTCTTCTAGGAAATTTGAATGTAAGACTTAATTCCTAAAGAAAACATTATTTCATGACATAATTCATAATCTTTTTAAGGAATGATTTTAACTTCTAGTTCCAGTATATTTAGGTGTTCTGTTCATATATTAATAGGTTCAAAACGTTCCCTGAAGTTCTGTATCGTATCCCCACACTAGAAACTGTTCTGATTAGTAACAATCAGGTTGGATCTCTAGACCCTGGGAAAATGAAGATGATGGAAAATCTGATCACATTGGACCTTCAAAATAATGACCTCTTACAAATTCCACCAGAGCTTGGAAATTGCGTGAATCTAAGGTAACTACACCATTCTTCTGAATTTGTTGATTTTTAAACTACTAAATACTAGAATTAAAAAAACTCAGAAACCCAATTCTCTTTTTCAAATTTGATCAACTATTTTAAACTTTCTATATATAGTATGTGCATATAGTATACATATGTAGTAAACATGTATAAATATATGGACTATATTAGTAGTACTTTTTTATATGCTTATAATGCAAGCTCTACATAAAAATGTCAGGAAAATATGAACCCTTTAGCATTGCATATAGGACATTGTTATTATTGTTATCATCATCGTGATCATCATTATTTGTTCTGGTACTGGGGCTTGAACTCAGTGCCTGGGTAATGCTCAGTGCCTGAGCTTTTGTTCAAGGTAGCACTCTACACTTGAGCCACAGCTCTTGGCTCTCTGGTGATTATTGGAGATAAGAATCTCATGGACTTTTCCTGCCCTGACTGGACTCAAACTGTAATCCTTAAATATCAATCTCTGGAGTAGCTAGGATTACAGATATGAGCTACCGGTAACTAGGTGTATAGGGATTTTTTTCAAATACAATTATATACTATCCATTTCAAGCCTGGCATGGTCCTTTACAATCTTTTTTATTGTTATTTCTTATTTTTAAAATCTTTAATATAATTTTAAAATTGTTATTATAAAGGTGATATACAAAGGTGTTACAGTTACGTAAGTCAGGTAAAGAGTACATATCTTTTTGGACATTATCACTCTTTCTCAATCTGTTTATTTACTAGCTATTTTTTTCTTAGCTTTCATTAGTTAATATGGGGTTTCAATGTTATATTTCCAAACGTTTGCAATATTTTTAATCAGTCTCAATTCTTCTATTATTCTCTCTTCCTTCTTCACAAAACTACTTCAACAGGTGTCATTGTGCTATTTACATAGTCACTATTTTGTCTGAATTCAAGCTTCTTTCATCTACCCACCTAATAGTCTGTTTCTCTCCCTGTCCCTCAGCCATTGATCAAAAGCTTTTACTGGGGTTCTTAATGTTGTTTCCTTTATGTTTGTTAACTTACAATGTTAACAAAGTTATTTGCCCTACCTTTTCCCTTCTCCTTTCTCCTTTTTTTGTGCCATCCTTGCACAGGGACTATGCTTATGTTCTTTGTGTCATTCCAGTTTCAGTCTGTGTGCTGCTATAGAGAGGCTGTTTGTACTGTTTACAGTAGCTGTCCCCTCAGTCTTTAGACGGTTGTCATCAGTAACCATACTATCCCCTTTGAAGGTCTTTGCTATTCTCCAGCAAAATTAATTCCTGTTCTGATGTATCATCATGCTCTTTTGGACTCAGTTTCTATCACTATTTTGCCATCTTTAAAAAAGATTTGTTCTAGTGCCTAAAACATAGTAAACACTCATTAAGTCCATTAGATATAAAGGGAATTGGGGATGTTACTAGAAAGCTAACTAGTTAAGCAGAACGTGCCAGAAATAACTTTACTATAACTATCTGAATATTAAGTTTTTGGCCAATTTTACTTTACTGGGTCAGTTCTGGTATCTGTTGTAAGTAAACTTAGATGATTATTATTATTGACTATAGTCATGTTCTATAAAGTCTTTGTGAAGTGAACTGGAGAATATTGAATATTGCTTCTAAGTATTCTTTTTCTGTAAGAGTCTGATCCCAACATTTTTATCAGCCCATCAGTACATAACCTTGTTTTGTGTGTTTCTGTGTAGACACCTTCTAAATTTATTGTTGATTCATTAGCATTGAATTCATGGCCAAGAGCACTATAATTTAATCTTAAAATAATGTATGTATTTTCTTCATTATACTCTTTTTTTTTTTTTTTTTGGTCCGGCTGTGGGGTCTGAACTCGGGGCCTGGCGCTGTCCCTCTTCAGCTCAAGCTGTGAGCCACAGCGCCACTTCTGGCTTTTTTCTTTTTGATTATGTGGTGCTGAGGAATTGAACCCAGGGCCTCATGCATGCAAGGCAAGTGCTCTACCACTGAGCCACCTTCCCAGCCCCCATTATACACTTTTGTACCTGTGAAAGTTGGAAGTACTTCAACACTATACTTTGGGGCTATTTAATTAGTTTATTTTTTAAATTTAAATTATCTTTTTAAAAAATTAATTTACTTTATTATTATAAAGATGATATACAGAGGACTTACAGTTACATGAGTCAGGTGATGAGTACATTTCCTTTCATACAGTGTCTTCTGTTCCCTCACTCTCTCCCAGTCTCTCCCTCCTGTCTCTACCCACAAGTTGTATAGTTCACTTTCTTCTGTGTCCAGTGAGCTCCACTTCTACAATTTTTTCACCCTTTTCCCCTTGAGCTCTGTACCCTTCTCCCAACCTTCCTGAAGATATACACTTGAATACACCATACATAAAAAAGGAAGACAGAGTCATCTAAAAAAATCTTTTAAAACATAGTCCTAATGGCCTAGGCTGAGTTGAAATTCAAGATTCTCCTGCCTTGGCCTCCAGAGTGCTAGGTTGTATGAATGCCTTTTCACACCTATTAGAGGACATTTTAAACAGTGAAATCATCAAGAAAAAGTACGGAATTTGAAAACTGTTGCACTTGATTGACCACAGGAAGGACACTTGTTTCCAATATAAGAGCTGAAACAGAAAGAGCATTACTTTGTTTGACTTAAGCTAGGACATAGCCTTTTGAATGATTCATACTTTTCTATGCTCTGTGCATGCCTGTAAATGCCCCTGAAGTACCACATATACTGATTTTGGAGTTGCATACTTCAGTGAATATTCAAATTTGCAAATATGGAATCTGTGAATAATTAAGTTCAACTATAATTAACTTTTTCCCCAGGAGTTAAAAAACACTTAAAGGAATTATTGAAATAATTTATAAATATTGGTGATCTCGCTCTCTCTCTCCCTCTTCCCTACTCCCTGACCCTACTACCTTTCTTCCTCTCCTTGCCTTTCTTTGTGGTATTAAGAATTAAAACCATGCCTTCAGGTGTGCTAGGCAAGAGCTCTACTATTAAGCTGCATCTCCAATCCTTTTAAATTTTATTTTGTGATAAGGACTTGCTATATATCTCAGATTAACTTCAAGTGCATTGCTTTTGTTTTAGCCTACTGAGTAGCTGGGGTTTAGGTGTTTGCCACCATGCCTGGCTAAAGATAAAATTTAGATCAACTATACAATATGGTATATGGCTTCTGATTTTGTTTGCACAATCAGTATTAAAATTGATTTATATATATATATATATATTTTTTTTTTTTTTTTTTTCGATCATGGGACTTGAACTCTGGGCCTGGGCACTGTCCCTCAACTCTTCAGCTCAACGCTAGTGCTCTACCACTTGAGCCATATAGGCCTGAGCCACCAGTGCCCAGCTTTAAAATATTTTTAATTGAGGATATTTCATGAATTATATAAAGAAAACAAGTCTTTAAGTTTTAAAGGGCTTAGGAACTTTATTTCCAAACATGTTAATTGACATGTGTGTGTGTAGTCAAGGACGGACAGACATTTTAATGTTTTTCGGAAGTGGTGAACTAATAAATAGATTATGATTTTTGGTGTGGATGGATGCTTGTCAGTTTGAATGTTTATATAATCTAATCTGATCACTTACTATGTGGTCATATAAAACTGAGAAGAATCTAGAGTAAATGGTGATTCAAACCAAAGATTCAGCATTTAGGAACTATTTGATTTTAAGCAAGCCTATTTTCCCTAAATTTGTTTTTTCTCATCTGTAAAATAGGAATATTTATGGTACCTACATCATAGAGTTATTGAAAAATTGACCAGTAAATAAAAGTTACTTATTTTAATTAGTTTCATGTAATAATTATTCAATTAATATTGTGTGTTGGTTCTTACAGCTATTATTCCAAGTATTTAAGTGCTCTGATTTGAAAATGGACCAATATGAAAAAGTGCATGATTTATAAAATTATAAATAATAATTTATTTCCTTGAAAGAAACGTCCACAAATAGAAAATGTTTAAGTTCTCTGTTTCTTTCTTTTGTTTAGGACATTACTGCTAGATGGAAATCCATTCCGTGTTCCTCGAGCAGCCATATTAATGAAGGGAACAGCTGCTGTCCTGGAGTATTTGAGAGACCGAATTCCTACAAATTAGTTGTTTCTTAATCCTTAGGATAGTAGAACATTTTGTTTTAGTACCATCCCAAAGGTAACAGCTAAAATTGATCCTACAGTTTGCCAGTAATTACCTAAACATTGGTATAGTTGAGCTAGCTATAATCATTGTCATTCAAAGTTCTCTTACTATTCTTTCATTTTTCTGAAATGTCATGCATATTTATAATGATGTTAAATGCATATAGTCATGTAATTTCCTCCATACATGTTCTGAATATTTTACACAGAAGTTTTCCTACTCAAATTCATTTCCTTTTAACAGTGTAAGTACTGTTTTCAAAAGTATAGTTTATTTGATGTGATTTAATATTTTTATAATAACAGCATTTTTGTAGATTTGGGTTTTTCCCCTTGTTTCTTTTTGTATTCCATGTGCTGTGACTAGTTGACTTGAATATGAATATCCAATTTCTATCTTTTTAATAGAAATAAAATGAATTCCATTTAATATCATTCTTTGGCATTAAAAACATGTAAAACTTTTCATACCCATCATAAGTCTTTTGTAATGTGATTAATCTCAGTTCAAGTTGTGTTTTTTTTTTTGGGTCCATTCATGGGGCCTGAACTCTGGGCCTGGGCGCTGTCCCTCAGCTCTTCAGCTCAAGGCTAGCACTCTACCACTTGAGCCACCTTCCCAGCCCCCAAGTTGTGTTTTTTTGTTGTTGTTTTTGGTGGTGGTTTTTTTTTTAATTGTTGTTTTTTTGTTAGATAGTGACTATGTGGCCCAGGGAGACCTCTAATGAGTAATCTTCCTGCCTCAGCCTCCTAAGTTTTGGGATAAAACTTTGTGCCCTGTTTTCAGTAAAAGCTTTGAATTAGCATTTACTATCTTGATTTTTTTCTTCTTACTCTAGTGAGTTTTTTGTTTGCTAGCAATTTAGTGTTTTCCTTCTGTTTTATGAAATCATTTCATCAGGGGGGCTTACTTTATAGAAATACTACTCAAGTTTTAGTTATTGGAGAAAGTAGTGTTACTGTTGCTACTCTCACAATTTTGGCATTAAAACAATAATATTTTTAAGTGTTGGTGTTGTTTTCAAGATGATATTCTAGTACTTTTAATTCAGGAGCTTCAATAAGATTGGATCTGCATAGTTCCTCTCAGTGAAAAGGGGTGTATTTAAGTACTTTTTGTCTCTTCCAAGAAAATAAAATTGAATTCCTTATCTTATTAATCCTACAGAAAACAGAGACCAATGAGTAGTCTATATTATATAGAAGTCTCAAAGAGTACTTTGCTTTAACACTTACAAAGCAGGTATATTTGTATACTTGCTTTTATAACATACCTCTGGGTAGGTTTTAATGAAGCTCTGTATAGATTTTTCTTTCTGGCACCTTAATTTTGAGATTTGCTTGCTGTTATCAAGACTGAACTTGCAGTTATAAAGTTATTTTGTAAAAGGAATTTTGTATAGATTGACTTAATAAAACTCAAATATAAACAATTTCGTTTATCCCAAATTACTAGAATTACCATATGATTCTATTAAGTAGCTAAGGTAGTAGCATGTATATCAGTAGATAGATAGATAGATCAATAGATAGATAGATATAGAAATTTTTAGATTAAGGCATGCTTATATTATGAAAAATCATTGTTAATAAAGATACTACATGTTCATAATAAAAATTACATTTTTCAAATATCAATTACAATGTTTTTGTTTGTAAAGAAACATGTCTTTAGGTCTCTAAGAAGTCTGCTTGAATAGTAAATCAAAGACACTTTACAATAAGGTGACATTTTATTATTTATACAATAAGGAGACTTTTATGTTATTCAAAACACTTTTTTAAATACTGAAAAAGTTGAGTACATCAAAGCCGAAAAATGGCTCTGCTATACACTGCACAGCTTTATTTTAGTCCCTGTATTTTGTGTCTGTACAGAAAGCATCTTCAAAATGCATCCTAATCACATTGTACACCTTTACCCAGTAGTAGTATCAATACATAAAATAAAACTGGAGAATATTCTTGCATTTGCAAATTAATTAATTTCACTGATTCAGTAAATTTAAAATATAGATTCATAGGACTTCTTTGCACATAAATGAAGCAGCTTTCAAGGTTGTTATGGTCTCATACTGCAGAAAAAAACCCATTAAGTACATTCACAATCTATGTTAATAAAGTAGTAAATATGTCTTCATTCAGTTGTATTTACATCAATATGTAGTTTAACTAAAAAGTACTGTTAAATCATGATATAGGAGTCTTTTAACACGTACAAAAATGACATTTTATATATAATTTGAAGCTCAAAATCACAATTATTTCAAAATATTAATTACAATACAGCCATTTCAGTTAAACATGTCATGATTTGATTTTTTTATAAAATGGTAAAACTTTTTTTTTTATTAAAGTAAGCATTTTGTTTTGAATTGGCTAGAGTACATCCAAGTAGAAAATCTTAACTGTTAAGAGGTGTTTCCTGCCCCCTCCCACCCGAATTTGTATATAGCCACCTAGGCTAGCAAAGAGACAGAAAAGGCCCCAATTTATATAAAGATTAAGCCTCTTTTGCTATGCTGCTGTGGCCTGTTGGTATTTCCATAAAAGCTTTACAAGGGAAGCATCGATAAACTATGTAGTGGAATGCATGCATTAATATACAATATGTCTATGTAAAAATGTCAGTGTTTACCAATGCACATTAAAATGTTCACAAAGACTGCAAAAGAAGTCATAAAGAAGCACTTTATCTACTGGTTGCATTTTGTAAACTTGAAAAACTACGTAGTAATGTAATGGAATTTCTTTGAAATCATATCCCAATTCAAGTTCTTTCTCTGACTGAAAGAGCTGTTGTTTACTTGGCCTTAAGATGTCACTGTTGTGCTGCACATATGGTAGTGAAGTTCTATGTCACAAAATAGAAGTCTAGAGACTGTAATAATTTTACTAAAGTAGTGATTCAAAGTAGTATCACTACTTAGGAATTTTTTTTAAACTTACAGGAGAGTGAAATATTTCACTGCCTTGTATGACCTCAAAATGGAAAACCTTTGTGTGTGTTTTGAATGCAAGAAAATTAGAACTGTGTAGAATAAAAAATGCAATTCCTCACAAATTAATGAGGGAAAAATAATTATCAGTAGTCTAGAAAAATGGAAAGATAATATTTATGAATATTATCTTAAAATAACCTAAAACATAGTATGCAGTACTTTAAAAAATAATTCCTAACAACCAAGTTGAAAACCTGTCAGTCTTTAGAATCACTTATGTTAGTTTAATATTTCTTCTCTGAATAGAATGAGGGCAAAGTTCATATTGTGGTTCTTATACACAGCTGGGTGGATGGTGTTTTGGGGGAGTCATAAAATAGAAAAAAATAAATCTGTAGTCCTTGCAGTAACTTATAGTTACCTCCAATAACCTTACTTTTACAAGGTCATTTGTGATGGTCTTTTGAAGTTTACAATTTAGATTTGCTTCTGATTTTCCAGCTTGGGAAAATATGCCTACTCTATATTAAACAAGGTTATTATCTTTGTGTTTCTTTAGGTCTCTTCTATGCCCTGATTATAAAGAGAACTTATACTAACTCTTGCGTTTTCAGAGGGGATATACGTATTGCACTCTGTCGACGCTAGGTGTCACCAAAGCTAAAATGTAATTTCCTAAGGTAAAGCTTAGCATGCAGTCCTGATCTGAACCAGGTGCCTTTCCCATGTTCAAGACCACCAAGAGTCCTCTGAATGGAAAGACTATAAGTACTGAAAAGAGAATTTATCTTCACATTACATTCTGAATATAAATTACCTTTTTTAGTCAATATTGGAACTACTTTATATTCTCTAGTCTGCCTGAGAGGTTCATCTTGTTTTTTCCTATAGACTTTCCAAACAGTCACCTAAGAGTTCCTGACTAAATAAGCAATATTCTTTAGTAGAAGGCTGGGAAGGTGTAAGAGGGATGAAGAGATACAGAGAGACACAATGTGATTCTTTTGTCCATTTGTCAAATGCTTTCCTTAGTCTTAACTACTGTAAAGGTCAGTGGACCAACATACCTGGGCATTATTTAAACTTATCACTTCAGCTGTGCAAAACAAATGAGCAAAGGAAAAAACCCTCCTATGTATGTGCGTCTGTATACAGACACAAAACCTGAGTCACGAAAGGTTTTTAATATAAGAAAACTTCTTTGAATGTAGGAAAATAACCTTTAAAGAGCCAAAATATACCTTTGTACAATATATGCAGCTAACTTTAAAACATCAATGTGCTTAAGTATGACATATTTTTAAGACTCAGCAAAAAATGGGTCATTTACACTAATTTTCTTAACTATAGCAGAGATGTCTGTATTTTTATTTCTTAACATCTATTTTCATTCCCCTGAATGCATCAACTTTCCCTTAAAAAAATCTACATACATACATTCAAGTAAAGCCTGTTTAATTTCTGAACAACAATTCCTGCTTTTTTCCTGAATATTGAGGACATAGGAGATTTGGAGTTGCTAGTGCCAAGCTACAATGGAACTTAAAATTCAAAGTAAAAGATATTTTATGAATAATATTTTATTGACAAAATCTTCATAAAGTGGATCGCATTTGTTCTATATAGACGGTTAAAGCCTGAAGACACCCTTTTATCCAGATCTTCAGCTTTTCCTAGATTCCTTTTCTTTTTTCCCTTTTCCTTTACTTTTTTCCCTTCTTTCTCTCCCCTTCTTTCCCTTTGTTTCTCCTTCTGCTTTTCTTTCTTTGCAGTACTAGGAATCGAATCCAGGCTTTGCACAGACCTCTTATCACTGAGCTACTCCCCCAGGTTGTTGGGGGCAGGATCTCACTATATAGCCAGGCTGCTTTTGAACCTATGATCCTCCTGCTCCACTTTCTGAGTGTTGGAATTACAGGTTTGTGCTACCATCCTGAATGCAATTTCTTTCCTTTTTCATACTTGACATACTTGAAACTGAATTGTCCCACCTGAAACACCCAGGTTCAATGCATTGCTAGTTACAATGTCCTCTGTCCCTACCTACATCTTTGTTGTTTTTATAACTTTCCTGTTAGACACTGGATTAAGGCTCAGTTCAGGACATAATTATGTCCTGGACTACATTTCATGGGAACACTGAGGATATTTCATAGAAACATGAGTGATAGTGGCTTTTCCATGCTGTCCCTGGTTGTTTAAAATTGATTATGCATTTCTGTCAGTTAAGTAAGTCTCTGACAGTTTGAGAGAAGGGAAGCCATTTGAACCAATCCATGTATCCATGGTTGGATAGTAGGGCCTTTGGATACTTTTATCAGCATAGGCAATGACCTTCCATGCTGATTTTCTCCTGCCTTAGTGAGTCTGGTTTGGGACAGGATGGCCAACTATTTCAGGAGAGTACAGGATTTTTGGCATTAGCCAGGGAGCCGTAGTCTCTTCTTGCCATTTTATATAACACTTGCCTGAGAAAGATTTTGCGTTGTGCAGAAGGCTAAAAGCAGAGTCACACTTTCTCTGCCAACAGACATGTTGCCATAGGAACCGGTGCGGAAAAATAAAAATATGACAAGAAGCAAAAGATTAAATGTGGAAAAAAATTGATAGGGAGGTGGTTTCTACATGCCAATTTGAGCATTTGGGATTTAAAGAAACAGAATGTTCTTCATTTGGCCAGATCCCTGAAAATGACTTGCCAGTAGCTGGTCCCAGGAGGCTAGATGTAGGGAATGCAAGGAGATAGTAGAAAGCAGTATCACTTGTTCTGAATAAGACCTCTAAAATCCAGTTCCCATCCCTGATAAATGTTAACTCTACATTCAAATAGGTCCTTTGGAAAGGCATGTCTAGGTTTCGTTTTCTAAAAGCAACCCGCTGAAAACATTTTCTAGCCTGTGCAAAGGTAGGACACACTACTTGGCAGAATTATTGCACACCTAGTGTATTATTGCTTGGAGCATCTTCCCAAATACACAAAACCAAAACCAACAACAAAAAACACATTCTTCAGATATCCAACTTTCCTTCCCCAACAAGGAATCTATTGTAAATAACCCAGAACTTAGTGTCTCAAAGGAATAAGTATTTTACTTCACTTGATACAAACTTGCATCTTATACTTACAAAACATCCTGGGAGACTGTCCCTGTGTCTTCTCTCCCAAGCTTCCCACAAGGCTATTTCCTGAAATCCTACAATTAATATGTCATTCCTATGGCTTCTGCTGTGGCAGGTATGGAATGCAATTACCCTGAGGACATGGGGAACTGACCCACTGTAGATGAATTCATTTGATTTGACTAATAGTGACACCCTTCACCTGTTGTTTCCCTCTTTTCTCAAACATCAAAACAAAACAAAAATTACATCCACCTGGGCAATAGGGAGGCATGGAAGCTAGGAAGTAGGAGATAAGCCATTATTGGGTAATTATCTTTAGGACACATCTAAGGACAAGGGGTCTGAATAAAATGCTGTGCTGTGTAGTGAGTACACTCTAATGATTTTCTGATCTCTTTAAGAGTTCCTTAGTGGAACTCCAGTGGCGTAATCAGTTAGCGTGTGGTATTTATAAGGGTTCCTTAGTGAAGCTTTAAACAAGCTCTACAGTGAGTTTTTGAAATAGCAAAAGTGCATTAGTTTCTCTTCTTCAAGAGTACGGAAGAAAATTCTGAAATTCAATAAAACACTTGGATTTTTACCACTTCCAATTTTCAGGCAACTTCAGGGAAGCATTCAGGAGCCATTAAATGGAGGCTTGAGTTCAATTGTCTATGTGATGCTAACTAAATTTCTTACATCCATGTTCCAGTGAGTTTCTGGATTGGAGACTTCCATGCTTGGTTATTACAGGCAGGAATCACTCTTGAGATCTATAGGAACTCAAGGGATGGGGCGGGCATTGGGAGGGATGGAGGAGGATGAAAGGGGCCACATGCATTGAGATGCATTGTACTCCTAAACTGACAGGTTGAATTGTAACTCTTTCATGCAACTCCTTTAAGATACTAAAAATATAATTACAGAACTTCACAAAGCTCTGCTTTTTAGTAAAGATAAGTAAGCAATCTGTTTCTCAGAGTCATAATAAGGACTTCACGGCGGTTTTGCCTTAGAATTTAACATATAAAAAAGAAGAGACTGTTGCTTTTTATTTTTATATAGTGTCTTAAAATGAAGTAGTGGATTCTTGAAGAAAAACTGGATGAATAAGATCAAACTAAAGAACGGTTAGATTTTGGCAGATCAGACCTTGGACAAATGAGCTCGTCCAGGGTAAGAGGTCGCCTGACACTGCTGTGTTTAATAATTTTATCCACATCCCTTCATTCCTCAGTCAAGGATTTAAAACTCTAGACTAAACTGGGTGCTGGGGGCTCACACCTGTAATCCTAGCTACCCAAGAGGCTGAGATCTGAGGATTGTGGTTCAAAGCCTAACCTGGACAGAAATGTTCGTGATACTCAGGAAAAAAAAATGTGGCACTGTGGCTCTAGTGATAGAGCATCAGCCGCAAGCACAAAGAGGCTCAGGGACAGTGCCCAGACCCTGGGTTCAAGCCCCAGGACAGGCAAAACTAAATAAGTAAATAAAACCATAAGCCAGTCATACATGGTATTAAGAATTTAAATTTTACTCCTTCAGTTTTTGAAGACAATTTGATCTATATGAGGCTCTGTAGATAGAGGCATTGCTCAAATGGTAGAGCACCTGCCCTAGCAAATGTGAGGCTCAGAATTCAAACTCCAGTACTGTCCCCTCCCGAAAATTGTAAAAATAGCTTACAGTTTTCTTTAGTTTATCATATAGCTCAATATTGAGCTCATAATTTCCCTAATTTAAGATTTTTATTGCTTTCCACTGCCAAAAATACTTGGAAATTAAAAAAAAAACAATAAAACTCACCTATGACTGGATTAATGATGACTGTAGCAAATACTATGCTGGGCATAACCAACAAGTTAAAATACAAAGGTTTTCCACTACTGACTAGACATAGTTACAGGTTTTTGTATTCAATGCCTTCCAACTGGGATCTCTGGCAAGATCCCCAAATTCAAATATTTTGTTGGAAATAAAAGCCGTATCTGCTCATCATCTTGCCAGTGTAATCTCAGAAGACATTGTTCCCCTGGGATTAGTTGTGGGAAGTTGGAGAGTTCCTACTTCTTAGCACAGAGATATTCTAATGGCAGCCGAAATGGTCAGTTTTGGAGTTCCCTTAGGACAGGTGTGATAGAGCGGGTCTGGTGACTATTTCTGCTATCTAAGTGCCATGAATGAGACTTGGACTTGTGCTTGCCTGGTTCCAGGCACGCTGGAAAGGCTTGTTAACGAACAAGTGTCCATTAACCCAGGCTGGGCGTGAAACTGCCAGGATGTTTCCTCAAGCCTCCCTCCCAACTGCTGGGCTTAGAGGCATGCACCACCACACCCATCTCTCGAGTTGCATTTCTTACTGAACTAATTCTATGGGTCCTATTTTGTACTGAAATGTATATCTCTGATATTTGCCATGAGTATTTTGGTAATGTTTTCTGTATATTTGGGTCCATAAATATTTAGAATACCAAGTCCACTAAAAGTACATTTTTTTTTAACTAGGTGTTTGAAAACACAAATGATTTCTTCCAATGCAAAAATCTTCAAAGGTTGCTAAAGGCTTACTTCTGTTCATCTCTTCACTTGCATTAATCCCTTCAGTTGGAATGGTGGCCTCTGTTATCAAGCCTTGAGATGCCTGCTGTGTCTTCAGTGCCCTGTTTGCAGGAAGGATAACCTTCTCTTGATTTCTCCCCACCCTCTGACCCTTAAGAGGCAACCACTTGGAAGTACAAAGTCAAAGTCAGGTGGAGTGCTTAGGCCCGATACGATTCATTCAGAATGACAGTGCAGTTACTTATGCCTCTGCTATCTCTCGAGATTTGTCCTTTTTGGTATATGTTGGATAGGAGCCTGCCTTCCTGAGGGAAGGATGGCTGTTCCACATCCACATTATAAAACTAATAAAGCTCAAAGGAAACATTTGCCGTTTTATTACAGAGAGAAATTGACAATGTTGTTCTCCCTTTCCTCTCTTATTTTGTATGTACAGAGCCACATTTAGTAGACTTTTTGTCTGTTTCTCAAGTAGACTTTGTTTCTTGAAGAGAAAGGGACCATGCCCTATTTATATGTGTATTTTCACTGTTCTCATAATAGAATTTCAAACATAATCCTTGGCTTGTTAACATCCGGTGATTAAATCAAATGGCAATCAAAAAGCATGTATGGATATACATGCTTCATGGATATATATATATATATGTATATATATAAAGATTAAAGACTAAATGTTAGAGGATTGATGTTGGGATTATCCAGAGCAGATTTAGGGGAGAATGAAACACTTATTAGGGCGACTCACTCAGCATGAATGAATCCCTGGCTTCTATCCCCGGGAACAATAGCAAAGACTTTAAACTAGAGTGGCTCAAACCTGTAGATCTGGATGAGTTCTCAAAATATGAGTTTATATCCAGGTGTAGGTGAACGTGCTAGGGATATTTATGGAAATATTTTTTAAAAGGTTAAAAAAAGTCATGGTTGCAGGGCACTAGTGGCTCACACACCTGTAATCCTAGCTACTCAGGAGGCTGAGATCTTAGGATCATGATTAGAGGCCAGCCTGGGCAGTAAAGTCCATGAGACTCTTCAATTAACCACCAGAAAACTGGTATAATAGCCCAGTGGCTCAAAGTGGTAGAGCATTAGCTAGCTTTGAGCAAAAAAAGCTCAGGGATAGCATGTCCAGGCCCTGAGTTCAAGCCCCATGACTGACAAAAAAAAAAAAAAAGTCATAGACCTTACCTTTGAGTAGTAAATGGTAATCTGTTTTAAGGGCCTTAAATGTGGGGGAAATGAGTGGAGATTAAAAAACAAAGAGATGAATACTGAGAGAAACTGATGAGTGAGTGAGGAAAGGAGAGAAGAAAAAGGAGGGAGGAAGGGAGGGAATAAGAGACATAGAGGGAGAAGTTACAGGAGAGAGAGAAAGAGGGAGAGAGGGGGGAGGGGGAAGCAGGCAGGGAGAAAGGGAGAGAGGGAGAGAGGAGAGAGAGATTTACAAGTTTGGGTATCTCTGGGAAATGCTCATGCAATGTTGCTAGCAATATTCGTGGTTTTAATAAAATGCTACCAGAATGATTAGCCTGCTATAGAATCTCCCTTGATTCTAAAAAGTGCAAACTACTTATTGCTAAATTGGACAAGTCCACAAGTAAGAGTGAATTATATATAAAATCTTGCTATCAAAGACAGCTGGTTTAACTGGGTGCTAACCCTCAGGAGGCTGAGATCTGAGGATTATGGTTCAAAGCCAACCCTGGCAGGAAAGTTCATGAGACTCTTTATCTCCAATAAACTAGTCAGAAAACCAGAAGTGGTACTGTGGCTCAAGTGGTAGAGCACTAGCCTGGAGCAAAAATAAGCTCAGAGACAGAGTTGAGGCCAAATCTGAGTTCAAGTTCAAGTCCCAGGACCAGCTAAAAGATAGAAAGAGAGAGAGAGAGACAGACAGAGAGACAGAGAGACAGAGAATAGAGCTGGTTTAAAATGAGATTTTGATTTTATATGGACTCGCTGCTAAGAGACTGCCCGAGCCTTAGACTTCTGAGACTATTAATTTTTCAGGGATTCTAGGGAAGGCCTAAATGCATTTTGCATAAGAGATGGCCAGGAGCCTTCAGGGTGCAGAATGTTAGGATTTAAATGTGAAATGTCCTACACAGGTTCATGTGTTAGATGCTTGTTCTCCACATGGGGGCGCTGTTTCAGGAAATTTTAAGATAGGACCTTCTTAGAGAAAGTGGGTCTCAGGGAAGAGGTCCTTGGCTGAGTATCTTACCCCTTGGCCCTTTCCTCTCTCCGTTCCCCCTCTTCTCTCTGTTCTCCTTCACTCTCTCTCTCTCTCAGCTTCCTGACCGCAGACAGTTGAATAATCTCTAACCACCTACTTCTGCCACCATGATGTTCTCCTGCTTCACAGACCTAGATGGCCATGAATTAAGTCCTCTGAAAGTGTGAACCATAGTAAATGCTTCTTCTGTTATGAAATAAAATAACCAAGAGACAGCCTATGGTGTTGTTCCAAGCAAGGGATAGTATAGATAATAATAGTATAGATAATCTAGGTATAGCATAAAAATATTTGGTGAATGAGACTTGCCCATTACCTAACAATCCTTTTTTTTTTTTTTTTAAGAAGTTTGCCTTAACACCAATGCAGTAAAATCTTACTTATAATACATATTCACTTATTTTCCATGGTAACAGACTGGACAATGGCCGTCTTGGGGGAAGGGGGCAAGGGCAGTTTTAAAGTCTTCAGCATGTTTAAGTGACAGGGTTGTCTTTCTCCTCCCACCGCTGGGGGCCACACCAGCAACTAGCTCAGGTGATGTTCCCATTCGTTCTGCTGAAATGCAGAGCTCCCCCACCTCTTCACATTCTGATGCAGATAGAATGACCGTGCTTGTTTAGCATTGTGGAGTTCACATGGTTAAAAGAAAGAAAAGTGAAAGCAGTAAACTACAAGCTCTCTGGCTCTGAGGTCCTCATCACTGCTAAAATCAAGAATTATGGTGGATGCTGGAGAAGAAGCCCTGACCTAGAGATGGCTCACAGGAATAAAAAATTAAGATAGCTCATCTATGACAAAGAAAAAGATACTTGAAGTGATAATTGGTAACAAAGATCTAGAGGTAATAGGGTACCAGCATTAAGAAAGGAACAGACACACGTTGGTCACCATTGTGTATATCTTAAGGAATGTGGAAATGTGTGCAAGTTAAATTTCTTTTATTGTGGGAAGGATATTTAACTTTCCCTGAAAAGAGAGGAAACTCACGTGGTAAGCCCAGCATTTTGGGCTGCGCTAAAACCATCAGGCTCAAGATCATTAAATTATAAAACACTAACATCCCTCCCCCCTCGCCCCCAAGAAGGTTGACCTGGATTTGCTAAGGGAGAGCCTACCATAATAGTAGCTCGTGGTCATGTGGCTAGAAAGAAACTTCACTTTGGAAACAAGCGCCAGGATATTTTAAAGTTTTACATTAACTTCAAGAAAGAGCATATTGTTTCCCTCTAAATTTGCTTTCAGTTGAGAAAGAAAAAAGATTTAATGATTGGCAGAGAATAAGTAGGGCTGCCAGACAAATGTGCGGGCTAAGCAGTGAGGGTGAAGATACAATTAGCTTAGAGGAAGTAAACAGAAACATTTGGCTTTGTTAGCAAGGATCCCACCATCAGAGGTCCTGAAATCCAAATATCGAAGAACCAAGATAGCAAAGGACATGTGTCACTGATGCTGCCAGGGCTCTGTGCCTTCCTTGCTTAGACATGACTGAAAGAACACAAGCTGGGGACTAGAAACTACCCTTGGAGTCCAGTTTTCACTTTATGAGATGCTTTTTGAGATACATTCCTTATTCAGTTCATAATTCACATAGCTAAAAGTAGGAGTTTAGAGTAGATGACTTGTTACTGCAAGATGCTGGTGAGAAACAAAGCCATACACAGATATACACATACACCGATTAGACCAATTTAGAAATTATATACAAGAAGGTTATACAAAGCAGTTTTAGTTCTTTATGTTCAAATTTCACAGGGTTCATTGAAACAATAAATTTTGAGGATTTTGGAGCAAATATAGCCCCACATAGATTGAGTGTACCTGATAGTATATCAAACTACACAAGCAAGTAAAGAACTACCTAATTGGTGAGTATGATCATGAACTAAACAACTAGGAAACCCAAATCTCAAAGCACACTCTCATCCAAGGTTTAGCACAGAGTCAAGTGTGCAGGTAGGTGACAAAACTTGAGAGTCACTTATATATCACTTAAGGTGTTTAAATTTAGAGCATTAATTCAAAGTAAGTCAACAGAGAATGGGAAAGGGTGTTCCTAACACTTAACCAGCACATGAGGCATAAGATTGTGCTATGCAGTCTTGCTACCTTAGCCAGAGAATTACCAAGGCTCAGATATAAAATTTATACCTGCAGTCTCCACTTGGTGATAGCTTTATTTATTTATTTATTGTTGGTCATGGGGCCTCAACTCTGGGCCTGGGCACTGTCCCTCAGCTCTTCAGCTCAAGGCTAGCACTCTACCAATTAAGCCATCTCCACTTCCAGCTTTTTCTGCTTATGTGGTGCTAAGGAATCGAACCCAGGGCTTCATGTATGTAAGGTAAGCACTCTACCACTGAGCTACCTTCCCAGCCCTGTGGTAGCTTTTTAAACTGCAGAAACAAACTTTTCAAAATGTATATGGGTGCATCCCACCATATTTCAATAGAATACATATGTAGCCTTGAACCTAGTAATTGAAACTGATGGTTTTTTTGGGAAGAAACTCATAATTCATTTTTTTGCTATTGTTATCACAGAGGAAAGAGGTAGACCCTTTTCTGTAGGAATTAAACATAACTTTAACTCTGAAGGTAGACATGAACCAGATCTACTCAAAGGTCCTTTGATGTTTTATGATAGAACAATAACTTGTCTCATTCTACCAAAGAGCTTTTAACAATGACTGTAGTATTTGATATTGATGTTATTTGAGAACAGTGCTGTGATAGTTCTTTTTTTATGTGCTGGTCATATGGCTTGAACACAAGGCCTGGGCACTGTGTCTCAGAATTTTTGCTCAAGGCTAGCCTTCTTCCACTTGAGCCACAGCTCCACTTTCAGCTTTTCGGTGGGTAATTAGAAATAAGAGTCTCATGGATATTCCTGCCCAGACTGGCTTTGAACCACCATCCTCAGATCTCAGCCTCCCAAGCAGCTAGGATTACAGGCATGAGCCATTGGCACTCAGCTGCGATCGTTCTTTTTAGTGAATTACCTTGTAGTGATTTTCTTTGTTTTGAGAAGTTGCATGACTGAAAAGATACGAGTACATTACAAAAGTTGCTCCTAGAAATGAAGAGCAATTAAACTGGATATGTGTCTATTACGTGTCTTATTTCTTTATTTTGAATTCTTCTTTTTACGTCTAGAAGAACAGGAAGAAGGCCAGAAATCAAGAGACGACAGCTCACTCTTCTGGCCTTGAGAGAAGGAGAGAAAGGGAATTCCAGGACTGCGATGAAGAACATTGCCTGAAGAGCTGAAGCTGGAGAAACTGTGGGATCTGGTTTCTTTCATTCAGTTTCTCCCATGCCTATTTATCAGTCATCTACGTCCCGTCTTTCCCTTTTCTCACTCTTACTTCCTTAATAATTTAATTTTCTTCCTTTACTCAACCCTCTTCTGTCCTTACGATTCCTGACTTACTAGAGTATTCTTACTACTTAAAAATACTTTTACCAACTTTCTCTCCTAAAATGGAATCACTCAATATTTCACTTTTCCTTTTCAATCTTTCATATCATTTTTTTTGTTCACACAGATACTGACCTTCTTTCCCTTATGTGAGCATGCAGACACCAGGCTATTGGACCAAACAGTAGATAGTTTGAGTAGATAGTCTGGATAGTTTGAGGCCTCAAGAGTATCAAAGAAAACACTGTTGCCAGTTTCCTTCGAGGTGGACTAATTATCTCTAAATGTTTTAAAAATCAAAAGTTTCTTGTGGGGGAAAAAAAGACATAATTAGCCAACAGAGACAGTTAGCAAGTTTTCACTGTAATAATTTAAAAACCAAAGGCCGAATGGAGTAATCAGTAGTGTAAGCAACATAGTAGATGACATAAAGGAATCATGTTTGGGAATATTCTACTCAATTCTGTAATCAAGTCACATGAGAAATATTTGAGAGTTTTACTTATGATGAAATCAAGGACCCATGAGGTAATAAAGGGATTGTGGGGAGGTGCCAATCAAGTTGGACTATTCGCACTTAGATTTTTTTTTCTTTTAAAGTATTGCATTCCTTTCTTCCTCCGTCTCTACAAGGAAGAATCTAATAAAGCCAAGTTTGTGGCAGGACAAACAACAGCACTTCTTTTTCCTTTGAGGTTCATAGGCTATATTCAGATGTCTACAAAAATTTGGGAGGGAGAATACAATTTGATCAAAGTTTAGCCTTGGTGTGTGTGTGTGTGTGTGTGTGTGTGTGTGTGTGTGTGTGTGTGTGGTCTATCTGAATAGTTAATCATACCAACTTTTTTTTTTTAATACCAGGGATAGAATGCAGGTCCTCACTCATCCTAAGCATGTGCCCTACTACTGGGGTGGTGCTATGTATGCCACACTCATCTCTAATCATACCAATTCTGTAGCTTTGCAGTGGCCTAAGAACTTTCACTGGAATACATGACATTTCATTTTGGGAATGCAGTAAATGAGATGAATCCACAAAATGCCACCAGAAAGCCAGGCACAGATGTCAGCATAAAGAAAAGCAGCCAAAGGCCTGTGGATGGACTCATCTCTTCTTTACAACAGGTGGTATAAGGCAGAAATTAAAATCTAGAGCTAGAAGTGGATGGAAGCTCCTCCTGTGGATGACCTTACCCCTGTTTCTTTGGTCATCACCTTCCCACTGCCTCTCAGCTCCACATTGTAGAAGTAGCTCGAGCAAAATTCCAGGTTACCCTGTGCAGCTAAATAAAATCTTTCAAAGACGTGTAAAGCCAGACAAAGCCTCGGGCTGTCATCTCCTTAGTTCACAGTCTGCTTTGGGGCTTTGGGAGTGTGTTGTAGGATGAACAAAGAGGGCTTATTTATCTCTAAGTTTCCAAAACACAAGGCTTCGTGAGTTCAACTTCATGCATTTATCTCTCTGAGATATTTCTGACAGGTAAATGCATGACTTCTTTCCAGAAGAGAAATAAAACCCAAACAAATCAAAAGGATAGAGATGGTATGTTACAATTAACTGAACAAAATTCTGTAAATGTTTTGGCCAGTGTTAAGGTCCTTAAAACACATAAAAGGGAAATGAAACATAACTGCTGGAACAGCACAAGAAGCCCAAAGCTTTTAGAAGAAATGTCAAGGAAGGGAGGATGAGATTAAAATAACTTTCCTTCCTTCCTTCCATCTTTCTTTCCTTCCTTCCCGCTGTTTTCCCGCTCCTTTCTAACAAAACTGGGAATGGTATTCAGCTGAGAAGGCAAAAGGTTCCTGGTTTAAGGTTACAGAAATTGAACTTGAACTTCCTGTTAATTCAATATTTATTAAGTACATTTACTTGCCAAGCCTGTCTTCCATTTAATCATTGTACAAATATTTATTGAGCCCCCACTACACTGCTGACACTAAGACAGGCATTAAGGATTACCAGCAAATAGAAACAGATGTGCTCTCGAAAACTCTTCTACCCAGAAATATTGTCTTTTTCAATAACTTTACAGTTCATAGAAGAGAAGTAAAAACACTAAATAACCATGCTCTCAGGCAGAAAGTGAAGATACTATGAAGTATACAATTACAGTATTAGAAAAGAGAAATCTCTTCCCATTAAGATTAGGGAAGAACCAGATATCAGTGGCTCATACCTTTAATTCTAGCTACTCAGGAAACAGAGATTTAGGTTCTCAGTTCAAAGTCAGCCTGAGCAGAAAAGTCCTGGAGACTCTGCCTCCAATGAGTCAGCAAAATGCTGGATGGGAGGAGTGGCTCAAGTGGTAGAGCACCGGCTGTGAGAAAGCCGAATGATAGCATGAGGCCCGGAGTTCAAGCTGTAGTACACACACACACACACACACACACACACACACACACATACACACACACAGATTAGGGAAGGGTCTCATGGCTGTTAAGTGCTGTTGAAGCTAGACTCTGCAGCCTTTGATTTTGATAACTTAGAAAGGAAGAAGGAGGTAGGCTTACTAAGAGACACAACAATGTAGGCAAAAGTTTCAAAAGAACAGGGAGAATCTTGATTGAAAACATTGAGGTAAAACAATTCCATAAACCAGCGGACCAACTTCTTCTTGTAAGAATAAATAGATGTTTATGATAGGTGGGTAGGTGTAATTCAACTTTAAATAAGCAGGGCTCCCCACCGCCCACCATGGGAATAGTTGAACAGCATGCAGTGAAATATTCTTCAACACACAAGTGAAAGAAAAACTACAAAAGGCAACCAGCTGATGACTATCCAACTCATGGCATTTCTGACTGCTTCCTTCTCATATTGGACCACATGGATTTTTAACCTTTGCTAATGTTGAGGCATTGTTCACAGGGCTGGCCTTTTGGGGACACCTAACGTAGAAGAATTCTTTAACACCCCGTTAGCTAGTGTGCTGGATTCTAATTCTGTTTCCCATCATGCCAGGGGCACACAGGTAGTGCAGGATGAGGTTGATAGCTACCATGATTCATTGCATTCCTTTACTGTTTTAGAACTAGCTGGCAGAATTATAGCCCCTCTTCCAGAGACCCCAGGGCTTCTGGTTTTTATGCATCTTGTCCAGAATGTTATTCTCCCTGACCATGTCTAGCCTGTCAAATGTTTCCCTAAATCCATACAGCATTCATAATGGCCACCCAAGGGACACAGTAGAGAGACCTATGAGAAACCTGTAGTTTCAATCTGTCTCTGTCTCAGTTTCTGTTGACAAGATAAAGCTGCTATTTCCTTTTTTTTCATAGGATGAATTAAGGGCAGGAACAAAGGCACTCACCGCATTGTCTTGCAATCTCTGGAATTTCTTCCCACTTGAGTGTGAGCTTCTGTGCAGAAGAGATTACATCATATCCCCCGAAGTACCTGATATTAGTTGATGCTCAACAAATATAAAATTTGTAATCATTGCATTTTTATTACATTTTGAAGTGTTTTGAATGTGTGTGTGTGTGTGTGTGTGTAGTAGGGTCCTGGAATTTGAACTCAGGGTCTGGGCACTGACCCTGAGTTTCTTCACTCAAGACTGACACCCTATTACTTGAGCCATAGCTCTATTTGTGGCTTTTTGGTGAAGAATTAGAGATAAGAGTCTTAACAGAAGTTTGTCTGGGATGGTTTCAAACTGTGAGCCTCAGATCTCAGCCTCCTGATTAGCTAGGATCCCAGGCATGAACTGCAAGTGCCTAGACCTGTTTTAAATTTATGAAAAACATACTTTAGGCTTCTGAGATTCAGCAACACTGTTTTCCTGTGAAGTAAACACAGAAGTTTGCTGATCAATTTAAAAGTCCTTCTTCAAAATATTTCTTTTGGTAGGTAGACAGAGATAGACGCATCGTGTTAGACATTTTATCCTAACAGCCATAGAAAAAAGTACTTTCAAACCTAAGAAAATCTAGGATGCTCCACTTCACTTTTGTTTTTCTTTAGCACCAATTCTTATGCCTATTGAAAATTATACTAGTTTAAAGAATGAAAATAAGTCTTTAAAAAAAATAAAAGGTAAGTCTGAAAATCTCATATGTGGACATTTGACCCACAGCTGTCTGTTTGGGACAGGCCTGTAGTGGTTCCAGTCCCAGACTAAAAGAGCCACAGTATTGTAATACTTTCTACGCAAACACTGCTTGAATTTCTTAACCTTTGAGCTTTGAGGTGTTTCCATGAACAAACTCAGGCCCAAACAGGGCATATGGTAGAGGAGAGAAATCAAGCAGTCCGTGCCATTGCCATTTGTGCACAGGTAGTCCAAGGCCCCTTTCCTCCCTTGCTCAGAACTCAGTGTGTTACTACCAAGAGCATGGGCTAGGACTTCTCCTCAGCTGAAAAAAAAAAAATGTCTGAATCAGTAAGTGATTTCCCTCCTCTCAGGCCTTCTTATTTTCCGGAGAACTGCTCTGAGGGTGAATTAAGATAATCACACAGTTAACAGTCCAAGGGGACTTGCCCCCTCCTCCCTTTTCACTGTGTGTGTTAAAGTATGAACTGACTTTCCCCCATATTCTTTCATAACCCCCTGAATTCTGCAAGGTACAAGCTAAGGAGTTTGCATCCCCTCGGGACAGTGTTTGGAAAGTCAATCTCTTTTCAAAAATAGTGTGAAAGGTGAAAAAGAACAGATTTTTGTCCTCATAAAGTAGCTGAGTGGCTCAGAGAAAGTCCCGCCATATGGAAATGTAACACAACCCAACATTCAAACAATAGAGATTAAAAATGAAATGATAACTAGAAGAAGAATTAGGGCTCTATTAAGGCAATGCCACGCAGCCCGGCATGCGCCGGTATATGCTGCTGTTAGTGACAGTAAGGGCTGTGCCTTAGAGCCTTGGTTAATGCTACTACTCACAGATCCTTGATCCTATAAGAAAGCTCCTCCCAAAGGGAAAGCTCGAAGTATCAGTTGACCCTCAAGAGTTTCTGACGGCTCGAGCTCTAAAAGGGAAGGTCAATGCTTGCTTCAGCAGGATTGCAGCAGCATCTAATACCCTCAGATGCGTGGGAGCTGGAGGAAAGGACCTCTAGCAGTAACAGCAGCAGTGACAAGAGGTTAGTGTTGTGTGCAAAACATAGAAATGCCCCAGAAGTTTCAGGACATAACTGAAAATCTTTAACTGTATCTGTCTTAGTTATTGTATGGTGGGAGTATCTTGGCAAAGAAGATACCCTTTGAATAGTGTAGATACCAATGGAGATTAAACGATGCATAGGGATCTCCTAGAATAGTAACTCACACGAGTGTGCTTTTCATAGCACACATCCCTTTTCTACAGCCTACATTCTATTTTCTTGCTGTAATTTATGTCTTTATTTGTATATTTATGTATTTATTTTTTGTGCCTGTCCTGGGGCATCAATTTAGGACACGGGCACTGTCCCTGAGTTTTTCACTCAAGGCTAGTGCTCTACCACTTGAGCCACAGCTCCACTTTCAGAATTTTGTGTGTGTGTGATTAATTGGAGATAAGAGGCTCGTGGACTTTTCTGGATGGCCTCAAACCTTGATCCTCACATCTCAGCTTCCTGAGGAGCTAGGATTACAGATGAGAGCCATCTGGAGCCTGGCTTGTAATGTGTTCTTTAGGACATAGTCTTTCTGAGTGACGGAGAAATATTCCTATACATAATAGAAAGTAGTTGTATTGCTAAGGAAAAAACTCAGTGCAGGTGGTCTTGGGTTTGGGAATTTCACCCTAATTCCAAGTAACTACAGCCATGGGACTTTGGGCGTCTGAATATTTTTGTTAAGCCTTGGGAGGATTTAGCATTTCTGTGAGATGACCTCTACTGGATCCTCAATCCTGCTTTTATTTACACTAAAGGACCCATTTTGCTAACCTGTTGGATTTCATTATTTGCATAAGTGTTTACTTTTTTTTTTCTTCTGGGATTTGAACCCAGGACTTCGGGCTTGCCCAAAAGGCATTCTACCACTGAGTCAAAGCTCCGGCTTAAGTTTAAACTTTTTGTTGATCTAGTGTTCCGACAAACCTGCTATTTTGTCAGTGTGTAAGGTATTAAATGTGTTGTCTGAATTGACCAAAGACTTAGAATGGTAGTACTACAGCAGGATGGATTTTTATCTGGTTGGGTTATATTCTTGTCTCCTAATAAGAGTATTCATCAGAACAGATACTCCCGATCTAAGTGTCAAGGAGAGGCAGAAATTGATCAAGGATAGTATTGAAAGCAAATTAAAAGACAAGCTGGCAATTTTCTAAAGCTATAAATTGTCTTAGAGATTAATAGTAAGTAGATATTATCTATTTGTTTTTCTGGTTTCTTCATCTAATCATTTTGGAAAATTCAGACACTTTTTATTTTCTTGCCTCTCAATCTTCTCTAACTTCATCTCACATGGCAAAAGATATTTCTCTTTTTTTCAACCATACTTTTAAGCAAGCAAGTATATTAGTGATATGTGTGTCATCATGTGTAAGATAAAAGCAAAATTATATTAGTTTGCTACCCTCTTTACAAAGTGGTTTTGCATCCTGAAGGTTGTAATTCAAGGTTAGGCTCAGGAACAACTAAGATATGTATATAATTACAATTCTAAGTAACTGGGACATATATTTTCTATAGGCTTCAGTGAGCAACAAATTATGCTGTAAGTGTGTGTCATACTGACTGAATAGTTCTTGTTACAAATACACTTGTATTTTGAAATTACTGTTTAGGTGACTTATGTTGCTTAGAGTGTTGAAAATAGAACAGTTTTACTACAAGATATTATAAGCCTGATAAACAGTTTTTGTTTACATTGTCCATTCTTGGCTATTCATCTTGTAAAATCTGTAGTTTTGCTAATAATTTTCAGCTTTTGCTCCTTCTGCCTATAATCTTTTTCAATCTCTTTGATTATATAATATGGATGCAACATAACTGAATTGTATAAGCTTTCTCAGCAGGAAGATGGCAGTAAAAATCAAGAGGTAGAGTCTATTTGAGCCATCATGAATTCCACTCCTTTCTGGTGCACCCTTTGTCTTCCTTTTCCCTCCCTCCCTCTCTCCCTACTTCCTTCCTTCCTTTCTTCCTTCTTTCCTTCCTTCCTTTTACCCCGCTCCTTCCTTTCCTCCTTTTCTTGTTCCCTCCTTCCTTCACTTCCTCCTTCCCTCCCTCCCTTCCTGTCTCATTTTCTTTTCCTTTCTCTCTTTCAAGAGGCATGCCCTTAACATCTTTTGTAGTTGTTAACATGAACCAGATTCTACTTTAAGGCAGCAAACCCATTATTCTAAAGAAATCGATACTCAAAAATCAATGACTTACTAGTTTTAGTCACCTATATAATCAATTTGATTTGTTTCCTCTCAAGCTATCAGTAATTTTAGTGAGTAAGCTTAAAAATGAGAAAAGACCTCTGTCTGTTATAACCTGCCTGTTCTCAACATGCAGCACAGTAAGTATATTTGGGAATGAGGTGCTTTGGCATGGAAGATTTCCTTTCCAGTTGGTCAGGGATCCCTTTTCTCTTTTCCTAACTTCTGAACTGCAGAACAGGAAGTATTAAAGCATTGGCCAACACAATGTTGTCAGATCAGGAATGGTAGAGGTGTACATTAGGATTATTGTCTTCTCAACTGACTATCTCAAAATCATCTCCCAATGCTTTGGGATTGATAGGGAAACCTGATGTAAGAAAAAAGACTGGGAAGTCCTACATCTGGCTTTCTATCTCTCCCACAAAAGACTAACAAAACTGATGTGAAGACCTGGAGTTTGGTTATGTCCTGACTTTGCCTTTCCTTGAAGTTATTTTGTGAGGCCAGTGAGGGCCTCTGTTTTGATTAATGATGATCATCCTATAAAATCTGGATATCATGATATGTCATATGTTTTTGACCAAAAAAAAATTAGGCTTTGAAAGACATTTCACATTAGATACTCTCAATGTATTTAAAATACACTTAAAAGTCACTTCTGGGAAATCTACTAAATATGTCAATTATTTAATCATTAATTGTCAAAGCCTATAAAATAGTGTTATCATGTCACCATGACATAAAGCAACACCAAAATTAGTGCATTATCTATAAAATGAAGTATCATTTGCCTTCAAGTGACAAATTCTATGTCAAAAAAATACCACTGTACTTCTAATAAGTGACACTCATTTTAATAGATCCTACAAAAATACAATATTTTCATTGTCCCCATAAAACATTAACTTACAAATATTATTCTCAGAGCTCCAGTACAACAAGATGTGACTTGGTTGTAAAATCTTAGTGGAATATTTGAAATACTAGTATCTAAAGTAAATTCATTGTATAAAAACAGCTATGTAGAAATAAGAGAGAGAATGCATACTACTAATTCTGGGAAATTATTCTGGAAATTCAAAGCAATTTTTAATCAAATTAATGAGTAATATAAAGAGAAATATTTTAAAGGATTTTAAAATGATTTTTTAAAATTTATAGAGTTAAATAGGCCTAATGTAAAAGGAAATAATTCTATCTTACCTATGTTTATTTTAGTGAGACAGAATTCAGAGTTTTATATGTGTTGTAAAGTTTTTGGAAAAAAGTATTTAATTAATTTCTGTCCATAAAACAATCATTGAGATTAGTAATACAGGCAGACCACAGCTCTGAGAAATTATATTTGAAGTTTCATAAATACCAAAGTTTTTAAATCACCCACCATAACTTTCTAACAGTTCTTTCTTAATAATAAACTTTATCAGTTCCCTTAAACTGATTTAAAAATAGCAAATTAAATAAAGCAGCACACAAATAAATCCTACATTTACAAGTAAAGAAATCACAGGGGCTACAATTTATAGTCAACATAAACTTGGAAGAAGGAAATCAATCATTTCCTGCCACCCATCATTCACTGCGTAAGTTTGTGGTAAGAAGACTTATCTACAATGACCTTTAGTTTGTTTCTTAACTCTGCATGTATTGTAATTAGCTAAAGCCATTGAACGCATTAGTTTGTCCTATTTTTATTCAGGTCCCAGAGATAAATGGTTAACATGAAATATTTCACTCTGCATCATGAGAATTTAGCACATGAGTATGGAACCAAATATAAACACTTTATACCATATGTACAGTTGCTTTCATAAGGCAATATCATGTAATTTTTATTGAAAAAGATTCAATATAGTAAAGTCTTATTTTAAGATAGATCTCTTTCTCAATCCGAGATGTTTAGTTTATGAAAATATTGTTTTTTTCTCTTATATTCTTTTTTTATATATGCCAACATATACCTTGTGCTAGAAATATTTTATGGGAATTACAATTCTTTATAGTCATATTTTCTATATAAAGGCATATACAACTTTGAGGCAGTGTTTCTGATGGAGAGCAGAATTTGTAAAGAGCTTGTGTGTGCTTCCGTGCTCTGAAATTATATGAAATCCACTTTGAGAAGAAACTTATTGGGTTTAAAAACAAAAACAGAACCAAAACCGCACCAATGCACAGCCAGAGGCTGACAATTAAAACTAATACATAACCACATGAACATTGTATTTATAGAGTTAACATCTGCAAGGGTGATCAGTGCTAACATAGAGTATTATACATTTGGCAATAATGTTTGCCATTGGTCCAGCAATTGGCAAAAATTTGCTTCTATGTATAAATTTATTTTTGAACATTAGCTCTGGCTAGACGTATCTTCACTATTTATAAAAAATATTTAGACAGTAAGCTCACGTTGAATAACTAGGTCTACTGTGTTCTGGAAACTCTTCAGTAGTAAAACAGCTTTTTCGTGTTCCATATGTACAAAACTGTGTCCATTTGCCTGTAAACACACAAGCCAAACAGGTTAGTCAATGCAAGCGGCCATTACTGTATCACTGTTTCCATCATAAAGTTAAGGGAGCATTGAGCCATAGGTTCCAAGTTTTGGAAACTCACAACGAAATTGCAGGCATGGAGGTAATTAATTTTAATCCTGATTTGTTAATTCAACAAGTATTTATCAAAAGCCCAATGTTGCTTCTATTGTAACTATGAAGATACAATGGCAAATCTGACACATGTAGTTTTGACATAGAAGTTAGTTTTTACTGTTATTTTGTGTGGTGTGTGTGTGTGTGTGTGTGTGTGTGTGTGTGTGTGTGTGTTTCTGGGCTCAAACCCAGGACCTTGTATCAATTAGCTACATCTCCAACCTCCAACCCTACTGTTGGGATTTGTTTTTTAAAGAAACCTTCGTTGAGATGGCTTGCATTTGTATTATGTAATTGCTGATATAAACCTATCAGCATATTGAATATTGTAATTATGTCAAACAGGACTGGAAAATTTAAATACCATTATATCTTCTTATACATTTTTATATTAAATACGTTTTTATTTCCCCCATTGGTAAATAAATATAAGGGATTTATCCCTGGAGAGAAAGCACACTGACATTAATAACATGGCATACCTGTTGTCTGCAGTCTAGAATCATCAGTGTAACAAATAAAATTTTACATTAAACATAATTAGCCTAAGGTTATCATTTCAGGATCCATGGCTATTATTTGATATTTTTTATGAAGAAACATACATTTTTTTCTGTAATGGTCATGTGTCTTTAGTTTTCTTTAAATTGCAAGTTGTCTTATTAGAATCGTTTTTATATAATTGGAGGTGGGTTCCATAGGCCTTCAATGTCATGAAAGCAAAATTGAAACTTAGTAGGAACTATTGAAACTTAGTAGGAATAAGTCTTGACAACTCAATGATTATCGAAGGCTTGGCAAAGTATGTAGTATATAAATTACAGCCAGTTAAGTGGTTGACTTTTTCAATTTTCAGTGGACTGATAAACTTATTTTGGACATGTTATTTTATTTTCACTTTTGTGTTGCAAGAAAATATGATTAATATTTCAAATAATCACTTAAAACTAAAATGTTGAGCTTGTCAACTCTCAAATAACATTACATCTTTAGCAATACTACGCAACCTTTCTAATTTAAACAGAAGTCATCTGATATTTTATCTCTAGGTCATTAAAATTGATTGGATAATGTGATAAGGAATATTTTTTAAATACTGCATTTTAAAAGCACCGAACATCTACTATTAAAAAATTCCAAGAAACCAAATAGAAACCCTTGGAAGTAATACACTCAGAGGTATAAATTCCCTTAGAATTAAGGAAAAACTATGTATTCCTTAATAACATTTAATTGATAAAAATGCTGATTCCAGTTAGCACTGGCTATCACTGGCAGGATACAGTAGTTGAGAAGAATTTGGGTATGTTATCTCATTTTTTTTTGCTTGAGTTACAATAAAAAATAAGGCAATAGGATTACATTGATATTACTTCTGTCTGGAAGGTAACAGGAAATCAAGAACATAGCATATGCCACATTCTTTATTTCTCCTCTTATTTGTGACATCAGGGAAATAGCAAGCATACATTAAATATATCCTTATTCTATTGTAGTTTTGAAGGATATACTAACTACCTTGATGTCTTCAGTGTACCCCAAAGATATATGTTTATTGTGAAATTAAATTTCACTTTAAAAAAGTAGTTCTCAAATGTCAAAACATAAGAAAGCCTTTATAAGTACTCAGATTCCTTTGGCTTCAGTCCCAAATCTAGAAAGTTCTTGAACCCAGAACCCACTGAAAAACTGCAGGGAAAGGTTCAAAGCTTAAATATCTGAGTTTTAAGTATTTAATTACTTGGTGAGAATGACTAAAATCCCGTGAGTGCAGAATTTAGTTTTCAGCATAAAAAGTGATCATAAAACAAAATCAGAGAGGCTTTATTTATGGAAGGGGTTTAGTTTAGATAACTCTTTCTTTGGAAGAAATAGATAAGAGTTCAAGATGGGAAACATGTAAACCCAACATTTCTAGAGAGATCTAGAGGTTAAGTATAGGCACAGACAGAGACAGAGGTGGAAGTGGAATATTTCCCAGTGGTAGCATCTACCACTATTTTTCTGCAGCACTAAGAAGAATCAAGCAAATGAATTAATGCTGAGCTTAACTCTGTATCTGTTTCTAAAGAGTAGGTTTGAAGATGTTGAGTACTATAGCTTACATTCTGGCTCCTGTCCAGTGAACCCTTTTTGTAAGTAAGCTTTGAATATAGCTAGTGCTTAGCTTTTTGGGGTTAGATCATTGAACATGCACCATTAGAGCAAACACCTCAGAAGGAAATAAGCAGATTAGTGAATTTGATCCTTAGTCAAATGAATATTAGGACTCTAATTCTAATCACCAGAAATTTTTTGGATATCAAATGAAGCATTGGTGAACCACAAGAGGCCTGTTTCAAAAGACCACAACCAGGAACTGGGGAATGGCTTCAAAATATTGGAATCTAGGATTTTGAGTTATTTTAGAAAGTTTATTAAAGCCTGGAAAAGTTAATACATATTAGCTGATGTTAGCTAGTGCTACTAATACTTTTTCCTTCCTTCCTTTCCTCCTTCTTTCCTTCCTTCTTTCCTTCTTTCCTTCCTTCCTTCTTTCTTTCTTTCTTCCTTTCTTTCTTTCCTTCCTTCCTTTCTTCCTTCCTTCTTTCTTTCTTTTTCTTTCAGCTTCATCTTCATCTTAGGGTATGGACATTGTCTGTGAGGTTTTATTTGCTCAAGGCTAGTTCTCTACACTTGTACACTTGACCCACAGCTCTACTTCCAGCTTTTTGGTGGCTATTTGGAGATTAAGACTCTCATAGACTTTCCTGGCCCAGCTGGCTTTGAACTACTATCCTCATATCTTAGCCTCCTGGGTAGCTAGGATTACAAGTATGAGCCACTGGCTTACAATTATCTTCTTGGACTTAAGAAATATGATTTCCATTAAGTCACATGAATAGAAGGAGAAAAGTCTGTGGAAGGAATTTTTAGTTATTTTATTGCGTTGGAAGCCATAATTTTTGGAAATGAAATTGTGAAGATCAAAGAGATACCTGAAATATCTGAGATAATACAGTGAGGGGCTGTGTAGGAACTTACATGTTGCAGCTGTCAGCTCTATCTTGGCATAGTTTGTTTCTATGGATGTTTGTTGCAAGGTTGTAACACTGATTTTAGAACCATCAAAGGAATTCAGTTTTTGATAGTAATTGATTATTCATTGATGTAAAGCACTGTGCTATGCTTGATGTCATGAGAGGGCAAAGGTAGAGTATAGAGGAAAAGGGAATGAATGAAAACAGAGATGGAAAGTCCTGGCCAACAGAACCCTCTCTTCCATACTTTCAGACAGAAGAGTGAAAAAAGTTTACACTGCACCTGTTACCATGTATATGGCTATCTGGCTTACATCTTTGATAATTCAGACAAGAAATCAAAGAATTATGCTACTATTTGTAGGACTTTTCCAATTAAAAGAAAGATCATAAAAATCCCAGCATCTCAATGAATGGTTTTGTGGTTGTTGTTATTGTTGTTGTTGTTGTTTTTAGGTGGGTGTGAGTACAAGAGGCTGAACAAATAAAAACTCATCCTCTACAGTACCAATTGCGAATGAAAATTCAATGATAATTTGAAATAGAAGGGTAGATGGCTTATTTACACATGGAACATTTTGAATAATGCACACTCTAAATACAAAAAATTACATAAAGATGATGATAAATGAATGAAAATGTAAAATGTTAACAAATTCAGTTACATATATATCTTATGTAAACACACTATCAGATTAAAATAAAATGTGTGCAATTTGGAGGAAACTGTAAGTGAATAAAAATCAAGAAACAAATGGGTGGCTTATTAAGTTCTAATGGAGTTAATATGAAAACAATCAGAAAAGACATTCTGAAAATATTATGCTTCAAGAACATGTAATTAATTGCTTTCCAGCATTGGCTGATTTGAAAGTAAGAAGAAACAGTTTATTGCAAGCTTTATGATATTTCCAGAAGACATTCCTATTCATTTTAATTCCGTTTGACTTTTTTTCATGGCAAAATGCTTTTAATTTTCTTTTCTCATGATTTTGACATGAAAATACTGAGGGTTAATGAAAATAATACTCAATTCCAACTATAAGGGGAGCTTTATGATTGTAGCCCATCAGTTTATTGTAAAACACACTGTTTTCTGAATTTCTTGCTCTTGTTCTTTCCTGGATTTATCTTTGACTTCCTTCTGGTAAATGTTTTGTTAAATACATAAATTATGAATATTTATATTGCAGAAAATTTCCAGATGAGGGCTATATTTCTCAGCTGCATTCATAGCTAAAACTCTGAAATTAAAAACTAGTCTTTGAGAAGGTTAGGCTTATCCAAAAGTAAGGAATGGAAGTACAGGTGTGGCTCAAGTGGTAGAATTCTAGCCTCAAGTGGAAAAAGCTGAGCAAGAGCACGCGAAGCCCTCAGTTCAAGCTGAAGTAGCAGCACAAATATGTCTTGTATATTTCTAATATATCTTGCATATTAGATATTCAACAACCAACCTATTATTGTCTTGTACTTCCTACGATTGTATGGATAAAGGAAAACTAAAAAATGTAGCAATTAAGTTAGGAACATGAAGGCAAATCTTCATGGGATCCAATTCTGGCAGCCAGTTATTATGAGAAACATAGGTAATTATAATTGTGCATCACATCAGCTATCTAAAATTAATTCCCATTTTAGAACTTTCATCTGGTAGAGTACTCTAATTAAACATTGAACTATATTTAGAACGGAGTATACTGTGTGATCAATACTGAATTGACTCTTAGCAGTCATAAAATTCAACATATCCTACAAAACTAAAAAATGGAGGGGATACATAGGGTTGGGAGGGATGAAGGAAAATGAGGGAAGGGGTAACATTGATCAAAATGCATTTATTCATAAACTGCTTTGTTGAATGGCAACTCCTTTGTACAACTAAAGATAGTAAACACATAATTAAAAAATTAAAGCCAGGCGCTGGTGGCTCACACCTGTAATCCTAGCTACTCAGGAGGCTGAGATCTGAAGATCATGGTTCAAAGCCAGCCCGGGCAGGAACATCCGTAAGACTCTTATCTCCAATAAAGCACTAGAAAACTGGAAGTGACACTGTGGCTCAAGAGGTAGAGCACTCGCCTTGAGCTGAAGAGCTCAGGGTCAGCGTCCAAGCCCAGAGTTCAAGCCCCACAACCGACCAAAAAAATAAAAAAATAAAAACAAAACAACAACAAAAAACCCTTCTCTCAAAAATCTGACCCATGGACCTTCATTTCTTAAGTAGTTCAAGTGTCAATTTACATTGTTCCTTGTAAATACAAGAAAAATTGAAGTCTTAAAATTTTTTTTACAGCAGTACTAAAATAACCTTCATAGAATAAAATATAAATAAAATTTGTTTTTCTCTTTGATATATATATATATATTTATGAGACTTTTAATAACCTGCTGTGATTTTAGCATGATGCCATTTTCTTATGAAATGTCTCAAATGAACATCTTCAGAAAGGTAATTTTCAACTTTGATTTAAAGGTAGTTTCCCAAGAAGCCATTTTCGGTTCCTTTTACTACTGACATAGGAAAAAATAACTTGAAAATACGGTTTTTTCAGGAGACTCTCTCAGGCTGGTTTCTGTTTTGATGGAGACTCTGCTCTTAAACAACAGACATGAGGCCCAGAGAGCAATTCAGTAGTACTGCACTTGGCCAGCACTCATGAGGCCCTAGGTTTGATCCACAAAACAGAAAAATAAATAAAACCAAAAGACAGATGAGGTTTACTGTATTAAATGTCTTATATTCAACTCTATTTCATTCTATTTCTCCCCCTTGCTTCTTTTTCCTTCCTTTCCTTCCTCCCTTCTTCCCTCTCCCTTTCTGTCTCACCCTTTCTTTCTCTTTCTTTCCCTTTCTCTTTCTCTTTTTCCCTCCCTCCCTCCTTCCCTCCCTCCCTCACTCCCCTCTTTCTTTGCCAGTCCTGAGGCTTGAACTCAGGGCCTGAGCTTTTTTTTTTTTTTCTCAAGGCTAGTACTCTGACTTGAACCACAATTCCACTTGTGGCTTTGTTGTTGTTAATTGGAGATATGCATCTCATGGACTTTTCCTACCAGGGCTGTCTTTGAACTGTGACCTTCATACTTCAGCCTCCTGAGTATCTAGGATTATAGACTTGAGCCAGCATCACCTGACTTCAACCTTTTTCTTACTTTACTTTCTGCTCAGTAATTCTGGGCATGCCTACTTCCTGTATTAGGCTGTATAAAGGCAGGAACTTAATTACAGACTCTGATACCTTTTTTTCTACCTTTCTGGGCATAAGAACTCTTTATATCTTGGGCATTTTGGTACTTATTTTCTCAAAGAAACAAGTAAATAAACAGTATAATTTGCTCCAGAGATTTCATATTCTCTAATGGACAGAGCTCAAATAATTATCTTTCAATCATAGATTTTTTGCAATGTGGTGTTTCTTTAATAAAACAATCTAAATGGTAAATGTTACTTTCACATTAGCCACCCTAATGAATTTTCAAGCCTAAAGAACTTGATTTGTCTCAAGGCTTTCTTTCATGAAACATAAATGAGTTTCCCTCTCAATATTCTCTCTTTTGTTCTCGACATTCTCTCTTTCTGGCCTAAGCCTCTTTATCTGGCTCCTTGCTATACAATCTCATTTCCTGCTGGTTCAGTTGAGAAGAGAAGAGGATGGTGTCATGGATTTTTAGTATGTGTATGTGTGTGTGTGTGTGTGTGTGTGTATGAATGTGCACCCTTTCTGTGGTCCAAGGTGTCACTTCGTTTATGTTGCTACAACGCTAGTTAAATCACAAAATCAAGAATGTTATGCTTTGAGTGAATCTAAATACATTCATCTTTTCAATCTATGAGCTTCTTTGAAGGCTCACAACTTCTTCCTTATTTATTAGGGGTGTCTTGTTTTAGGTATGAAGTGTCTCTCCATAAAGGCTCACCTGTTGGTGGCTTGTTGGTTTGGTGATGAGGTTTAGGAAAGTGATTGGCTTTCCAGGGCTCGGATCTAATCAATAATCTACTGATGGATTCATAATAGGATGCAGCTATTAGGAAGTGAAAGCTGGATCTGGGGCCTGGTTAGAGGAAGTGGGAAGTGGGGTCACTGGTGCTATTCTTTGGAAGGGCATTTGCTTGTTCCTGGTCCATTCTCTCTCTCTCTCTCTCCTTCCCCCCCTCTCATTTCTCCTCTATCTTCTCCTTTCCTCTCCCTTCTCCTTGCTTCTCTCTTTTCTTCTTTTTCCTTATTGTCTGCCATAATATGAACTATTCTGCCATATTCTCCCTGCAGATGCTCTCTCCCATGACACTCAGACTCAAATGCAATGGAGCTGTTGATGGAATGAAACTTCTGAAACTGAGTGCAAGGTGAACCCTTCTTCCCTATAGTTTTATTTATCTTTTTGGTCAGATATTTTGTAATGGTGCTGAAACGTCTGACTTAATCTAGCTTCTCATGACATTTTTGTAAGACTAATCATGTAAGATGGAGTTATCAGTAGTTATGAGGAAGAAAAGTGATAAAATAGACCTCATGGGCATCAAATTCTATGAATGCCAAGATACAGTGCTAGAAAGCAGAAAAACAACCACCACAAATCAACACTAATAAAAATGAATGTCAGGGCTGGGAAGGTGGCTCAGTGGTAGAGTGCTTGGCTTGCATGCATGAGGCCCTGGGTTCGATTCCTCAGCACCACATAAGCAAAAAAAAAAGCCAGAAGTGGCGCTGTGGCTCAAGTGGTAGAGTACTTACCTTGAGCTGAAGAGCTGAGGGACAGCATCCAGGCCCAGAGTTTAGGCCCCACAATCAGACCCTCCCCCAAAAAATAAAAAAATAAAATAAAAATGAACATTTACAAAAACCACTAAAAAAGTACCATGACTATAGCTTTACTAATATTCCACATATCCTTTGACAGACTTACTGGTTGATTTTTTTTTTTTTTTTGTTGGTTGTGGGGCCTGAACTTTGAATGGGTCAAGGAAACTCTCTACCACTAAACTATATCCTCAAGCCAATTTTGATATCTAAGAAATACAGGCAGAGGCTGGGTGTGGTGATTTATAATCCCAGCTGTTTGGGAGGCAGAGATGTTTGTTTTGAGGCCAACTTGGGCAAACAATTAAGAACCAATTTTAATCAAGAAGCTAGTCATAATGGTGTGTCCATCTATAATCTCTTCTACATAGCAGGCATAAGTAGGAGAATTTGACCCAGGTGAGCTAGGGCAAAAATGTGAGATCCACTCCCTCTGAAAAACAGCTAAAGTAAAAAATAGCTAGAGGCTTAAGTCAAGTGAGGGAATACTTGCCTAGCATGCTTGATGCCCTTTAGGCTCTGAGTTCAAACTACAATACAACTAAAAAAGGTAGAAAAGAAGGAAAGATGCAAGGAAGAAAGAAGGAAGGAAAGAATAGAGCAAGAGAACAGGAATGCATGTGGATCATGAATTCCAAATTCTTACAATAATGGACAGGTAAGGGGACTTATCTTCCATTGCGTGCCAATATGGGATAATTTGTTTTGGTAGCTGGAAGAAACTAAATGCTACTACACCATTCTCTATAAATTATTTAATCTATCTTCTCTAGTTAAAAGTAGGTTTGAAGAGCCAGGCACCAATGGCTCACGCCTGTAATCCTAGCTACTCAGGAGGCTGAGATCTGAGGATAACAGTTCAAAGCCAGCCAGGGCAGGAAAGTCCATGAAACTCTTATCTCCAATTAACAGCCAGAAAACTGGAAGTGGAGCTATGGCTTAAGTGGTAGAGCATGTGCCTTGAGCTGAAGAGCATAGGGGCAGTGCCAAGGCCCAGAGTTCAAGCCCCACCACTGACAAAAAAAGAAAGAAAGAAAAGTAGGCTCGAATTTAGGGTAGGAGGAGGTAAACTAGAGGGGGATGGGGTGGGATGTCCTAACAGAACACAATATTCTTACAAGTGAGTCCCATTGTTAACTATTCAGTATAATACACTCTTTATCCTAATCTATTCATCTTTTTAACAGAGTAGTTATAATTAATGGATTTTCTATATTCAGATAACTTTGAGTTGTAAAGTATGTAGTAATTTTTTTAAAACTGGAAAGAACATTAGAAAGAAGAAACTCTGATGTTAAAATAACCAAATTAATATTTTAATCGTGGTTTCCTATTGGCAAATCCACATGGCTCAATCTACTAGCATTTTGTTTCCAGTTCCTGTTCTTCCCACTTTTCCTTCCTCTCAATGTTACATAATTTAACTTCACAGATGGTGAGGCTGGGAAGGGTCAGTTTTCCTTTCAGAGTGCTCATCCCACATGCTATACTGTCTTAAAGCATAATACCACCATAAGTCACTGGATATGGTCATTAATTACAGGGTGCCTGTGTTGAATAGGAAATGACAGAAAAATAATGTGAATGTGTTTTAATTAGTACCATCCCAGATATGTACATGTTTATGTAATTCAAATACATGCAAATAATATCATATCAGAATAAGAAAACAGTAAGTCAAAAAGAGTTACAGAAAAAAAAACAGAGGCACTACTAATAAACTGGGTTGGAGGTATTTAGGAAAGGTATCTCTTATTATCTATGTCTTTTTTGGGTATTGGGCTAAATTGAAACCAGTATCTGACTAAGCATGGTAGCTAATGGCTGTAATCCTATTTATTTATGAGAGGATGAGAAAGACCACAGTTTGAGGTCAGTTCAGCAAAAAAGGCATTTGTGAGACTCCATCTCAACCAATAAGAAACTGAGTGAGTATGATGTTGTCCATTTATCAACCCAGTTATGCAGGAAGCCTAAACAAGAATTGTTGTCCAGGTCGGCCTGGACCTAAATCTGAGAACTTTTTAAAAAATTAACAAAAGCAAAATGAGGGTAGGAAACATAGCTCATGTGGTAGAGCACCGCCTAGTAAGTGCAAGGCCCCAAGTTCAAAACCCAGTGCCACAAATAACAACAGCTAAAGAATAACTTTAATCAATTAGGGTAGTTAGTATGTTTGTAAGTGTATTTCTTTCTTCCTTTTATTTGACTTTTCTAGCTTCATTGTCATTAAGCTTTGTAAGTAAATTGTCTCAAGTAAGAACACCTAATACACTGTACGGGTAATCCAGTGTTATTAAGCCATTTTTCAACATTCTTTAAATAGCCAGTAGCATTACAGAGTTGAAGTGTAGCTTCCTCTCTTAGCTTGATATTGACAATTAATCTTACTTCTTTCAGAGAGTATTGCTAACTGAATTTAAGAATTCATTATTATGAATTAAATAGAATACAATAATTTATTTGATTAAGATTTATGTATTTCTTACTGAAAATGGATTTTGATTTGCAATTAAGATTTACAGCAAAAAAACCCCCAACAACAAAAAGTCATAGGCTCAGTTGCTTTGTATGGAGAAGCGAGACTTCTAGGTTTTTGTTTATTTATTTATTTATTTTTGGTCATGGGCCTAGGCGCTGTCCCTCAGCTCTTCAGCTTAAGGCAAGTACTCTATCTCTTGAGCCACAGCACCACTTCTGGTTTTTTTTTTAGTGGTTTATTGGAGATAAGAGTCTCACAGACTTTCCTGCCTGGGCTGGCTTTGAACCATGATCCTTAGTTTCTCAGCCTCCTGAGCAGCTAGGACTACAAGAGTGAGCCACCGGCGCACAGCTGTTTTTTTTTTTTTTAATTCATTGAGTTTTTAATTTCTTTCAGCTTCTTGCATTAGGAATCCACTCCTCTGTGCACCTTGCTGTTGTTATACAAACTTAGGCATGACAAATAATAAACCTCTGTAGACTTTCACAGAAAAGAGCATCATCAGACAATACATTCTAAGAAGTCATCTCGGCTACAGTAAATTTTGTGTTCATCTGGATAAGGGAATGAGAGTGATGCAAACATGTATTTCACATTATTTAAACAGAAATAAGCTCACTCTCAAAACGTGAAGATGAGCCTGTGTTTCTTCCTCTTTTAAAGTCACAAAGATATCCAACATGGGCTCTTAATTATACTTGCTTTTGTTTAATAGTTATTCATAGGTTCGTATGCACTTGTGTGTATGTATATTGCATGTGTGTATGTGTACATTCTTCTTACATAACCAAGTAATTCCATTCAAGCCAACAAAAATACATAGGATGCTCTCATGTGCCAGGTTCTTATTGGGTGCTAAGGACAAGGTACTCTGTTAGACTGAATTGTTTTGACTTGTCTCTCAACGCCAAAACAATAGAGGCAAACAAGCAATGTGACAAGGACATATTTTCACTCATTTATTTCAAGACACTTAATGATGATGTGTTTGTTTCATGTTGACTTTTGCATGCATTGCTTTGTTCATCTTACCTGAAGAATCTTATCACCAGGCTGCAGTAGGTTGGATGCTGGCCCATCAGGCTGAACCCTAGTAACAAAGATACCCTATAGGTCAGAAGTAACAGAGGTTAGGATTCTATTACCAACAACTAGGCCCACTTAATATATTCAACAGTGAATACATTAATTTCAACTTGCACATATGAGCTTATAGATTATTATAGTACTTTAATTAAAACATTGCTTCCTAAGTCAAGTTTAAGAAAAGCAGTAAATTGCCTTGCAATAGAAAATTTCATCTTGTTTTCCAAAATTGATCTCATAGCACATTCATAAACAATTCTCTCTTAAATCATTTGAAATAGGATGCTGAATCATCTTTTGTGTAAGTTCTGATTTTATCTTATTATTTCAATTAAAATGGTTCATATTATAATTAAATGCATAGTCCAAATGAAATGTTGCAGGAGATAGATGCAATGTTCATTTTAAAACTTTACTTGAAGTTGACTTTTCTAGTGGCCTTTCTAAAGCCTTTTCCTTCCTTCCTTCCTTCCTTCCTTCCTTCCTTCCTTCCTTCCTTCCTTCCTTCCTTCCTTCCTTCCTTCCTTCCTTTCTTTTCTTTTTTCTTTTTTTTTTGGGGTCCGGTCATGGGGCCTGAACTCTGGGCCTGGACGCTGTCCCTCAGCTCTTCAGCCCAAGGCTAGCGCTCTACCACTTGAGCCATAGCGCCACTTCTGGCTTTTTTCTTTTTTGCTTATGTGGTGCTGAGGAATTGAACCCAGGGCCTATGCATGCAAGGCAAATGCTCTACCACTGAGCCACCTTCCCACCTCTTTCTTTCTTTCTTTCCTTCTTTCTTTCTTTCTTTCTTTCTTTCTTTCCTTCCTTCCTTCCTTCCTTCTCTTTCTTTTTCCTTCCTTCCTTCCTTTCTTTTTCTTTCTGTCTTTCTGTCTTTCTTTCTTTCTTTCTTTCTTTCTTTCTTTCTTTCTTTCTTTCTTTCTTTCTTTCTTTCTTTCTTTCTTTCTCCTTCCTTCCCTTCCTTCCTTCCTTCCTTCCTTCCTTCTTTCTTTCTTTCTTTCTTTCTTTCTTTCTTTCTTTCTTTCTTTCTTTCTTTCTTTCTTGGTCTTGGGGTCTGAACTCTGGGCCTGGGTGCTGTCTCTGAGCTCTTCAGCTCTACCACTTGAGCCACAGTGCCACTTCCAGCTTTTTTTCTGCTTATGTAGCGCTGAGGAATTGAACCCTGGGCCTCATGCATGAAAGGCAAGCACTTTACTACTGAGCCACCTTCTCAGCCCAAGTTTTATTATTTCTTTTCAATCAATAAATATAATTCATTACAAAACTGCTACTTCTATAGCTTCCTTTCTTCTCTTATACCTTACTGGGAAGCATACTGCTACAGTAGTGAAACTAGCAATCAGATGTGGTGCATTCAATGATGGTTTGTGGCATCTTTCTATCTCCCTTTTTCGTGTCTTATTGCTATTATAAAGGTGTTGTACATAGGGTTACAGTTACATAAACCAGGTAATTCATACATTTTTTTTCAGACAATGTCACCCCTTTTCTTTGCTCTCTCCCAGTTTTTCCCTCACATCCATAAGTATAATTCTATCCATCTTCTAACTATTATGGGCTGAACTCTGGGCCTCGCACTTGATTCAGCCTTTTATGCTCATAGCTGATACTCTATCCCTTGAGCCATGCTTCCACTTAGATCTTTTTGCTGGTTTGTTAGAGTCTACTGGGAATGGCTTCCAATCTTGATTCTCAGGTCCTATCCACTTGAGTAGCTAGGATTAAAATGTCAGCCACTGGCACCAAGGAATTTCATTGTATTTATGTATATGAACACTACTGTATGGAGGAGATGGCCTGAATCTCAGCCCATGATGGATACTTATGAGAAATATGAAAAAATTACACTGCTTTGGAAAAGCTTATTATAATGTGCTTCTCTTTAAACAACTCACTTTATTATGAGACTTCAAAGGATACTTTGGCACTGGTGACAGAATTTGGTGGGAAATCATCAGATTCTTTGTATTATAAAGATTAGAATAATGATAGTGTCTTACTTTTTGTGATAAGCAATGTCCTATTTTTTTTCAGGCCACAGTAAGCCATCTTGTATGTACCAAAAAACCTATTCACTAAAGTTACAACAAAATCAACCTGCCCAAGCAAGAGGAAATCTTAGCTATTATTTATTCCAATGGCATACTATATATTAGTTTTCTATTATTGCTGTAACAAAGTAATTGTTTAGGACTTCAGAAACTTACTATCCTACAGTGCTGGAATTCCTGTGTACCAGCACAGGCATCATCGGGGCAAAAATAGATGTTGGCAGGGTGGCATTCTTTGAATGGATTTTCTTGGGAGAGCATCCATTTCTCTTGGTTCCCTAGCTTTTAGAAATGTCCATAGTCCTTGGTTTGTAGTCTCCTCCTCCTCCTCCTCCTCCTCTAACCACTCTCTCTCCAACCACTTTTCTTTTGTCATGTCTCCTCTATTTCTAAGTAACCTATGTGGTTACTTTGGGCCCATCTGGCCTATACAGAATCATCTTCTAATTTAAAAGTGTGTCACCTCATCATCTCTGCCATGTTCTCTTTGGAATGTCATATATTCATTCCTTCTTGGAATTAAGGATGTGTCCATACATTGGGGTCCTCTTTGTTTTTTTCTTTTTCTTTTTACTGTCTATTGTACTATAGATATGCCAGTAATAGGCAGCTTAACTTTTGTATGACTGTCTCTATTAGTAGAATGAATACTAAAATGGCACATAATAATTGTCTTAAGTAAATGAACACATATAGAATTCTTAGAGCAGTCACAGTAAATGACATTTAGTAATGGTCAATAAGTACTATTATAACAGAGTTGGAGAGTTCGGCTCCCATTCAATGTCTTTGATCACAAAGCTTTCACTGAGAATTTCAGTGTCCAATGGTATCAGAGTTATTGGCAAGAGATTATTTGTCTTTTCCTTTCAGTGGCCTACATTGAAAAGATAACATTAACATCTCCTATTTTGGACGGAAGTAGAAAGAGGGCTGAAAAGTCCTTCCTGCCTCATCTGTGGTTTTCTTGTAATGGGTATGTAGAGAAAGAGTCCACAGTGGCTTGGGTACTCATCTTGAAGCAATTCTAATTGTTCTTAATAATGTTTAGAACGACTTCTTTAGGCTCTTCCACATAAGACTGGGTTCTTCATAGTAACAGCCTCTAGAATCGTCTCTGGTTCATAGTTGATGGCATCACTGAATGTGTTTTGCTCTGCCTCTCACCTCACAAACAGCTTCCTTAGTGGTTTATGTTTAATGAGCTCCCCCAGTATCATCTCTAGAAGCATCTCAGAGCAACATCATTGTGGATATCATTAAGTCTTTTCAAAAGACTATAAATCATTGCTTTCCTCAGACACCAATATCTGGATGTGATTAAGATCAACATAGAATCTATGGAGTGTGAGCATAAAGAGAGAACACACCCATAACTGTGTACCAAAGCTAACCTAGCAGGGCAGACTGGATGCTCTACCCAGGCCTTGTTCCTTTCTTATATTTATGTCTCACGTAAAACTGGTTTGTATTCAGGTATCCATAAAAAGTTTTGCTTTTCACAAGTAGTTTTGAGTTGAGGTGATTTCTCACAGTGTTAAGATCTGCCCCTGTCTTACGGCTACCTACACCTCTACACCTCTGGACAGACACCAAGGACTGAAAGTCTATGAGGCTAGCACTTACCATTCTAAGTTTAGCAGAGAAAGGAACTTTATATGGTTTTTTAATGATGAAGGTGAACGACTGTGACAGTGTCAGCTATTGTAAATGTAGACACCAAAATAGAACTTGTCTTAGGGGACCTGTGACTTGAATTTATGAAATATGCTTTTCTGTAAAATTCCAAAAAGTCTTAGCACTAACTGATGCTAAGAAATTGGTTTCTAGGAAGGCTATAACTCAAGTAAAAATAATAGACTCCTATAATTCAGAACATATTAAATTCTTCAGAACATAGATTATATGCTTCCAAATAATTATGAAAATTGCAAAGTGTTTCTAGAGAAAAAAATTAATTCGTAAAAATAGCAGACAGTCATGTATTCAAAAATTTTTAAGGGGCCAAGCACCAGTGACTCATGCTTGTAATCCTAGCTGAGATCTGAAGATGACAATTTGAATCTAGCCCAGAGCCTCCTTGTGCTCAAGGCTAGTGCTCTACCTCCAATGAACTGCTCAAAAACTGGAAGTGGTGCTATGGCTCAAGTGGTCGAGTACTAGCCTTGAGCACAAGGAGGCTCAGGGACAGTGCCACAGACCCTGGGTTCAAGCCCCACAAGTGACAAAAAAAAAAAAAAGAAGAAGACCTAAAAACTTTTAAAGGGCTATTTTTGTTTTCAGAAATGTTATAAATATTAACATTATTTATAAAGTAGATAGCATTATTACTTAGCTATATTATAGCTAATTACTGTGGCAACATTAAATATGTAAAATAAATGATTCTTACTTATTTTCTGCAATTGTTAGGAAACTTTAGGCACATTGAAACTATTGCTATTGTTTTTCTCCCTTAATAAAGGGTATGGCTTATTGCTGTTTGACAAATTTTAAGCTTTCAAAAGTTTTCTACCTTTGCAACTGAGGAATTTATATACATCAAGAGAAGAGATTTAGAAGCTAAATGAAAGAGCAATTAGAAGGTAAGTAAGAGAGGAAGTTAGCGAAGGAAGGAGAAGGGGAAGGAAACGAAAGAGAAAGATTGTCAGGTGAATATAATGCTTCCATGTAGGGCTGAATTTTAGCCTACAGATTAATGAATTATAAATCCATAAATGATAAATGTAATTGCTTTAGTGACCTGGGGAATTTGAGACTGAGATACTGATGAAAATTTCTACAACTGGTCAAATCCTTAAAAGTATAACAAAAATATTATGTACTGATGTTTAAAGAATTTCAAACTCAATTTCACTATCATAAAGAAACTGTTAAAATGTTATAAAATTTGTTAAAATTATTAATAATGAACTGGAACAAGAAGAATATTAGCAGAAGCATATAGAAATGACTATCAGTTCACAAAAATCATAGAGGCAATATAATAGAATAGTATATTCTATGGAATACCTACTGTTTGGCCTTTGGAGTTGCAACATTCTTTTAAATCATTCTAAAAGTTTCTTTTATAAAATCCAAACAACAGCCGGGCACTGGTGGCTCACGCCTGTCATCCTAGCTACTCAGGAGGTTGAGATCTGAGGATTGTAGTTCAAAGCCAGCCCGGGCAGGAAAGTCCTTGAGACTCTTATCTCCAATAAACTATTAGAGAAACTGGATGTGGTGCTGTGGCTCAAGTGTTAGAGCTCTTGCCTTGAGCTGAAAAGCTGAGGGACAGCACCCAGGCCCAGAGTTCAAGCCCCATGACAAAAAAATAAAAAAGCCAAACAAAACAAAACAGTTTTCAAAATACAGGTCTTCTGACTAGTAAAAACCATGACCCCCTCAAAGCAATATATTCCCTTTGATTTTTTTTTGGGGGGGGAGTCCAGTCGTGGGGCCTGAACTCTGGGTCTGGGCGCTGTCTCTCAGCTCTTCAGCTCAAGGCTAGCACTCTACCACTTGAGCCACAGTGCCACTTCCGGCTTTTTTCTTTTTGCTTATGTGGTGCTGAGGAATTGTACCCAGGGCCTCAGGCATGCAAGGCAAGCGCTCTACCACTGAGCCACTTTCCCAGCCCCTCTCTTTGGTTCTTATATTGCTTTTAGAAAGAGACAAACTACCAAATAGAATATTGAGAAAAATAGTTATGATGTTGTATATTACAGTCTATTTTCATTTGGAGACTTGGAATATCAGGACTAGAATTATGCCTGGTTTGGGTTATTTTATAATGATGTTAAAAGTTTATTAATTGCCCCAGATTTCTTACTAATATCTGACAATTAAACATCTCTGGATTGATTATGTGTAAGGATTGAAAGTATGTTTGCCTTTTCTTCATTTCTTGATGAAACTCTAGCTTAAAAGTAAGTTTTTTTGTTTTGTTGATCATGGGGCTTGAACTCTGGGCTTGGGGGCTGTCCCTCAGCTCTTCAGCTCAAGGTGAGTGCTCTACCATTTGAGCCACAGCTCTACTTCTGGTTTTCTGGTGGTTAATTGAAGTCTCATGGACTTGCCTGCCCAGGCTGGCTTTGAACCGTGATCCTCAGATCTCAGCCTCCTGAGTAGCTAGGAAAAGTAATTTTATTTTTACTAAATTTCCATGTCTTGTTTTAAAAAGCGAATCATCATTTCCTTCATTTACTGTCTTTGAAGATTTCTGGCCATTCAGGGGAAAAGGAAAGATACTTTCCACCTAATTTTATCTTATAAGTCTTTGAGTCTGTATTTACTATGAAACTCAACTCACAGCTGACTGATCTTTTCAGAGCCCCTAACTGGCTTTTTTGTTTAGCTTCAAAAGTAGCATACAAGAGTAGAAACAATGAAAAAACAGAAGCAGGTAACTATGTTCTCTTTCCTAGCTGGTTCTAAAATAGTTGTGGCAATCAGGTTTCTGATTATTATCCCTGCAGGGTCCTCAAAGATCCTCCCTCACTATATACTCCATTTCAAAATCATAAATTGAAAAATGATAAATTCATTCAATAGGTTTGGGTTTTTTTTTGGGGGGGATGGAGAAGTTAGAAAGTGTTTTGTTACAAGAGCTATTTAAACAATGATCCCAGAATATTTTATATGGCAAATATTGTTGTATAGTTAAATCATGCTAGAAGAAATGCTAGTAATCAGGAAGTCAAAACATCCAGGGACAAGGGTTACATGACACTATAGTTGCAAATTCCTGATATAGTGATTGATAAAGTGGATCATCTTGGGCCATGGTTCAGCAGCAAGTAAAGGGGGAAAAATGAAAACTCAGTCTTCATTTTTCTTTTATATGATTTAAAAATTTATAGTACACAGCTTGTGTGTGTGTGTGTGTGTGTGTGTGTGTGTGTGTGT
>NW_012267267.1:9298528-9304585 GCF_000151885.1 Dipodomys ordii | reverse complement strand
CAGCTCAAGACTAGCGCTCTATCACTTGAGCCACAGTGCCATTTCTGACTTTTTTCTTTTTGCTTATGTGGTGCTGAGGAATCGAACCCAGGGCCTCAAGCATGCAAGGCAAGCGCTCTACCACTGAGCCACCTTCCCAGCCCCAATCAATAAGTTTTTGACTATACTTTGGAAAATGAAATTTGTTTCTAAGACACTGTATAATTGCACTAATTACATTGTTAAGACAATGGTAAACTAAACCTAAGCATATATGATTATATATAATCTGATACCTTATAACCTATATAGTAATCCTAAACAATTATGACTATTTAATGTAATTTAATTTATCTTCAAAATTTTTATATATTATATACATATATAGGACTACAAAATTTAAAATATATATTTAGAATAACACATTGCATGCCAATCTCTTGATCTAACTTTCCATTGTTCTAGATCCTCACGTTGCCTAGTGGTTAGTCTTTCCTAGAAATCTATTCTTGTGTGTTAGTGGTTTTCCTGAAACTGGTTTCAAAGGATCTCAGGGACAGACTAGGTCTGAATTTTCAGGATGAGAATAATCTATTTGAGATCTCATAATTTCTTCACACATCTAAGGAGAAAGAATGGCTGGGTAAAAGTGATGTGTTTATTTTATACTTACAGATCCCACTGAAGTCCACACATGTATCTCGTTTAACCTGTTTTTTTTTCTTCCAGAGAACAACTTTGGAAGTACAATGGGGGAAAAGTAGGTGACATGCTATTTTATATTTGTATCTTAAAATGTTACTTGGATAAAAAATGTGAAACAATACTGCTGTTAGCAAAGATTTGACACCTCTTGTTATTTATTTCATTTTAGTCCTAGTAACTTGGCTTCATATTTTCATAAATTTCTAATCGTTTAAGCAAGAAATCAGAAATCTTATGCGTTCTTGAAATAATGTTCCACTTAAACATTCATTAACTTTGCAAATGAAATGTTTAATATTCACATACTTATCTAAGATTCAATTGACTATGGATAATTGTCTTTGGTGGGTCTGTCAATTCTTTTAAGTAATCACAGAAGACATTATTTATGAACTAACTTTAAAGTGCTTAGATATTTTGACTGAAGTTTGACATTTTCCCAATGAGTAAAAATAAAGTTGAAAAACAAGTCTTTAAATCATTTCCTGTTCTATGGAAGTGGTGCTGTGCTCAAGTGGTAGAGCACTCGCCTTGAGCTGAAGAGCTGAGGGACAGTGCCCAGGCCTAGAATTCAAGATCCATGACCACCACCACCACCACCAAATCATTTCCCGCTCTAATTTTTTCCCTTGCTTATGTTGTTCCCTGATAAATAGATAAAATGTTGCAGTAGCTAGAATATAAATAATATATAACTCTAGCAATTATATATAGCCAGCCATCCAGCTATATTAGTTTTCTCAATTGTAATCACTTTCTAAATATATTGTTGAAATTAAAGGTCACATTTAAAGTTTAAAAGGTGCTTTTTTAAGTTTTTTTTTTACATATATGCCTTTGTGATAATTTCCTAGGGAACTTTTTTTTTTTGAGATAGCGTCTTGAAAACTTTTTTGAGCCAAAAATGCCTGCCAATATGCTTGATTTGAATAGTTGTTCATTTGGTTTCCTAGGCCCAAATTCATGTCTTGCTCAAATTGTAGTGTGTTGACACAGACATGTTTTAATTGGTTAGAACTATTAAGCCTTTTTAAAAAAAGCTTTAATAATTGGTCATACCAGGAGGAGTCCTATTAATAGCAAGTTGTAAAGGTTACGTTTTGACATGGTTTCTCAATAGGTTTAGGATTTAATTTCAGGATTTTTCCAAACTACTGAAACAAGAAAGACTGTTTTCAAACAATCAAGTGACATTTGAAACCTCAAATTATAATGTGACTAAGATGTAGCTGAAGTAGTATGTTATAAAATAAACTGTGCTTAAAATTATTTTTAAAAATCCAAATTTATATATGAAATAAGAGCTATTTTAATTCCTCCTAAATTTAATCCAGAGTGTAGTTTACCAGCAATATGTCTATTTTTTTCTTCTGAATGTTATTTTCACATAATTCATAGATATCCCAAATTAACTTGCATTGTATAGTCACTTTCAGCGGAACTAAGGATGGGACAAATACACAAATTACATCATGTTTAAAATTAATTTAGAAAATTTAAAAGTAATCTAGATGCAAGATGTTGATTACAGGCATGGGCTTGGAATCTGAGCACTTCAGGAGAACTGAGTAGCACAGTTCAAAGCCAGCCTAGGAAGAAAACTCTTTAAGACTCCATTTCCAATAAATGAGCAAAATGCAGGACTGTAAGCATGGGTCGAGTGGTAGAGCGCCTACCTTGAGAAAGAAAGCTTAACCTGAGTTGAAGCCCCAGTATGGGCAAAAAATAAATAAATTATATTGGCTCAGTTGTTATGCAAAGAGGAGAAAATGCTTAGGGTATCTTAATACTTGGTGAAAGAAGTTCTATGTGAGGGGCTGGGAAGGTGGCTCAGTGGTAGAGCGCTTGCTTTGCATGCATGAGGCCCTGGGTTCGATTCCTCAGCACCACATAAGCAAAAAGAAAAAAGCCGGAAGTGGCATTGTGGCTCAAGTGGTAGAGCACTAGTCTTGAGCTGAAGAGCTGAGGGACAGTGCCCAGGCCCAGAGTTCAGGTCCCACGACCGGACCAAAAAAAAAAAAAAAAGAAGTCCTACGTGATTACTATTCCAGTTTTTTAGAAAAATACTTCCATGAAAAAGATCTGACAGGAAATAGACACATTATGTACCTTTTACATAGGTTTAAAGTACATCTTCTGCATATCTTTATTTATGGGCCACTTAATGTTTCAAGTTTAAGCAAAACTGGAAAAGTATTTTAGTGTAGTTTTGAACTGGCCCTTGGCACGTATTGGCCTTGCTGGGTTAAAGTGTCAAATAGATGTTTTATATCTGCCTATCTAACTCTCCTCTCTTAATTTTAATCATGTAAGACATTTTATTTGGTGTAATATCTGTGTTAGCACAAAGGAAAATATCTTTTGTTTTCTAGAGGTAGAAAGTAGGATTAAAAGAGTTTAACTCTCATTGAATGTTGGGCATGTGGAAACAGTAATAGTGATATTAATAAGCTACAATAATTCTAAAATTTGAGGATACTGCTTTAGGGTATATTGGTGATTTTATTTTATATTTTGTATGCTTTCAGTGTTCTTCATACAGCTTAGAACTTCATTGGAGTCATTGGGAAATTAAATAATGTGAATTTATTTCTCCTTTTATTTCTGTGGTTACATTCAGACTGCTCAACCTAGTGCAAACACAAGTGAGCTCTCTGGTTTCTTTTGAATGTAGGAGTTTATAACAAACCACGAAGAACAAGTGAGTCTTTGGCTGGATCCATTGTCTCACTATGTGTATTTTCTATTGTCAAATCCTTTACAGGTTGGCTGGATCTATAATACAGATTCCATTGTGATCCCATGACTGGCTGATTATTTATGGACTGTTCAGTTCAGTATCTTTATGGCATATTAGGGGAAGGAGCTGCAATTCTTTAAAAATAACTTTAAAATCCAGGCGCTGAATCTTCCTTTCTTCAAATGGAGCAAGGAAAGATATCAGTCCCTGAGTGATGAGTTTTGAATGCATCATTAAAAGCTCTTTCAGTCGCACAGTCTTGGATTGTGTTACCAAATTCTGCAACAACATGTTATCAGTCATCTATTAATCTAGTTTCCTCTTTCCAACTACATTCTATGGAAATTATCCTGGTAAATGCCTTGAATTTTGCAGCCATGAGTGACTATTTTATGGGTGTTTTAATACAAAGAAAATGTTGCAGCTTGCTCCACTGGCAGAATTGCATCTGCAATACCTTACACTACATGTTATGTAATTACTTAGCAACTCACTCTGTGCAGTAGGCACCTAATTATCTAGGTTTAATAGAGAGTACATGCTGACTCCCAAGGACTTGTTGAAGCAAATATGTGGACTATGACTAATTAGAGGGCTTTGCAATACTTTCAATATTAGAATATCATATTAGTCTCAACTCTACAGGGTATAAATTTATCATGTAACTCTTCTGTTAAGTGGCATTTGTGGATAGAGGCATGCATTATCGAGTTTATTAAGAGAAAAGGATTTAGAGTCTGATCAATTTGCTTTCAAATCTTGTCTGCCACAGATAAGCTAAATGACCTTGGGCAAGTTAATTAACCCTGCTGGGACTTAGTAGAGTGGGGAATATAATAGTATGATCAACTAACAGAAGTTGTTAAGAAGATTACATAAGGTCATAGGAATAAAGAGCCTAATACAATGCCTAGCATGTTGTAAATAATAAAAGACTACTGTTTTGCATTGCATTATGAATAGGTTGGGTCAAAATCTTTCATATCGCACAGAATCTTGCAAGTCATGTTTTTGCAGTGGAACAAGCCACCTAATGGCTCTATCCACTTCACTGCGAGAGCAGAGGCAAGCATCACACAGGGGCTTTCCATGCAGTGTTCTACTACTTTTGTTTCCAAGTAATTTTCCTTTGGTGATGAATTCTAAAATAGTGATCTCTATGGTGAGGGAATCGTTTTATTCATCTACTGAATATTCTTCTGACAATATCAACTGGAGGATTAATTGCTCTATTCCTTTATCCTAGAAGAGGCCATGTTTGATGAAGACTACTTGGTTTTTGGATGTGTATACAGTTCTAAATTCCCCAGGTCTGGTCTAAATAGTCAGGCTTAACCCTGAACCTAGGGCCTAACTTTTGGACTGCCCTTAGTGTTTTTCAACATTCATCTCACACTCTCCCAAGATTTAGATCATGGCTTCTGTCAGGCTGAACAAGAGCTCACGTTTGCCCAATTCCTACTCTCAACCTTTTGGAATGACTCCCTCAGGCTTTCCCAAACTGGCTGTATCAGTTTGGATGCTCTTTCACGTGTGTCCTTCCCATTAACTGAAGTAGCAGTTGCAATAGCAATAAGGAAGAGACTAGAATATATTAATTTATTGTTGAAAGTTCATGATGCCTCCAAGACATCCCGATGTTTGGGAGATTATAAAGGTAGGTGTAGGCACTGCTTTTTACTCTAAGTTTATTTAATCATTAAAAGAATGAGACACTAGGACTAGAGGCACAAAAGTGGATTTCCAAGACCTTAATCTGTTTCCTTGTGAACAGGCTAAATTCTTACCTAAATTGTCAAAGCCAATGTCTTGAGATGCTTCGAACACTGTTAACTAAGTAACGTGTGTCATAAGGTAAATAATATTGAGATTGTTCTGTAGATTTGGAATCAATTTTGCAAAAATAGAGAATCATTTTTATGCCATGAAGTGGTTTTGACTATACTCAATTAAATCTTTTAATGGACACATGATATACCTCAGTTCTACATGTATTATATTTAAACTAAAAATCAAATAATAAAATCACATGCACAGTTTAGTATCAATAGTGATCCAAATGACCAAAGAAAAATTAAATTCATGTTTTATTTATTTATTTTTGTCGGTTGTAGGGCTTGAACTCAGAGCCTGGGTACTGTCTCCAAGCCTGTTTGTGCTCAAGGCAAGCGCTCTACCACTTGCGCCACATTGCCACTTCCTAAGTTCATATTTTAAAGTGCTCATGTTGATCATAGTGGAAGGATAATACACAATGATTTGAAAACCTCAGAATAGCAGTTCAAAATAGAAGAAATACAGCTGTATTGCATTCAACTATTCAGCAATTTCTTAATCTTTAATTTAAAAATATTATCCCTTCCTAAAACAGAGGGAAAATTTATATGCTGGTGACAAAGGAGAGAGATGTTTCTTGAATTTCAATCATCTTTAAAGTGATCAGGTTACTTAGTTTTTCTTTGAAAGAATTTATAGGAGGCCTGTAAAACCAGAGCCCCAAACAGAAGTCAAGATGAATGAAATATTTTGAATTGGAGGTTTAAAAAGTATCACATATGGGACTGGGAAGGTGGCTCAGTGGTAGAGCACTTGCCTTGCATGCATGAGGCCCTGGGTTCGATTCCTCAGCACCA
>NW_012267267.1:9276665-9298478 GCF_000151885.1 Dipodomys ordii | reverse complement strand
AGAAAAAAGCCGGAAGTAGTGCTGTGGCTCAAGTGGTAGAGCATTAGCCTTGAGCTGAAGATTTGAGGGACAGCCCCCAGGCCCAGAGTTCAGCCCCATGACAGGACCCCCCCCCAAAAAAAGTATCACATATGTTTCTGATAATTTTTTATTTGGCAATACAAGGATTTGAACACATTTGCTAGGCAGGTGCTTAGCACTTGAGTCATGATCATCAGCCTATTTCTGATAATTTTGAACTTTAATATTTTTTGTCTTGGGTCTATGAATAATTTATTAAAATTAAGTAAGTAAACTTGTCCCCCATGGCTCATGCCTGTAATCCTAGCTACTCAGGAGGCTGAGATCTGAGAATTGCCGTTCAAAGACAGCCCAGATAGAGAAGACCATGAGACTATTATCTTCAATTAACTACAAAATGCACAAGTAGTAGAGTGCTAGCCTTCAGAACAAAAGCTCAGGAACAGCACTAAGGTCCTGAGTTCAAGTGCCAAGACCAGCCAAAAAAAAATTAAATAGTTGGTCCATTTAACCATCAATTATTTTAATTCTGATAAACCCATGCTTATTCTTAACATCATTTCAAATGTGAATGAAATAGATCTACAGATGTTTATAAATGGTATTCCCCTAATTATTCAGGGCTGTGTCATGCACAGTTCTTATATAGGAACAGCTGCTCCAGTCTATTGACCAAAAGAGCCCACATCTATGATTGCTGGAGATTTTCATCTTGTTCCTTTCTTCCCAATTAATGTTATAGCGTAACATTTCCCATTTTGATTATTCCCCCCCATAAAAACAGGGAGGATATAAAAAATGAGCCAGTGGCTCACCGCCTGTAATCCTAGCTTCTCAGGAAGCTGAGATCTGAGGATTGCGGTTCAAAGCCAGCCTGGGCAGGAAAGTCCAAGAGACTCTTATTTCCAACAAACCACTAGAAAACTGGATGTGGTACTGTGGTTCAAGTGGTAGAGCTCTCGCCTTGAGTTGAAGTGCTAAGGGAGAGCGTCCAGGCCCAGAGTTCAAGACCCATGCCCGACACACACACACACACACACACACACACAAAGAGTAGAAAGAAGTCTAAGAAAATGTTTTATTAAAGTCTCTCTAGTTTCACAAGTCTTTACAATAGGAACCTTCAAGATATTTCAGAAGCATGTTTCATTACCAGAAATTGATTAATGTGTTACTTTTATATTAGTAGAAGGTTGAAAGGGTCTGTACCAGGTTGTCACTTAAAGTTAAAGCAAGACCTTGTGGAGATTTATTCAAATGTGATTTTTCTTTTCCTTCATTTTCTCAGAAGTTTAAGATGCCACTTAAAGCAATTAAGTTTGGTGGGGTCAAAAGTAGAGCATTTCAATTACCATCAAGTTTTAATTACTAATTGATTCAATGCTGAAAATATTAAACACTTGATGGTACCAGGGCAGGTTATGCAGCTCAGGGTAAATTTTATTTTTTCAATGTAAAAATTATTAAAGGTTGACATGGAATTGGCAGACCACATGTGAACAGGGTGGCAAGTTGAGTGTCTAGACAATGGCCAGGGTTGAGTGGGGGGGGGAGCTTTCAACTTTTTCCATGGTTTGACAAGCAGGGATAAAATGAATAGCTTGTTCAGCTAATACAGTTCCTTTCCTCATACAAATTTGCTTTCTGTGGCTTTTCAGTACTGTATTTCTATTAATAAAATTCTTTAGAAGCCTGGTGGGTTGAAGAGATGTTAGTCAGCTTGCCCTAGCACTGAATTACAACATAATCACTGTGTCACTGTGAGAAGAGTTTCCTTCAGTAATAAGTGATTTACAAATAATCCCTTGACAAAAATTAATTGTAAATTGCCTATGTAGCTTCCTTCCTGTACAATATATACAAGTGTAAAGTCAAAAAGTAAAACCAGGAAGAGGTGCTGTAGCTCAGGTGATAGAGCACTAGCCTTGAGCTGAAGGGCTGAGGGACAGTGCTCAGGCCCAGAGTTCAACCCCCATGACCAACAAAAAAAAAAGAAAAAAGAAAAAAGAAAAAGTAAAACCAAACCCAAAAAATACTTCTTCCCTAAAAATAATTACAAAATACCACCAAAAACATTTGGCTTTAAGTAGACTTCAAGAAAGCTTGAGAGGATGTATATGTGTATAAATGTGTGTGTTTTCTTACTCTTAGAATTTTTCAAGCATTATAGTGAATTCTTACCTTCCCTGGGTAAAGTTTTAATTGGTGTTACATGGGCCATTAAATCACAATAACATAATATTTAACATACTTTTCTCCATTATATAACAGTAGAAATCAGCATTTTATATAACTAAAATTTCCAATAAGAAATACTTTTCTTACCTTGTCAGAAGGTTTGAATGGATTTCCTTGTCCACTAATTCCACCACTGATACTAAATCCAAGACCAGGATTCTTTTCTATTCTCACACAAAACTATGTAAAAAAAATAGAAAAATGTAATCAAATGGGAATCGAAGCTAAATGCTTTCAAGTTAGTCCATCTCAGTGAAATGTTTACATTCAAGTTTTTAGGGGGAACCAATGTTGACCTGGGATATAGAAGATACAATAAACCTTAACACAGCATTCAGTGTTTCTATATGCACCACTTATGATGGAAACTAGGTTTAAATATCTCAGGCAGGCAGTTATTAGGGAGGGACTTACTTGTTATCATATGCAGGACTAGCTTATGACTACCAGGTTTGCAAAACAATGTCTTATGAAGAGTTAAAAGATTATGTATTATCCAATCTTACTATAAATTCACTGTATTCAGACATTATTATTATTACTATTATTAATTTTTATTGTAGAAATACTGTACAGAGGGGTTATAGTGACATGAGTAAGGTAAGGAGTACATTTCCTATCCAGCATTGTTACCTCCTCATTACTATTATTAATTTTTTTGTCTTTTCTTTTTTGGTACTGGGATCGAACCCAGGACGTTGCACTTGCTAGGTACTGGGATCGAACCCAGGATGTTGCACCTGCTAGGCAAGTGCTTTGCCACTGAGCTACATCCCAGCCCTACTATTATTAATTTTGTGCTGGTACTTATGCTTGAACTCAGGGCATTGTGCTTTCACTCCTCATTCAAAGCTGGCATTCTACCACTTGAGCCAAGATTCCACTCCACTCCGACTAGTTAGATAGGACTAAATGAATAAGTAGGAAAAAGTTAAATAAGTAAGGTGCTTAAATAAGTTGCTCTGCTTTCTAGAAGGATGGTACAATTCACTTGCACATTCAGTGGTGATAGTATTTAGGAACATTAGGGTTCTTAGGGAGCTGGAGTGAGGGTGAAATACAGGGAGAATGAAGCTGCCTCTGAGCAGAGTTTTGAGTGTGATAGCAGCTCTATAACGGAAGTTAGGGATCCAAAAAGAAAGGGAGAACACGAAAAGATGGAAGAAAAAGGTCAAGAATGTGGAGATGTTGTGACAAGGAATGTCAAATAAATAGTGAAGGCTGCTATCTAATGTCCTCTGTTTTATTACTCCCCAATACTTCAGATCAAAAAAAGTACACGAACACAGGAGCCTTGGGTTTGGTAGGACTACAGGGTGTGACAGCATGAGGAGTTGGGTCCACCTTAGGGTGAGGCTGTAGTAAAAGTGCTGTCAGTTCTGAAGTCTAACACAGAGTAGAAATCAAGTATTTAGAAGGAAAAGTAGTACTATGGATTACCTAAAGCAATGATAACAAACAAAAATTCTTGGTGATCTTGAGCTGGGGGAGGGGAAGCGGGGCATGTGTGGGTTGAGGAATACTGCTGGCTCTGCATGTAATATATATCTCATATATTTATATATTATAAATGTATACATTGCATATTTACAATTTATTCACTAATGTGATTTATATAGTAGTTTAAAAAAATAGTAATAGTCATTTCAATGAGTAGTTTCTAAACTATGGGTAAATGTAATTATCAAAATACATTCTATCTTTTTATGCTAAAATATATTTATCTATAGCTTTTCTTTCAATTAAGGCATTTGTGCTATATCATAGAATGGCAGAAATTAAAGTTTGTTTTTTGACATAACGACTTGTACATCTCATTGCTGCAATGGGTCCAACTGTATCCCTATTTAAACGATTTGTTTTTGCCCTTCCCCTCCACAAATTATACCAACATCATTTACAACTTTGGTGGGGGGGGACCAGGTGGGGGGAGATGGGGGGAGTATGGGAAGGGATGTGAAGGGGAAACAAAGAGGAGGTAACAATGCTTGATAAGAAATGTACTTGTTATCTTGCCCATGTAATTGTAACTCCTCTGTATGGTATTCTCAGAATTAATAAAAAGAAAAAAAAGAAATTACAGCTTATAATAGTTATACTTAGTCCACAATCTATGGATAAGAGCTTAAAATAGTTCAATTTTTCTGGAGGGAGTATTTTGGCCTTATTCAATGTATTAATCTTTTGGATACTTTTTGTTAGTTAAATGTAAGAAAAAAGAAACTATTATAATTATGCTTTCTTTTGTGGTTGCCCACATATGCATTTGGAAATAAATTATTTCAATCTCGGGTTTTATCTTCCCAATGAGAAAATTTCCTCTTATGCAACACAGAAAGTGTCTACATTTCTGGCTTTCTCTAGGCTACTCTACAACCTGAAAGGAACCAAACACAGAAGATTTCACTTACACAGAAAATTGCTGGGAGTTGTTTTCAGTCATTTTTTTTAAAGGTAGGGACTACATCTATTTTATACTATTGTAAATCTGTAAGGCACTAAAATCCAAGGAAAACAAATTTCACACGTGCCAAACATATTTGACAAACTGTCTCAATATATATTTTTTAATAACAGAAATGATAGAGATGACACCGTGGTTTTATACATGTGATAAACACACATAAATTCTGATCTGAAGCTAGACTGCTTTTGGGCATGCTAAGGTATATCTAATAGCTTGCATTGTGGCTACTGGGTCTTGTAAAGCATGTCAGGAGGAGTATTCATCTCACACATAAGGAGTTCCACCTGCCCGCTAAGACCCAAAGAGACCATAAAATGGAAGAGACTATAGCATGAAACCAAAGATTAGCAAAGGGGAAATGCAGTGTCTGAGCTAAAGGCCAAGTTTAGGAGTCTAAAAAATAGCTAATTTTATTGTAATCATTATTTTGATTTTTTTCAAAAGATGATTATGATGAATACCTTTCTGGCTAAAAACATAAAAGCAATGAATGAGCACCAGCAGTGCATTAGTTCCTCTCAGAGTCAACATCCATCATTTCGCTGTACTTGAGATTTCTGGTCTGTGCTTATCTTATTTTAATTAAAGTAATTGGACTTGTTTAAAGGAGAACTTCATGGCAAATAGACTATGATGTCCTAGTGAGGGCCTGTGAGGTCATAATCTATGATCCTTAGAAGGTAGTGTTCTGATTTGGTCCTACAATGATTTTAAAAAGCACCAGGAATAAAGAAAGTGTGTGTGTGTGTGTGTGTGTGTGTGTGTGTGTGTGTGTGTGTTGGGGGGTGTTATTTATATATTTATACTTAAGGGCTAACACTACAGAAACATACAGTGATGCCATAATGAATTGGCTGCCTATTGATCATCCTGTTTCTCAGCAGTATATATTACAAAACTTTTAGTGGCTATTTGCTTTTATTGCTTCAGATCTATTTATTGTTCTTTTAGTTACTTGACTTTAATATTTATCTGAAGTGCTACCCACTCCCCAATCCTGAGCCACTATGCTATCTAGATGCTATGTAGGTGATATATAGGTGATATCATTTAGATAGCAGGTTATCTAGATCTGAAACAAAGGACTATATTTCCTAAAAATGTGATTTAAAAAAATAGAATTTGGTAAGTAACCAAATCAAAAAAGCATAATACAATGATCTCCAGGGATTCCAGGAAATGCAGTCCTGCTTTTATTTACTTTTTTGAAATCTGACAAATTCTGGAGCTCTTGGAGCTGTCTTTCTAGCATGAAGGAAAGACCCAAAGTAGTATAGATCAACAATAGAATATTATTCAGCCTTAAAGGGTGAAATTCTGTTATGTACAGCAAAATTCATGGAATGAGAAGATATAATGTTAAATATAATAAGCTAGACATCAGGACTTTCATATATGGAAACTGGAAGAAAATAAATCGAATGCAGACAGTCATACCACAGGTTAAGAATTTGGACGAGTAGATAAAGGGAGTCTCTATTAGAGCAGTCAATACCATGTGTGTTGAGATAACACACTGAACCCAATACTATATAGAAACAATGCATACTATCAAAATATAGAGTTTAAAAATTAATTGATAATTCATAGCAGTTCAAAAGTAGGTATTAAATGGCGTGAATGTCTGTTATTTACTGATTTCATGAATACCCCATATTTCATCCTCTACCTCTTAAAGTATGTGTAGTTATAAATATTTTTCCCATACAACTTTCTTGTCCAGTCACCAAAATAATGCTGCAGTTATGAATTTATGACTCATGACTGGACACAAATACTGTGCAACTCAACACAATTAATTTTATACATTAACTTTATAAGTTGTGCGACAGTCACATGTTAGAATGCATGAGCTGGAGGATGTAGTTTCCTATTGATTTATTGTGACAGTGTGAACTTAACTCTTGAACTGTGTGAGGATGCAGTGTAGCCAGTATGTGATATGTAATGTGGTAGACCCACGAGACTAGTTTTAATTCTTGCTCAGCTTTTGAATTGTATGACAACAGCCAATACACTTAACTTCTCTAAGCCATAGTTTCTTAGTAAAATAGAAACTGATTTATATGGATCACAGCATTATCAATTAAAACCAGTTAATTCATAAAAGGGTTCTGAGAGATGTGAATAAAGCATTGCAATGACATGTCTCTCTCTCAGTTTTGCTTTGGCAGCTACTTATTCTACATATATCACTATGTTCTCCCTTAATATAGCCCTAAGGCTTACCTTTTTCTCTCATAGTTTGAGATTCAGAGCTATAAATAAAAACACTAGAAAGCTGCTGACTGTAAATACATTCTCTGAAAGAATAAATCTGAATTGACATGGAAATGTTAAATTTAGTAATCTTCGTATTATTCATATTTTATGAAATTATGTGTTTGTTTATTCAGATTAGCTACATAGTAGTAATAACTTTATAATTCAAAGTAGGTTAAAGAGGGTTTTGATCTCAGTAGATTTTTAAATGTACTGATTCTAGGGGAGAAAAAAGAACCCTCTGAAGTTACAGAGGAGAATGACTGAACCAGAGAACTGGGCTGAGGTCCTGAATTTCTAAGGGGCAGTGGATGTAAGCAACATTTCACTCTTCTTTAGTGAAGCATAACTCAAAGGTTTATTAATAGTTAGAAGCGCTGGAGAATGTAAAACCTTACCCATCATTATCTGATTAAAGGAACCTGCCTGGCTTATTATGCATTAAATCAAACAGTTGGCCTAGATCAAGGGAGGAAAGGAAGAGAATTATTTTGAAAGACGTACCTATGATGCTGAGAATGGTAATACATCATTTCAATTTCCAGATGGGTGGTAAGAAATAGAAACAATGTTTAAAGCAGCTGGAGCCAATGATAAATATAAAGACAAAAACTCTGGAGAATGAAGTTAATCTTGACTGATATATTTAGAAAATAAGGCGGTTAGCATGTAAAGCTTTGAGTAAGCAGCAATAAAGTGAAGCCTTTATAAACCATATTAAGGAATTAGCAGTCAGTGAGTGCTTTGTGTAATCATCTGAAGAATAAACTAAGATAAATTAAATTTTATACTGAGTATTAAGATCCTTAAGTCTTACTTCCGAATCTTAATGTAACTCAATAGTTACCATTCCCTTCTGTTTTCTGGTTCTAAGGAAGCAAAACAGATTCTACAATAGAAAAACATATCCTACTTTTACAGATGCCAAAAGAGAAGCAGCTTTACTTTATTTTGCGCTACTTCTAAAGCCAGCCAGGGCTGGCTTTGTCTGCGTGATCTTTAGATCTCAGCCTGCTGTGTAGCTAGGATTACAGGTACGAGTCACTAGTGTCTAGCTTCAACCACAAATGTTTAGATGTGACAGCTCTATCCACTGCACATAATGATAAAATCCCTACAGAGCTTATTTCACCCCATTCAACACAGGCTGCCAGCATGATGTGTCCTCAACCACATTTATAATTGAAGGCAGAAGGACACTGGTGGCTCATGCCTGAAATCACAGCTACTCAGGAGGCTGAGATCTGAGGATCCTAGTTGGAGGCCAGCCCAGGCAAGAAAGTCCAGGAGACTCTTATTTACAATTAGAGACCAACAGGACAGAAGTGGAGCTGTGGCTAGAACTCGAGCCTTGAGCAAAAAAGCTCAGGGACAGCACCCAGGCCCTGAGTTCAAGCCCTAGTACCAGCACAAAAAAAAAAAAAGGAAGGAAGAAGGAAAGAAAGAACAAAAAGAGAGGCCAACCAAGTCTTTTTTCCTCAAAATGAGTCAGTTATAAATTCTCTTCTCACCTGCTCTGGATAGCCATCCATACTCCTTTGCCCTTTAGTTTGAATTAAGCACCGTCCAGGCTGAGGTCCCCGGGTGGCCTGTGAAGAGGGGATCTGAATAGGCAATGGTGACTGAAATTGCTGGATGGTCACTTTGTTTATGTTTCCCTCATATGGCTGCTGCTCCCGGCTGCGATGCTGAAGGCTTTGTGACCCCATCAAAGTCTGGATGTGGCTGCCTGCCTGTGGGAAAGATAATCTGTCAGGCAGACGGTCCTGGTACGGGAAAGATATGATTAAAGCAGAACACATGCACGGAATGCCTTCTCCGTAGAGAAGAATGGTTGGTCTGTTAGCCACAGCTAGAATGGATAATGAAGAAACAGTAAGGGCATGCCTACTTGGGTTTGGGAAAATGTAAATATTGGGGCAAGTTTGTATTAAATATATTCATGGCCAAATAGTGGCTTGACAAAACTTATTTCAATTCTTATTTTAAGGGAACCTGAAAGATATCAAGAAGCAAAAGAAGCCATAATTAAAAACAAAGGGAGCTACAGCTGGCAATTTTATTTTAGTTTTTAGAAATGGAGATATGTAATATATTTTAACATGAAGGGAAATGATAAACCTGTTTCATAATTCTGAAAAAAATAATTAGATTCCCTAAGTTTTATGATAAAGGTGTATAGGAATCTTGTTCTGGCATTTATAGTCAACACTTATTAATTTGTTATAGTATTAAGTCAAGATTATGTCTTTTGGAAATTCTAAGTTACCCTAAAAGTTAATCATGTGGTAAGTTCATAGGACTACCTGTAGTTTGTGGAGGCATTAGATATGGAAAAGTCTTAAAATAAGCTATGCACACTTGCTTTATTTTGAAGGTGTTTTTTGCTTTTGGTTGGTCATGGGACTTGAACTCTGGACCTGTATGCTATCCCTGAGCTCTTCAGCTCAAGGCAAGTGCTTTGCCACTTGAGCCACAACACTCAAGTGGTTTTCTGGTGGTTAGTTGGAGATAAGAGTCTCATGGACTTTCCTGCCTAGGCTGGCTTTGAATCCTGATCCTTAGGTCTTAGCCTCCTGAGTGGCTAGGCTTACAGGTGTGAGCCACCAGTGCCCGGCTATTTTACAGTTCTTAAAGAGCAACACATGCACACAACAAAGAAACTACAATGATAATGTGGTGATAAGCTATAGTGAGAACTACAGTGAAACCCATTTAAAGTGGGAAAGTATATTGTTGGATTTTAAGCAAGAGGCAATTTAAAAAGAAAATATTCAATTTTGCTATTTGGCAATATGCAGGGTAAAAGAAACAATTTGATTGGAATGTAGATGTTCAATCAGCTGTTTTGGTATTATATATATATTTTTACATTCACAACATTACAACTTTATGAGAAACTGAAGGACAAGTTGCAAAATGTTTCAGTACAATGTAAGATCAATTACCTACCCAACACTGTTTAACACATACAGAGATCACAAAATAATAACCTTATATATACAATTAAGATAATCTCACAAAGGGAAATGGTCTATAGACTGTATGCATTCTTAGAAATCTGCATGAAAGAGCGCATTCTAACTTTTCAGCCATCTAGAAGATTGAGCACTATTGTGGTAAAGTGTTTAGTACAAATTTATTCTTTTGTGCTTCCATTGAATTCTAAGTTTTTATGGTTGGTAAAGCCTGTATGATATTTAATATAAAACAATATAATGCTATTATCATATTTTGAACTGCTACATTCCGAATGGACTCATTCTGTGTGTGGTTACATCTGCAGTTAGATAAGCTGGGAGTAGAGTCTGTCTTTCACAATTAAATCTATTCTTCATATCCACTAACATAGAAGTCATGGGTCTTCAGTGCTTGGAGAAGAGAAAGGGAGAAAGAGCAAAACATCATCAAGAAATTTTGCACCAAATAAACTTAGAAGGAAGTCAAAACTGTTGTGAAGATGGTGGAAAAGATGACAGTGATCAAGATGCCTTGTACTCATATCCTGGCTTATGGAATTGTAACCTATAAGTACAAGTACTTAACCATTAAAAAAGCCCCCATAGTTTGGCTCCTTAATTTACTATCTACATGAGGAAGTCAATAGTGACTGCTTAAAGATTACTTTGTTGAACAATCTGTTAACAGTCTGTCCGACAGTGGAAACCTAGTACTCTTGATTAAAGAACTGTAATAGCCTTCTGACTAGTTTTCTCTTCATGAGAAAATCTGAGCTCAATGTGGACGTTGGATTCTTTTAGGGGAAGCACCAGGTGCTATGTGCTGTTTTTCTAACTGGCATGGTAACTATGTTTAATAAATAACTCATGCCACACAAACACTTGGAGCAAAAAAATTCAATCAAAGTGTCTTTCACATACCTTCTCCATTAATCTTCACAAGACATTGTTACTATAACAGTTACCTTTACTGTCTTGTCCAGTTTTGCTAAGAAGGAAATTCAAGGCTCAGAAAGGTGAAGTCAGTTTTCCTACAAATTTGTACAACTCGTAAACCATCATGACCAGCATTGAATCATGGCTATCAAAGGTCATGCCTTTAAACATGGCATTATACTGCTGCCCTCTTTCTCATAGTTGGCATCCTACTAAAAATAGTTTAACTGTAAATTAAAAAGAATCATGTGGACCTGGTGCCGGTGGCTCATGCCTGTAATCCTAGCATCTCAGAGAGCTGAGAGCTGAGAACTGTGGTTTAACACAGCTCAGGCAGCAAGGTCTGTGAGACTCTCATTTCCAATTAACCATTAGAAGTGGTGCAGTGGTCCAGAGCAGTAAAACACTAGCTAGCGTTGAGTGCAAAAACTCAGGGACAGCTCCTCATGACCGGGACCAAGAACAAAAAAACCATGTCCAGAGGAACAAAAGGATGATATTGTTGAGAGGATATATTCAGTTGTTTTAGCAGCTCTTGAATTTGTCAAAAGGCTATTTCCTACTTGGTTAATTAGATCTATTAGCCATTTTAGATGCTATGCAGGTGGCTTCAAACTTAAGAGTTAAACAAAAAAGATGAGGCTTTTGTCTTTAGTAGGCTTTCAATTACTACAAATCGACAGAAAGCAATTGTGTTCTCAGATGGATTGGCAAAACAAAAAGGAGGCATGGTAGGGAACCTGCTGTAAAGTGATTTTGTTTGCAATGGCAGCACTTTTATTCTCTTGGGTGATAGGCTGTGTTAAATGGTGATAGTAAATAATAGCTGTACAAAGCAAAAAATTAACACACCCAATATTGTGTAAAGTTAAACAAACATAAATGACAAAACATCTGGAGGGACAGTTATGGTGCAGGAGGTCTGTAGAGAACACTTCTTGTTTTAGTGGCACAAAGACTGAGAGAAGGTAATAGAGATGTGTTTGATGGAGCACAAAGGGCTGATGAAAATGTCAGAGTCTGGATTTATTTAAGCAGAGGTTAGCTATATGAACACTGACTCACACTGAGGGGAATTTGGACACAAAGGTTTCTGTTAAGGCTGTGCTACACATTTTGAATGATAAAAAGAAATAGAAAAACTTTGACATTTGTTAGAAGCCTTCATGGGGATGTTGGGCCAAACAACATGTATTTCAGGAGAATAGTGATGGAATTGTTGGCCCCAAATAAACTATGAAATTTCCAGTGAAAAGCTTCAATACTCATAGGAAACACGGAAATATTTATGCTATAATTAGTAGAAAGAAATGTTGATTTGATACTGAATGGTATTGTTCAAGTAAAATTCATCCCACAGCTAATCAGTCTTATTATGGGAAGTTGTTAAGTGTTTGAGAGGTTTTGTATAACATGAAAGAATGACTCTATCACTTCAATAATGCTTTGGTTCACACTGTTCTTTTAACCAGGAGTGTTAGACTAAGCAGGATATTGCATTTCCCAATTTGGTCATTTGTTTTACTTCCCATCTTGGTTCTTGAACCCATAGGACTTGCTTTAAAAAATATAGTCTCAAAGGATTTATACTACTAAGAGTGTTCAAAAGGATGATTCACTAAACTAAAAATTACTACCTAAAAGCCCCAAAGAAGTCTCAAAATGTTCTGAACCAAGCACAATAATACAGAATCATCTCCAAAGGATAACTGAGTAACTCATTAAAAATATGGTTTTGCAATTTTGTTAAATAGCCATTACAGAAACCCAGACGTATCATTTTTATTCATGCCATATATTCTAAAATTCCCCTTTTAATATAGGCTATGTTTTGAAAAGTGAGCCAGGAAGACTTGCTTTCATGTAGATAGATAATGTGTACTATCACCTATTCCTTTCCTTAAATTTACTGACAATCTTTGGGTATTGTATATAAACTAATATAGCAAGATTCTGAACAAATATAACAAAAGACACCTAGAGACCAAGTCACAACCTGTAGATATAGAGCCAGACACCGAGTTGAAGAATGAAGAAATCTGTGACTGTCAACAGGTATCAAGCAATGTCAAGCAAAAACTAGCTCCCTTTCTGGACAAAAGAAAAGCCTAGTGCACAAAATACTTTTAGATAGTCACTTCCCTACCATAGTGAACACCATAGAAATAACTACAGCTCAAATGTAATAATGCCAGCAAAGGCCTAACGGGAAGCCTAAATTTCTGCCTACATGTGGGCATAACAAAGCCAACCAACATTGCTGCTGGAAGGGTTATTAAGAAAGGCCACATTTATAAAGGGCTGAAGATAACTCATCCCCAATGACTAGTAATAAGCCTTATCCCAGTGGTTCTAGTGGAGCCTACATGGGGATCTCAGGCTTCCTATACCTCTTAGCAGCAATGAGACTGCTCCTACCTTTCCAACGGGGTAAGGCTGATGGAATGGGAATGGGGACTTTCACTATCATCAGTGGAAACATTGTCCAGAGTTGTAACTTCCATCCCCACTGAGCAATACTTAAGAGCTAGTGCTCTACCACTTGAGCCATAACGCCACTTCCGGCTTTTTTCTTTTTGCTTATGTGATGCTGAGGAATCGAACCCAGGGCCTCATGCATGCAAGGCAAGTGCTCTACCACTGAGCCACCTTCCCAGCCCAGATGTTAGTGAATTTTAAAAGGGAAAACTAGACATCTGTCTCCACTGGATAAAGTATCAGAGAAACCTACCTAAAACAAAAGGTTTGAATAAAATCCAGAGATTGGCAATATAATGAAAAACATATATCCAGATTTGAATTGAAAAATCACTCATTATACCAAGAGTCAGGAAGATATCAGACCAAATGAAATATCATACTTAATAGATATTGTTATGGAGGTATCACAATGTAAATGCAAAGATGTTAGAATCATCTGACTTTAAGCAGACACCAAGAAAAAAACTTCAATGGCCAAATTACACACACTCAAAAAGAAAGCCATTAGCAAAGAAATAAAACAAATCAGTAAAGAAGTAGAAAATGAAAAAAAAAGTAAAAGAAAAAAGAAATAAATGTCGCCAGGCATTATGGGCTCATGCTTGTAACCCTAGTTACTCAGGAGGCTGAGTTATGAGAGTCATAGTTTGAAGCCAGCTCAGGCAGGAAAATCTGTGAGACTCATATCTCCAATTAACTACCATAAAAAAGAGCCAGAAGTAGGGCTGTAGCTCAAGTGGTACAGTATTAGCCTCCAGCAAAAATGCTCAGAGATAGCACCTAGGCCCTTAGTTCAAGTCCCAAGATACACACAAGCACACACACACACACAAACACACACACACACACACACACACACACACACACACAGGTACTCACATGAAAGTAAAAGAAGAAATAGAAGCTGGGTGCTGGTGGCTCATGCCTGTAATCAATCCTAGCTACTCAGGAGGCTGAGATCTGAGGATCAAAGTTTGAAGCCTGGGCAGGAAAATCCCAAATCATCTTTAAAAAGTGTAGCTGTGGCTCAAAATGGTAGAGAGCTAGCCTTGAACAAAAGTACTTAGGGAGAGTGCCCAGGCCCTGATTACAAGCCCCACTACCAACAAAATGAATAACAAAATTATATATATATACATATATATGTGTATATATACATATGTATATATGTATATATACATATATATGTATATATATATATATACATATATATATATTCTTGTTTGTGATCATTTGGGTAAATGTCCAAAGTGGGATTGCTGGGTCATAGGGAAGCTCTCTGTGGAGTCTTTTGAGAAACCTCCAAACTGCTTTCCAAAGTGGTTGAACAAATTTACATTCCCACCAACAATGCAGTAGAGTTCCCTTCTGTCTACATCCCCTCCAGTATTTTCAAAATGAAAAAAGAAAAAAAGAGTCTCACGGACTTTCCTGGCTAGGCTGGCTTTGAACTGCAATCCTCAGATCTCAGCCTCCTGAGTAGCTAGGATTATAGGCGTGAGCCACCAGCACCCGGCTCAATCCCTTTTTTAAAAGAAAAAAAAATCCTGAAAACTTTCAGCCAACTTGTTCTTATTAAATGTTACTAAGGTTTACAAATAAAAAATACAAATAAAAAAATTTGCAAATTTTAGAGCTGTGAAACATAAAATTTGAAGCAAGAAGTCAGTAAGTGGATAACTTTAGTAACAGACTGCAAAAAATAGTGGAAAGAAAACATGAGCTGGAAGAAGACAACAGAAATTATACACCCTGAATAATAGAGAGCAAGCATACAGGAAAAGATAGGAGCAAAAGTTAGGAAAGTTGGGGACAAGACAAAAGCTTTAATATTCATATTGGAGAAGAAAAATGGATGAAGCTAAGTAATTTCAAAAGAGATAATGGGAAGGGAAGGGGAACAACAAAACGGTGAGACAAAGGACAAGGGGGAACCAATGCAACAGCGACATTCCCAAGACAGTATGTTGGGAATGATCTGTACAACTTGGGGGGGTGGGACTGGGAGGAGGGAAAGTGGGAGAAAAACAAGGGAGGGGTAACAAGTTCAACAAGAAATGTACTCATTACCTTACTTATGTAACTGTAACCCCTCTGTACATCACCTTGACAATAAAATTTTAAAAAATTAAAAAACCTTAGAAACAATGAGGAAAAAATGTTTCTCATTAATTAAATGTTAAAAAAGGGAGAATGGCCCAAACGTACTGAAATTTTGTAAGAGGCAAAAACAAATGTAAACAAAGCAAACAAACCCCTCCCCCCAAAATAACAAAACAAAATACTTAACAACAAATTCAGCAGAATCAAGAACAGAGAGAAACCCACACAGAAAAGCCCAAAAGAAACCCACTAGTAGATGAATTATCATTATTGTCTAAGACTGAAATATAAATTAAAAAATCTTCAAAACAACCAGAGAATGATACTATGAAAAACAACTTGAATGACTATCGAGGTTTTTTATTAAAGTTATGGATGACAGAGAATTTGGTGTAATGACTTCCAAATTCTGGTAAAAAGGAACTGTCAACTCCAAATCCTGACACTGTAGAATGTAAAGGAGGAGGAGTCAGTGCATCTGATTTGAAGCTTATTATAGCCATAACTGTCGACACTATGTGGTGTTTGCAGAAGGAATTCACACAGACAAGTGGAATAGGACACAGAACACATACCTAGGCCCAAAAAGTATGTCCGAATTATTTTAAACAAAGATAAAATGAAAATTAATTCAAAGTAGCAAAGTATCTTACAAGAAATGATGCCGGATCTGTTGAAAACGCATAGACAAAATAAATGAAGCTTAACTTACATCTTACATCATTTATGAAAATCAATTCCAAATAGATCCCAGAGTTAAATAGTAAAAGACTAAAAAGATTCCACTGATTTGCTGAAAATATTTGCAGTCTATGTGTATGATGACAAAGAACTCTCAAACATAAAAGTAAAAAGTTAAGGCTAAAAAAACCCAATGAGAGTATGACCAAAAAAATACAGATATTTCACCAAAGAGGACACACAGCTGGTGACAAATAAATGCATTAAAAGAGGTTGAACATCATCTGTCATTATGGAAATTTTTTAAAAAAGCAATGAGATATCACTTTACATCCATCAGAATGATTAAAACAGAGCATAGAGATATTACTAAGAACTGAAGCTATATTGCCAGAAACTGGACCACTCACTTAGTGCTACTGGAAATATAAAATAGTAGAGCCATTCTGCAAAAGTGTTCAATGCTGTTTTGCTTTAAAATAAACAAAATATAAGCACACAAGTACAAAATATAAGCACACCTGGGCAACTATCTCAGGGACTTTCGAAGACTTTTATTATTCACACAAAACCTGTCCATGGATGTCTGGCAGCTTTCTTTAAAAATAGCCAAACCCAAAACAATCCTGCTTCCTTTCAAAGGAGGAAGGGCTAAACTGCTAATCATCCATACCATGGAATATTATTCAATAATAAAAGAGGAGATGATTAATTTCCATAGAAAGCTGAGTTTAAAAAGCCAAGCTTTAATAGCTTATATATTGCATGATTGACACAATAAAATTAGTAACAGAAATGCCAGGTGTCAATTTGAAAACATTAACACAGGCATATAGGTAGGTTCTTACTTGGAATTGGATGAACCTGGGATTCATTCCTTGAGCAGTCATTTTTCTTTTAGTTTTGCAATCTTACACAAGGTATTAAGTTCTCTGCTTATCATGTAAAAGTTGTAGACAATAATAAAGGCTTTATAGAATGCTGTGAGATTTAAAGGAAATACTGTAAGAAGTAATGCAGTGTTCAATACACAGCAGATACTCTGAAAAGCAATGAGAATAAAAAGTTACTATCTGCTGAATAAAAGTGATTGTTCTTTGGCCATAATAATAAACAACTACCAGAAAGAACTGGTTTTAAATGTGATGTAATCAATCAATGACAACTCACTTACAAACTGTTTCTGAAAATAAGCCAATCACTAAACTTCATTTATGCAGCTATGTTTTCCCAATTACTGCTTTGTGAATGAATCCCAAATACTAACTTCTGGAAATCATCCAATCCCAGACCTTCAGGATTCACAACTATTCTGCTCAGAAAGACTTACAAGTTATTTTTAGTAATCAGTAAATTAAGTTGAACAGTGGCCCCTTTGAATGGACAGGGGCAATGTTATACATCAAATATAATACATATCCAGTCTAGCTGTTTTAGTGGTTAATTGGAGATAAGAGTCTCACAGACTTTCTGCCCTGGCTACTTCCAACCTGTGGTCCTCAGATCTCATCCTCCTGAGTATCTAGAATAGGCATGAGTCACTAGCCACAGGCAGAATCTTATGGTTTTGACATCCCTTACTTGGTCACAATCCTTGATTCCCCTCTGTGTTATGTTAGCTAAGTTTCCAATGACATTTGCAACTATGTACACTTTTATTGCATTGGATTACTCTTGAACTTTTGCTTTTAGATTTGCCTCAAAGGTAATATTTATGCTAGAGTTAATTCAATTTTCTGAAGAACAGTCATTTGTTTCAAGTATTTTCATCCACTAATCTTTCTGTTGCTTTATTCAGTGACAAATTTATTTCCTTCCTCTGATTTAGTACCTAGTTGATTGACAGTTTTTGGATTTGCACTTTTTTTTTGTGGTCGTGGGGCTTGAACTCTGGGCCTGGGTGCTGTCCCTAAGCTCTTCAGCTCAAGGCTAGCACTCTACTGCTTGAACTACAGCGCCACTTCTATGGATTTGCACTCTTATCAAAAGAATAATTCAGAATTGGTCTAGATGAGAACAATTCTGTCCCCACCAAGAATCTCATCTTCATAGAATTTTGGCTCCTTCTAGGACATATACTTTTGCTTGGCAAATAATTCTTGTTTAACATCAAGTTTCTCTCTGCCTTTGTCTCTGTCTCTATTTCTCTGTCTATCTCCTCTTTTTCTATCTCCATGTTATGTTAATTTGTAGGGAGGTAAAACTGTGAGTCTAATAGGTATATTCATTCTTATTTCCACAGTACGGCGAAAGACATGGCTGTGTTGGTGTTTCTGGGAAAAATTACCATGGCAATAGTTAAGTTTTACTTTGAGAATTGCATTTGATTTATATCAATAGGAGTTAATGCTCTTCTATGGCATCATAAAAGTGATTGAGACTTGATTTGAGACCATAGATATTTATGTTTTCTAGGTTGTTCTATCCATGATAGCTTGTACAATCTCAACCTCAGTGTATTAGATTCTGTCCCAGAAGAGTAACTAATATTGCCATAAAACCATGCTTGCATAAGTTTAGTAGAGATAGAAGCATAGATTTAATACACAGAATGAGTTAGTCAGTGTCTTAACATGACACTGATATATAAATAAATGTGATCATTAGAAATCTCAAAGAGATTCCTATTAGTGATTCCTGGGTCCCAAATATTATCAACAATTGATCCTAACCACAAACATTCCTTGTGATGCAGTATGTATTTAACCTCTCCTGGTTCTTAACAGGAGTTAAGTGGAAGTTCAAGTGGAAGATTGATTGTATAAGAGTGGGTATGAATGCTTTCTGGGCAACTGATGGATTAGAAATAATTCTTTAAAGTTCCTTATCAACCAGAAGGATGTTATTAAGTACCGATTACCTATTATTCACACAAGCAATTGATTCTAGGCTATTTCCAGATACCAAAACTCAAAGGGAAGTAGGGTTGCATTACTAGCTCTAGAATCTCTTTCCAAGTCTCATTAGGGGTAGATGTTCCTTTTTATCTGGGTATATTAAATCCCATCTCACTGTTCTTCTTTTCTTTTATGACCCCTGAAAAAAACACCTTTCCATTAATACAAATTGTATATATTTCTATTAAGAAGTGTCTCATTTCTTGATTATAACCATTCTAACTGGGGTGAGGTGGAATCTCAATGTTGTTTTGATTTGCATTTCTTTTATGGCTGGAGAAGTTGAGCGTTTCTTCATGTGTCTATTGGCTATGGTTTCCCTTATTTGCAATAACTAGTATATGTCTAGGACAAGCAGAAAAAGTCAAAAGCTGTACGTGTATGACTATATAAGATGATGCTAAGCGAAATGAACTCCAAGATAGGGACACAAGTGGTTTTTTCTTTCTTGCTATTGTTTTTAACATATTTAGAATATACTACATGATTTTTTTTTGTTTCTTTGGTATGTTCCTCCCCCATGGTATAACCCCTGTTTTCACTGTATTTGATGTCGGTGCCCTGCATCTTGTATATACATTTTTCTAATTTGGGGAAGGGAAGGGAAAAAACAAAATGCTTAAATAGGGATACAGGTTGAACCATTGTAACAATGAGATGTACAAGACACTATGTTGAAAAAGAACTTTATAACTTCAGGTGTGGAGAGGGAGCAGGGTGGGGAGGGAGGGGGAAAGACGAGTTGGGGAGATAGGGAGGGAAAGGATGGTAGGGGAAAAACAAAGGAGGGGGTAACAATGCTAGCTAGGAAATGGACTCATTACCTCACTCACGTAACTGTACAGTATCTATACAATAAAAATATATATTAAAAAAGAAGTGTCTTATTAAGGACTACTTATTGGGCTGATTTTTTTTTTGTAAAAATTCTGCAATTGTGACTTCTGTCCTCTTTAGGTTCATTTCTTGTTTGGGGGCAGACTCATCAACAGCAAAGACACTTAGTTACTATTTTTTTTAAAGCTATTTGTCATCCATTGTCTCATAATATAATATGCTATTACCATGAATGTCAATGCAGTCTTTCGTACGGCTCCATAAGGAGTTCTCAGGGACATTGCATGAGTCAGGAAAGAGAGAGAGGATGCAGAAGGGAATTCACTCAACAGATCTCAGAATGACTCTATGTAAGAAATTCCAATCTGTTTTGCATTTTAAGGAATTAAAATCTTTTCTGTGGTACTGCCCAGTAACCAGAAGGAATATTTATTTGGATCAGTAAAAGATTTTCTACTATCAGAAAAGAAAAAAGTTGAGAAAGAATGAAGAAATTCTGAAGCTAGATTGCGGTAGATTGTAGCACTTACAGATGATTCCTCTCATTTGCTTAGGGATTAATGAAGTAAAGGCATTATTGTTGGGGTTCTTCATGACTAATAATGAGTTGTTACTAATTGTAAAGCCTAAGCAAAAAAAGACCCCAAACTATTCTATCTGACCCATTTCCTTCTGCACAAAAGGAAAGCTGAGCTGTAGTATGATAATCAGTAAAATTTCAGAATCATTTTTTTTTCAAATTCAATTTTACTGACAGGAGTAAGAATTTTTGACTTGATGCTGATGGAAATAGAAACATTTCTATTTCTCGTCTCTAATATAGACTTTCCTGTTTGATTTTCATATCTGCTTCTTCCATATCTTGACTCTCAGAGCCTTAAATACACTTTTATTTTCGGTTGTCTCTACGTTCCCCAATATTTAATTTCATGCTGGTCTGTTTCTTATCTATATTGTACTTTCCTCTATTTCTATGTAAATGAGCTTCCTTTCCTCATCCTCTAAGTTATCTCAGTAACATTATGCTGAATCTCAGAATTAAAGGTACTTTTTCTTTCTTTCTTTGTCCTTCTACCCCCAATTCTTTATGTATAGCTACCTGAGAGAAAAAAATTTTTGGGTGGGAAAAGTTTTAAGAAGTAATTCTCCAATGACAATTTAAAGATTATATATTTTAGATATTCATAAAGTAATAAAATCGCCTTTAAATTTGTAAATGTATTTTTTTTTTGACTGAGACAGACACTTGAACTCAGTACGTGACACTTTCACTCATTGGCTGGCACTATACCAACTGAGCCATAACTCCAAACCTTTCAGTGTATCTCTAAGGTGATTTATCTTTTTGCTTTTGGGACAGGGTATTCTTATGATCTTCCTGAACTTATGATCTTCTTCCTCAGCCTCTCAAATGCTGGGATTACAGGGATACTACACTGTGCCTGCCACACTGGTTTTGCATATCTACATATTTTAAAATGGTTCTAGTTTATGCGGGGCCCTTTGGAAAGTTCTACAATAGATGAACTTTTAGTATCTAGTGAAAAATCAATCCCAGTACAAATATGATCCAGCTGTTTTTAGACACAAAAGGTAGTTTGGCCATATGGAGAAAAGCAAAACAATTTAAGATTTCTAAAAGGGATTTTGGATCTGACCTTTCTACATTTGTAGAAACATTGAAATCTACTCTATCTAAAAGCAAAACAACTTCTAAAATTAAAGTAAGGAATGAATAGTTCTTCCTTGAAGCTTCATAAACAGATATTTCCTTATGGCCCTGGAAAAAACTACCATTGCAATTTGGAAGTGGAATCAGAGGAGAGAAGATTATCAGGGACATAAAAATGATCATACTACACAAACACACACACACACACTCACTCACACACACACACACACACACACACACACACACACACACACACAC
>NW_012267267.1:9240294-9276615 GCF_000151885.1 Dipodomys ordii | reverse complement strand
CACACACACACACACACACACACACACACACACACACACACACACACACACACACACTCCACATCATTTCTTCTAGTTTTATATAATAAATTTCTTTACTTGCCTCATAGATGATGTCCTGGCAAATCACAAGCCCTTAATGGTTGAGCTAACAGTATAGATGTGGGAAGTCACAGGGAAGTTCAGCATAAAGGGAGTGTTTTGTGAGTCAAGACTTAATCAGCAACCATTTATACCTTTGTCTTCACTTGTGTCCATTGATACTGACCCTTTTTATCCATCCTTACCTTTCTAACTGTCAAGTCTCTTTGAACTTAACCTTGAACACTCTAGAAAAGACAGGCACTCAGGGAGGGTAGACTCAGGAATACTAAAGGAGACCTTTGAATACTTCAAATTCACATATTAAAGAATTTTCAAATACATATTGACAGGGGTTTGTAGATTCTTAGTTGCCTGTTGTAGAAGGGAAGTGTTTGAACTCATATTTATTTAAGGTTACCTTAGCACTGCTATTTCTGTCTCAACATGTCTGTATAGATATTTCCTTTTGATTTTAAATCTCTTTAGGGATGCTCAACCTAATAAGGTTTTCAGGTAGATTAAACAATTACTTTGGCCTTTGATGAAGCTAATGATTTCACAGATGTTTATAACCAATCATAGAATGATAGGAGGTTCCTAGAGTAAGTAGTGATGCAAGAAAACGATCATCCTCATTTGAACTGATACTATGATTTAACATATTGTTATGGACTTTTCAAATAAACTTAAGAAGAATGGGTGTATATATAGATAATGTAAGCATTTAGAGTAATAAATAATTAAGAATTTTTATTGGAATGGATACTTGACAGGGGGTGGGGTCAAGAGGAGGGAGGTAGAGAAATGCAGAGAAGAAAGGGAGAAGAATGCAGTAAAAATTTAATGCATATCCTACAAAATTAAGAGAAGTAAGGGAAGGAGTAGCCTTGTCTATTAGTCCTATCTAGTCCAATTAACTAGTTAAAGTAGCCCGGTAAGAATATTGAAAGAGGTGACATTGAACAAGATGCACTGAATTCACAAACTGCTTTGTTTGTGCTTTTGTACTACTACTTAAAGATAAAAAAGAATTTTTCTTGGAAGACAAAAACGTTAACAGTCTTTTACAATTACATAACTGAATATGATGTATTCCTTCAATAGCCTACGAAATGTACATATTAACCTTTCTTTCTCATATGAAGCAGATTCTCTCCTTTCCTGTCCAGCACTTCCATTTTCCCCTTCACTAATCACTTCTCTTCTCCAGCCTTTATAAATGTTCAGACATATATCATTCCTATATACCCCTTTTGTTTTCCTTATAGTCATTTTTATACCACATTCATTACACTACCTTTTTTCCAAATAGAAACTCCTTTATTGGGTTTTTTAGGTTTCCAAATTCAGGGAGCCTTTTCTTCATCATAGAGACCTTGTTGATTTTCTGAGGGCATCATTTGATGCTATTGACCATAACCTCTTTGAAATATTTTATTTTTCCTGTTGGTTCCAAAGGTATCCTATTATCTTGAATTTCTTCTGTATGTTATTCTTTAGTTTTCATTAGAGATGTCAGTTCCATCTTGTCTATTAGTCCCATCTAGTCCAACTAATTAGTTAAAGCCAAACTCAGAACTACATCATTTCTTTTTCTTTAATAGAAAGTGCTTAGCTAGTTGGAATCCACAAAATATAGAGAGAGGCTTGTTGATTTGAGGGAGAAAGGTTTTACGTATAAGAGACAGCCATTGGAAGCTTGTCTCCTTGCTGGCCTTGAAAGAGAAAATGGGTAGCACCAATTGTCCCTGGAATCATCTTATCATTGAGAGAAACCAGCTTTAGGACAAGATTATGGGTGACTGTGGAAAGTTAAAAACATCTAGGTCCTTATGAATCATAGAACAGAAGAATAAACCCCAGTCTCTAGATCTTCATCAGTTTGTCTCTTATCTAAATCTTCATTTGCAGTTTTTTTCTATGCAAGACTATTTGCCTTGAAGTTGCTACAACATATGGTGGAGATTTCTATTGGGTAAAACTTTGGCTTTTCCCCTCTGTATCTTATTCCAAAGTACATCTTGTAAATGTTAGTGTTTCCATAGAACTTGGCACAATCCTTGTCTGTCTCACTGAAGGCTGAATTATAACATACACTGATGATTGGCAAATGCTTTTCATCAGCTCAGCCTTCACTACTGAACTTCAGATAGATAATCAAATATCCATATGGTTGTCCTAAAGATACTTCAAACCAATATATTAAAATTGAAGCTCTCCTTCTTTCTCCCTTCCATCACTTATTCTTTCTATAGTTTCCATTTCAGTGAATGGAATGACATCACTAGCTCAACCACTTTAGCAACCTGGTTATCAACCTTAGTGGTTTTACCTATCTCTATGCTCTATGTCCAGTCAAACACAAGATGCTTTTGGCTCTAACGATTAAGACTATATGAGACCTGTGCCTTTCTGCCTATCATCTATGTTTCCATCTGTTATCTTTTGGATAACTAGAGAAGCTTCTTAATTGTTGTTCCTGTCTCCACCCTTTCTCCTTTAGTTCAATCTCTGAAAAGTTCTCAGAGTGGTCTTTTAATGAAAATTTGACATTTCTTTTCCCCCTTTAAAGTACTTCACATTTCCCCTTCCCATTTCCTAAAGGATAAAGCCCAGAATAATCTGGTGTTTCCTTCTTTCCAATCTTATTTGACACTAAGTAAGACTATCCTTAAATTCCTTTGGTTTCTTCATTAAATGTGTTCCCTTTTCATAGTATTCCCTGTCATAGTTGGCATCCTGTGCTCCTTGCACGAAGCACAATAAACATTACATTCTGTTTAGTGCTAGATATTATCGCATAGGCAAATTAATAATAAGCACGGTCTCTACATATCAATTGTATTACCAATTATTTTAGATATGAAATATATCTTTAAAAAGCATTGACATCAGCCGAATGTTCTTGGCTTACTGTCTGGAGTACTAGCTACTCAGGAGGCTGATATCTGAGGATTGTTGTTCAAAGCAACCCCAGGCAGGAAAGTCTGTGAGACTCCTATTTCCAATTAACCACAAAAAAATAAAAAGCTGGAATTAGATTTGTGGCTCAAGTGGTAGAGTGCTAATCTTGAGCAAAAAAATAACTTAGGGACAGTACCCAAACCGGAGATTCAAGCTCCAGGACTGGCATACGTGTGTGTGTGTGTGTGTGTGTGCATGTGTGCATGTGTGTGTGTGTGTGTGCATGTGCGCATGTGTGCGTGTGTGTGCACACACAGACACACACACAGAGCATTAAAGTCACCAGGGAAAAATCACCAGAGTTACAAAGACTATATGCAATGATGCAATATATCTATAAGTAATGAATGCATTCTAATTAAAAAATACACAGCAAAGTTTAAAAAGTAGAGCTGAAGAACCATATTGGATTTTAGAATTTTAGCAGCATTAAACGGTATCAATCACTTCTCTGATCTTACTCTGTGCATTCTCTTTAGAAGCATAAAATTCTATGTCTTTATAAAATAGTTTTCTTATGCACATACTTAGTAGTTTTTAATTTTGTTTGTTTCTTTTTTTGTTTTTGTTTTGGTCAGTCGTGGGGCTTGAACTCTGGGCTTGGGCGCTGTCCCTGTGCTCTTCAGCTCAAGGTGAGCTCTCTACCACTTGAGCCACTTCCAGTTTTTTTTTTCTGAGATTTAAAAACATCATATTCCTCATGTTCCTGAAATATTTTCCCATTTGAACTACGTTTTCCAAGACATGGTTGTAGACATAATTTACTATTTTATTTACTTATTTATTTGATAGTACCAGGCTTTGAGTTCAGGGCCTTGAGCATGATAAGCAGGCATACTTTTTTAATTTCTATGAGTATTTCTTCATGGCATAACAGAATTTGAGCAATTTTCTGTTGATAGAAATTTGTTTGCCTGGTTTTCTGATATTGTAAGCACTGACCATCCCTTGAATGATGTGTGTAAGAGTTTTTCTACTTTAAAGGAGATTTTTTCTAATTTAGAGGAGATTTGCTGGATGTAGAGTATGTTCAATTTCACAATGTGATTTCTTATCAGAGTGGTGTGTGTTTTGTATTCAATTTGGAAGTGTAAAATGTCTCCTATACTTTCAAACCTCTTTTTGTTTTCTAGACTTCTTCATTTTTACCAGTTTGGTAAATGTAAAATGGCATCTCGTTTTCATTTCCTTTAGTGACAGAAGGCTTCAATTTGTTTTAATATTAATTTACTTATTCATTCTCTTTGCTCCCTGGAATTTTTAAAATTTAAGAATTGTACACACAGTTCCTACGGTGATTAGTATGAGCTTTAAAAATACTTATGGAATAATAGACATAATTTGCCTCCTACATATGTGGCAAAAATCTTCCTCCTGGTATGGCTTTCTGTTTCACTCCCCTTATAATGTCCTATCATGTAATAGAAAGGCTGCCAATACACTTCATGTACTTCCTTAGATTAAAAAACTCTTCAGGTAAATATATTTTTTCATTTTTTATTCTCTAGCACCTAGAGAGTGCTCAGCACCTTACTGATGTACATATTGTTGCTCACTAAGTGTTTTTGTTCAATTAGCTGTCACAATTTCAGAAATGGTGTACCAAATCTTTATGTGATCCAATATTATTTTATACCACGGGGGTACAAGACACCATTGAAGGCAAGAGAGACAGAAAGATATGTCACATAGCTTTCTGTACTTGCACTTCAAAGAATTTCTTAAAATCCTTGTGAGACTGGCAGTGTCTGCACAGAGATGTTAGGGATGTTTAAAAACATACATAGCTAACTCTGAGCATCTAGCCATGTTCATTTTCTATTCTTTTCAATGGATTTAATAGTTGAATGATTTTTATAAGACGGGATGAGGTTTAGACTAAATTGTTCACAAAGGTAAGAATGATGTTAAGACACAAAATATGGATTACATATTACAATGAAGGTGCCTGGTTGATGGTTTGTTATCAATTTGAAATTACAATGAAGGTGCCTGGTTGATGGTTTGTTATCAATTTGAAATTGATTACCTTTTTAGTAATGGTGTCCGGAGGTACATCCCGCCTCCCAAGTGGATAAGGATTCCATTGGCCACTAGGAGATAGATCTTCTTGTCCATTGTCTAAAATGTTGCTTTGCTGGGACGGGGTCTATTGCGAAAATGGTATGGCATTCTTTAGTGATGTAATAGAAGCTTATCATAGTTTTCTGAAAAGAGTCCCTAATAATTATGGTAAAATTAATTTTGTGTGTTGTAGAAAAACATATAACCTAACTGGTAGTATTAATATATACTATTTACTGAGCAATAATTCTAAGTTGATAGCTTTTAGGAAGCAGTGAAAAATACAATTAAAAGAACCATCTAAGAGTTATTTGTTACATTTTAAATACAAGTTTAGATTATTTACAGTACCTGAATACAAATAATCAGAATAAAACTAATCAATTGTTAAAAATACCAATATTTTACGTTTCCTTAATTTATTTCTTCTTACCATTTAAATTTATTTCTATCTTACCATTTAAAATATAAATTGAAACCATATAAACCATAGTTTAGAGCTTATACTATTCCAAGCCACAGACTAAAAATAAGTCTTATAATACTGCAATAATAATTTGGGGAGATACAGCTCTCACTAATCCAAAATAGAATTAATACTAGCATGGTTCAAGATTTATGGTACTGTGCCATTACTGATAAGCAGATTTAAGGGAAACGTTTAATAAAGCAGCCTAAAAGAAATGATTATATTTGAAGCACACTGTAAATAAATCATGACTGTTTTAGTTACCAACTTATTTATTTGTATAGATCAAGTGTATATTAAAGTTTAAACTCTTGATAAGGTAAAATCTTTTGCCTGATTCATTTTTTAACAAATAACAACAGAAATATCATTATTATGTTTTAACAAATAACAACAGAAATATCATTATTAGGTTCTAATATTAGTAGCAATTGGCTTCTAATAGTAGCTTTTAATATTAGATTCCACTATTAGATTCCAATAATTACTAATAGATTCCCACATCAACAGAATGTTAGCCTACAGGGGAGAGATACATAGTGGTATGGTATATATACAGAGAGAATGTGTATGCAACTATTTTTTTAGTAAAAATACTTCTTGGTTTCCTGGGGAAATTTTATGTAATAGAGCTATTATCCTATGCCATTTTTGCACTAGTTCAGAAGGAATCCTACTGATAAAACATGGGTAGAGTGTGTATGTACCATTGTACTTTGTGCAAAGCATTTTCTTTCAATCCCAGAAAAGGAGGCCATTCTTACCATGACATACACACGGGAGCTGCTTGCCAGCCTTCATCTGATGATAGGACTGGAACTAGCTTATTCTCCTTTAGTTATATAGCCACCCAATATATATTCTTGTCACATGCCTTTTTTTAAAGAAGTACTGCTCAGAAGTATTTTAAAACAGGATTCATGATAATATTCTATCAAGTCTGTGGTGGAGCTAATGGATATAAAGAACAATAGCTAACTCATTTTTCCTCTTTTACTTTGGTCTGGTTAATTTTTTTTCACAAACCCAGGAGGAAGTGTGAAAAGGGAGAAAAAGTTCCTGAATGTAAGCTGTTGAGTTCGTTAGGATTGATTTGATTTGTGTTTGCATGGTAAAATGTGGATAATATATTTTAAGAACAGGAAAGTGATCTGGAGTGTGGTCAGTGCTTGTCTGGTTACAAGCATGAAGTTTCTAGTCTTTATTTTTTCCAGATAAATATGTTCACATATGCTCATGCATATTTTTCTTACATATATTCTTTTCTTATCATATTGAAATGTGATAAAATAGTACACTTAAGCAATTAAAACCTAGTTATAAGGCTTAAGTAGTATTGGTTAGCATTTTCTGAATTTTCAGTTTCCATCTATTGTGCTAGTTTGGTTTCTTTGCCAATGAGATAGGATAATAAATTTGTTTATCTGCCAGGTCTGTGCAATTCAAATTTTTGAGAAGTGGCCAGAATTCAACACAGATTTACTTTCTTTATCCATACCATTTCTCTAGTTCTTCTATGCTTGCTTACCTACCCAGATATAACTCCTAGTTATCATTAAAAAGCAGCTGAGAGCTGCAAAATTCTTTTTGGCACATGAAAGAGGTTAAATCTTTATCAAAATTTTAATGTCATAATGGTTTAGCCTCTTCATGAATCTAAAAATTAATCTGCACCTTTAAAGTTAGAATTAAAACTGAAAGCAATTCTTCTCTATAACAGAGGACAAAGGGAACAGAAACATGCGGAAACATTAAAGAGGTACTTTGATTACACAGCAAAATTAAGGGGATGTCTTGACAGCTGTTTCATTAATTTCAAGAGTCTCCTGACTATTTTTTCTTAAATGACTCACCCTGGGAACAACTTAATCTGCAGAAATATAAAGAAGACAACCTATTGATACTGCATTGTGGTGGGGGTATGAAGACCAAAAAAGAATTGTGGCTGGGAGCCATTGGCTCATGCTTATAATCCCAGCTACTGAGGAGGCTGAGATCTAGGGATTGAGGTTTGAAGCCAGATGGGACAATAAAGTTTGTGAGACTCTTTTCTCTAATTAACACCAAAAACAAAACAAAACAAAAGCCAGAAATGGAGCTGTGCCTCAAGTGGTAGAGTGCTGGCCTTAAGCATAAAAGCTCAGGGACAGTGCCCAGGCCCTGAGTTCAAGCCTCACACCTGGTTCAAACAACAACAACAACAACAACAACAACAAAACTAACAAAACAAAAAAACCCAAAAACAACAGAGGATTACATATAATACATTCACATTCTTTCTCAATAGAGTATGTCTATTGTTTTAATTTCAGTTGTTTAGTTGCTAAATTTCTGTAATAGATAAAAAATTAAAATGATGAAAAGTAGCAAGTGGATAATGTAAGAAAGCTGAGGCCATACATGTTGAAAATCTATTATTACAGAAAACAATTAAAGTTCAGCATTTAATTCAGTTATTTCTCATGCCACATACTTGATACAATCTGTAGATACTTTATAGAGTAAGGTGAATCTTATTTTTTGCATCATATATAACCACTTACACAGATAAATGGATAAGAAGTTCTATGTTGCTGAGTAGAAGGATTGCTGAGCAGACACTAATCCCAAAAGCTAGTGAGGACATTTGTAGATTGAATATTTATGATTTTGATTACCATGAATAATCATATCTATCGAAAGAAGTAAGTTCTAATTTTGCTGAGACATAAAATGTACATATGTATGTCTTTATAAATATTTGTATATTTTCATAAGTATATGTCTGCACACATGTGAGCAGCATTGTTCTTATCTGATGGCATCCACTATGCTTGTGAAATTCTTATTGCTATTTTGTTGAAGAAACTATATGACAGTGGCAATAGCAATTGGCATTTTGGCCAGGTCTTGGGACAGATCCCTTATGAACACAAAGATCTAGTTAGTTTAGTAATTGACCTGTGATTAGTAAAGAACATTACCATAAATTTATAAAATGTGATCAAAATAATGTATTCAAAATAATTTTCCCTGGCAGTGTGGTGGTTCATGCTTGTAATCTCAGTATTCATGAGTAGGAGGGCAGCACAGTTTATATAGCAAAGCCTTGCATTAAGTAAGCAAACAAATGAACAAAACAACCTGTTACTACCACCAACCAAAGCCATTAAATGATAATTTGCCAAAGTACTTTCATTAAAATTATTTTTCAGCATGTCTTTTGAAAAAAAATAGGTATTACAAAAGTAGGTATGTGCTGAGCTAAGGTATAAATGCTTGTGGCTTCATGGGTTCCATCTGTAAGCATAGTGGAATGCCCAAGTAATTTCTCAATCTACATTTCATTGTAATGGTGATGAAGCATTCATAGGGACATGAAAATTATTTTAGGAATTTTGCCACTGTCTATGGGGATTTGTGTGTATTTACAAACTGAAGGCTTTTTTATTTCAGAATTAGAAAGGTAAGCAAATCATTCTTGACAGATAGGTAGCCATTAATAAGTGCAACAAAATCAATAGAAATTATAGACATGAGTTGCCCTGAAGTGCAACATAGATCTTGCTTTGTTTTCAGCTGGAAAAAATGGCATTAAGTAACCCTTTGCACCAAGTTTAATAAATGCATATGAAATGGTGGTATGCTCTGATCCCAAGACATTTAGTAAGATTCAGTGAGAAGGAACATTAGAAATTTAAACACAGTTTAGGTATATACATTGCTACATAAATTTCTCATAGCTGGTGAGATGAGTATCAACTATATTTTTTTTAAACCAATAAAACTGGCAGCGAGACCATGCTCTTCCAGGCAAAATTCTATGAAACAATTATATAACACACACATTTTTATGAATTTAGGCTCCCTTTCCCTGATACTGTTTAATTTATATCAATATCTGATTTTATAAGCCAGTAAGTGATAGATTTTATGGTATAATATTATAATAATTTTTTAAAGGAGAGATTACCAATTTCTCCACTGTTGAAGAGACAACACTACATTAGTAACCAGCTACCCTGGAATGAGGAGCTTAAGGAAAGGTTATTGATTTCTACCCCAGTCCTGTTTGTCTCTGGGGCTGCAGCAGCCTGATGATTTAGTGATTTCTTTTAGGTCCCTAATCTGAGAAAATGCAAGTGGATCTGACAAAGCACAAAGTAATTACTAGCATTTATTTACCTCAGCTAAGAGATCACTATACCTGTGGTATATAGGGAATAACTAGGATTGCATGTTGTCTGATTAAGATATTCTACTTATGCACTGTTTTTTTCCATTTCATAATAGCTACTTCTCTAGATTTTTTTAAAAAAAGATAATGTAAGATAATAATGACTACTGAGGAACTTAATCAACTATCATGAGCCATGTTCTATGGTAATGTCAAGTTTTACAAATACATGAGAAAACAACATCATATAGAAAAAAGAGCATAGGTTTGAGTACCAAGCAGAGTAGGGTTTAAATTCAATTTACTACTTTGCCAGGTCCAGGGGATCTAACAGTAAACCAGTAAACGTGCAGGTGTGATTCCTCAGTTTCCTCATTTATTTCCACAGCAATGAATATGTTTTACGGGCTTTGTTTCTGAGTTACCAGACCAAAAAAAAATCATGTTCAAAATATCTCCTGACACTAAGAATGCGTAGATTTTCAATAATCCCTAGACTGTTTTTGCCTGTCAGTGGAAATACTTATTTATTCTGTTAATCATCTAGTAATAAAAATAATAGTTTGAAATGACTTGTTTTTTTCTTTAGTGTTGTATTTCTCTCTGATAACACAAAATTTTGAGACAATAGCTTTGCTCAGTTACAACAGAACACATCCAGAGAAAGCACATGGAACCATTAATTACATTCTAGAAAGTTGCCTTGAGTGCTTTTTGGAAAGGCAGGAAAAAATGATGAATGGATAAATGGATAAATGAATAAATAAAAACAAATAGAAAATACTAATAATTTTATAGCTTTGTAGCTGACATACATCAAATGTTCTAGATTATGCATACTATTACACTTTCTGGGCATCAATCAAAGAAAATATTAAATCTTTATACTAAGATTGCTATTTGTTAGCATTAAAGAAAAGTTTAAGAGTTCCAAAAAATTATAATTTACTTTTTTAATTACAGAAAGCTTATATAAAAGAAGGCCTTCATAGAATATATATATAAAACATTTGAGTTGGTATATAATAACTATGTTAAAATGAGAACTATTCAAAATAAATAAAATCTAGAAGAGTCTTCTCTTTCCTTTCACTAAGTATTCACAATATAAGTACTTTATCAAGTGCCCAGACTTTCCTATCTTTATTCATAAATAGTTATATCTAATTAGTTAACAGAAATTAGTTTCAAGACAAGAGCTCCTACCTGCTACTTGCAGGAAGCAAGAATTGACAAGCAGAGAGAATGATACTAGGATCTGATTTTAGCCCCTTAACTGCTCTCTGGAAAGGGTATCACCTACCTAGATATGTGCTTAACTTCTCAAAGGTGAAAACATTAATTTAGATTCCTTGGGAAGCTTTACTCACTCTTTGTAGGAAACCTCAGTGTAAATAGTCACAACATTTAATTTGAGATGGCTAGAATTATCACTCAGGGTACTTATGAATAATAGAGACAACTACATAATTTCCTCAAGAAAACGGTCACTTTTGTTAACTGGTAATTGTTATAATTGATGTCACCTTACATTGTAGTGCAATTCTTATAAATAGCAAGCATTTAGTTACTGGACAAATATCTCAAATGCCCAAGACACTCATTTTATTATTTTAAGTAGTAAAAATGTTGTAATAGATTTCAATTACAACTAATTTTTAGCCTATCTTTTCTGGCAAGAAGGGTTCACAGGAAATGTGTTCTCCATCATGTGAGATGTTTGCAATGGCTAGGAAAGCCAAAGAACAGTCAATTTCAGAGAACGCATAGTGTGTGTGTGTGTGTGTGTGTGTGTGTGTGTGTGTGTGTGTGTGTTTGTGTGTGTGTGTGTGTTGGTCTTGAACTCAGTGCCTGGGTGCTGTCCCTGAGCTTTATTGCTCAAGGCTAGCACTCTACTACTTGAGCTACAGTTCCACTCCGGGGCATTTTTGGTGCTCAGTTGGAGATAACAGTTTCACAGACTTTAAATCCTAGATCCTCAGGTCTCAACCTCCTGAGTAGCTAAGATTACAGGTGTGAGCCAGAAGCATCCAGCAAGAGAGCATGTACTTTAAGAAAGATTGTGTAGTACGTGAGGAAAATTAAGCAAACCAAAATCAAAACTCTGCAGGAGAGGCAGGTGCCAGTGACTCTGGGGACAGTGCCCATGCCCTCAGTTCAAGCCCCAAGCCAAGGAAAAAACCATCAAAAAAATCCCTAGAAATATAGTTGGGCTCAAAGGACAGAAGCTTCAATTGGAATCTGAGAGAGAGAGCAGAACCTGACACTTTTGAGAAATATATTTTGCTATGTATTTTGAATATCTGTAATTTTTCTTCTTTATTCCATGCCAGGCTGAGTATTACATATATTTTAAAACCCTAAATGGATACTTTTTGAATCATAATGTCTTCTGACATAGGGAGTATTTGTCTTCTCTGGTTCTTTTCTTCCTTTCTCTACCTTTTCTCCTCCTCTACCTCTTCTTCTTCCTACTTCTTTATGTAGGACATAAAATATTGCTAGTAATTCATTAATCATTGTGAACTACTTTACTATGGCATATACTTGCAATCATCCTTGATTTATAATTTAATAGTCTCCAAAAAGAAAGCTTGTAGGTCATCTCTGTGTTCAAAAGAAGGGGATGGTTGAAAAATCCCTGAATACAACTCTGTATTATTCCTATTAAAGAACATCTTATAGCTATATTTATGGATAAGCAAGTCATTCTCCAGGGTATCCAAAACTACATCATAAAATTAATATAGCAATGTACATGTCCCTAATTTATTACTGAAGAATAATTTAGACATTGAGCCACGCCATTTTGGGTATATTGTGATTTTTTTCAGATACTGCCCACATCTGTATTAGTATGTAGATTGAAGAGTGAATAGGGCCCAAAACTAGGCAAAATAAGGGAATTTTCATTTAATATAATTTCAGATGATTCAGGAAGCAATAGCTTCCTTCATACCCAAATCTCTTTAATCTGCTCACTGGGTTTTGAAAGTTTGTTTTTTTGAAACTAGTTTTATTTCTATTGAATTCCCAAGCCTTCTAGGAGAGGTGTCTACCCAAGTAACATTTTTTCTATTTCATAGTGCTGATAAGTTCTAAGAAAATTTCTTTTGTTAGGAAACAGGATGAGAGCCTTGGGCACCTGCCATCTGAGGGGCCATGAAAGACAGATAGTATTAAAGTAGGGAATCACGTAAAATGGTCATGGGGTGGCATTTGGAGCCAACTTGTACTGGCTCACAGGAGCCATTTATATCCAAGTTGTTCCAATTTTGATTCCAATGATATGCATTTGCTACTGTGAAATTGGCTATAGTGAGACTAATTATATTGCTGACATTAGCAAATACCCAAAGTAAATTTCTCTTGGAGAAAAAGTTTTCAGCCCTCCACTGCCAAGTCATAGGAGGCTGAGGAAAGGTGAAATGATATTCAAAGTTTCTGGTTTAGTTAGGTTTCTTGATTTGCTTTGTTTCATTTAAGTGATATTGAATGGCGAAGAAGATGCAGTTATAAGCATCTCATTGATTTTGTGATTCTACCTAGAGTCAAAAAACCAACTCTTTGGAGTTAAGGGAGACTAATAGAGTTATTAGAGACAAATTTGACAATAAAACATGATTTTTGAAATTTTACGACATTCCTTGGAGGATAAGAATTTGTTTATTTATTTTACTATAAAGAAAATGTGTTTGGAGGTTACTGTTGTCATTCTGTTGACTTTATTTTTCATTTTTTTCACATAAACTTTCTAGGCTTATCACTGCATTAATATGTAGACATACTGACATATTGTATGAAAATAATTCATTAGTCTCTATGAAAATATAACTAAGAAAGAAAGCATGTAGAATAAGCATTCTCACATTTTCCTGTTGAAAATAAGCATATATTTCGTTGACAATGAAATATTGTTCTTTCTTTCTTTGTTCTTTCCTTTTTTTCTGGTTGGCTGTGGGGCTTGAACCTAGGGCCTTGGTGCTATCCCTGAGCTTTTTCACTCAAGGTTAATGCCCTACCACTTTGAGCCACAGCTTCACTTCTGGTGTTCTGGTGGTTAATTGGAGATAAGAGTCTCATGGACTTTTTTCTGCCTAGGCTGGCTTCGAGCTGCAATCTTTAGATCACAGCCTCCTGAGTAGCTAGGATTATAGGCATGAGCAACCGTTGACTGCCTGAAACATCCTCTTATAGGATATTCCCATTAATTATGCCTACATTTTTATTAAACGTATGTTAACTTGCTACTTTTTTATTAACTTAGGAAGAATAGCAATTGCTGGCTAAGCCACAACTTGATTTTCATCTTGTATTTCTGTATTGTATTTGCCATAAAGAAAGTAAACTGGAAAAGCAGTTAAAAGCACCAACCATTTAATTTCCATTCTAGTTTAGGTTTTGATGACTTTTCCAAAGAAATCAGTTGAAATCTACTAATAATGTTCAGCTCTATTCTAAAAATGTATCATCAAGAGAAGTCAGGACTACCTCTGAAAGAGTAAAGCATAAACATGTTAACACAAAAGAAAGAAAAACAAAGAATAAAAAAATATGTAAGAAAAATGACTTGTAAAGCAACAGAAAAAGCCATGTATCTGTTCAATCCAAAAAGCAATGCTCAATTCAAATGGCAGGAACCTGATAATTGGTCTTACAAAAATACATTTAGCAGCTAAGAATTCAGGCTTTACATTATTTACCCTGGTACATTTTGGACTCATGAGAGTCTATAATAATCAGGGTTGTATGTACAGCCTAAATACATTAAGTGAACAAACAACATTAATTGGCTTTGGTATGCTGACACATGTAGGGCAGTCCATACTTACTTTCTGAAGAGGTAGTTCTTGATGATCAAATTTAGACTTAGTCTGCAAGTTTAAAGTCATGCTTCTGCCTGCATGCATTGCTGAAATACCTCCATAGGGCAGCATGCCAAGGTTAACTGTGTTGTGTTTGTAAGCAGCATTCTGAGTAGAGGAAATAATCATGTGACAGGATGTGAACACATGCTCAACAAACTGATCATTACATGAACATGTTTAAATTTATAACATTTAACTTTAAGCGGGCAAACAGTAACTCTCTTTTAAAAACATGCAATTGATCAGACAAAAGCATACGGTAAACAGTGTTAGTTATGCACATAATGAGTACCATCCAAAACTACAGAGAACACAGAAAGCAAAGAAGATACATTCTGCTTTACACTTAGTGCTAACTCTGATACATGAAATCTCTCCCTGATATATCAGGATAGTAGTGACTCTGGACAAGGATTGCTCATCTGTAGTAATCTATTAAGTTTTAAAGTTCAAACAATGAGATTTTAAACGAAATGTGTCAGCTACAGAGCTCACTGCTTCTTTCACATTGTGAGACCATCACATACGAGAGACAAACATGACCATCTAATTCTGCCTGAAGTGGATGCGCTGCAGCGTTCAAGGCAAAAATCATATATTTTCTTGCTGAGTCGGTAGATAGAAACACAGCAAGTCAGAAAAACAGTTGATCAAAAAACTCATTCAATTTGGTCCAAATTGGCTTGACTGAATTGCCTTATTTATTCAGTTATATCCACCAAAAATTTGCATGTAGATCAGAATTTACGGATTTACTATTAAAAAGTACACCTTAAATCAAGAGAGTTTCATATACTATTAAATCAATTCTATTTTGTGGATTGCTAAGGTTGTTTATCATGTTAAGCATCTCATCTACACGACAGAGTATTTACATTTTGTCTCCTCTTTAGCATCTACATCTAAAATTGTTATTTGTGAATGGAGGTAGGTTTTTTTTTCTATTTCACTGAAAATTTAAAGTATTTTAAAGCCTTATCCTAAAGCCTTTAACCTCAATGGAAATGTGCTCATTGGTAATATTAACTTTTAAAAGTATTTCTCTTTTTGTCAAACAAAAAAACTTGAGTGAATACTATTGAGTACTAACAGCATGCAGTTACTTTATTTTGAGAGCATTATTTGCAAAGTAATGATTTTTACCATCAAAGTCTCATTGAGCTGTGCTGAAAGATTATTATGCTGCTGCTGATGTGCTTGTCTATCAATCATACTTGTTATGGATTCATGATTACTTCAAACAGATACATGTCATTGTTACCATGCCCAGAGTGAAAAAGACACTAAACATCTTGATTTTGTACTTGGATGCATTCTTGGGGATTAGGTTATTCCAGTTTAGTGTTCTTTTGGCCCTTATACTAGAGTAGCTGCCTCAGATATGTGGGTTCACATTTTAAATTCTGTCACAGCATGTTTTGTGGTTAAATTAAAGGAGAAAGCAACCCCTTTCCACTATGATACCTGGAGTGGCCTCTCCAAAGCTCTCTTACATTGGACTGTCAAGATTATCCCACATCTAAACCTCTAGGCAGTTGTCTTTTCCATCTATCCCAAACATCTTGCAGCTGCTAGTATAGCTGTTTGATTTGCAGGGGTCTAATGACTCATTTTCAGTGGGAAAGGAACATACCATGTCTCTCCAGCTGTTGTACTTTGGGCAGGGTTTCAAAGAGCACAGTTATATCAAAACCAATTTTATGTAATAAATCTGTGCTTTGGAACAGATTCATCTTGTTGAATAGCTGGGAAATTTAAAATAAGACATAGCCTGAATTGCTTAGTGACTCAATTGAAAGAGAGGGGTAATCTTTTACTTGGAGAAAACAAAAGGAAGAGCTTCTGATAACTTGAAATAATATGCTAAAGTGGCAGAATAATCAGAGGATATATAGAGAACAGTAAAAGGGAGGTGTCATTACAGCAACAAAGACCACACATGAATTCACTTTTAATCATCTGGGCAGGCAGGGCCTCCAGACTTTTGTTGATTCAAGTTCCCATCCCAGACTCTATCCCCTTTCCCCATGCCATTTGTGTTCCATTTAGAGGAGTCATTGACTTCTCAGTAGCATGGCTCTGGGGAGATAAATGAACCATTTTATTTAAGATATCAGTAAATAAATGATGATACCAGATGCTTAGACCTTTAGCTTTTCATTTTCATGCTTTGCTTCCACTCACTCTTCTGTTGCCTCAATTACTAGTCAATGCACATATGCTCCAAAAAAGCTTCTTATAACCCTTCTCGACTAGTTTATCTTGCCCTGTTAACATATGGTTGTGTCTACACAAGGCCAGACTTCCCAAACTGTACTGTATTATTTGGCCCCAAATATGTTTGCCCTCCAAGTTATCTGTCTATATGGAGGGTATAACTTGAGGTAAGACGTGGTGACAACCAAGCAGGTGTCTCCCTGAGAGCCAGTCATGAGGCTTTGATGAAGTTCCCTTCAATAGGACTGAGCACACCTATTTGAAACAGATATTCTGATGAAATATTTTGTAAGGCAGAACCAGTTTCCACATTGAGAAACTAACACCCACAACCACATTGATTACTTCATTCTTTCCCTCAATATCATTTTCTTGTCATGTAGACACGACCTACACATACTATACTTAAAGAGAGAAAACCTGAAAACACAAAGTTGAATATTAAAAAAAATTCATGATATATGCAGTGACCTATACATTTAGCAGGACACCAAAGAAAGTAATAATTTTTTGAGTAAAAATTTCAGAAACACATTATCCAGATCCTCAATTTACATATCACATGTAAACCTTGAAAATGAGAGAACAAAAGTCTCCATTTTCACCTACAAAAACAGAAAAGATCTTAAAAATTCAAATGTGAAAGCAGAGCACACAAAAGCCCTTTATGCCAAAGCCACAAAGTATATTGAATGGTCATGGGAAATTAATGGTTGTTCTCAACAAATGAAACACCAGATTTCTTGTCGAGAGATTTGAACTGGCAATAAACATGTATTTCTACCCTTTATATATTTTCTTTTTAAACTCTACAATCACTGCTCAGTCTACATTTTATCACGAGCCAATTTTTTTTACTAGATTAGGATTAATTTAAGATTATTTTCTATTTTTTTGTTACCACGTACACTCTAATCTGTACATTTGCTGTCTTTGTAAAACATTGGCTGTTTTTGATGTCTATAGCAAGATTTGAACATAAATATTTCCTCCTGTATTAAAACAATATTCTAAATGGCAGGGTTTTTATTAAATGAAATTGTGTGGGAAGGCATTTAATCTCTGCTTATTTTATTTTTCTGTTTCTTGCTGGGAAGATTATTGCTCATTAGAAGTAATAACTTTAGTAGTCCCATAGAAATGACTATGTGCAAATGTTTATAAACAAATTAGGCCTGGATTTAATATAAGTGAGTCGGTGCAGCAAAGGGCAAAATACTTTTTTTTTTTAGAGATTCAATAAAAATCATACTCTAGGTCACTAGAGAACCGTTTTGTGTTTTAGGAGAAGCATTTTGCCTTGCCTGAATGGCTAGACAGCAATTGAAGCGCCATCTCAGATAATAAGAGTAAATACTTTCTTACTAACAATATTTGGGTTAGATTTGATATCTGATTCACTGGCACATTATGGATTCTCAGAAAGTAGTATGCGGCATTCTTGGAAAATCTATCATGATCAATTTCCCCCACAATACCAAGATCCAAAGTGCTGACCCTCTATCCATTCATGTCGTTCATGCTTGACGACACGTGCTTAGAAATGCCAATAAAGGGAAAACGAAAGGCAGGAGGGATATTCTTACAGAGAAAGGCCAAACATACCCTGTCTAACCTTCTAGCTTCTATATGTCTAAGCAGCTGTTGTCTCCAGTCTGCAGGCATTTTACCACAGCTCTCCTCCCCTTTCACAGGAGTAGGCCTCGTCTTTAAATCACTGTTATCTGATGGCTTGTCACCATAGTTACCCAAGTTATAGTCAGACGGTATTTTTTCCAAAAGAGCTGCCATGGTAGGCCTAGCTGAAACTGGCCTGGTCTGGGAGGCCCCGTAACTCTCTGTACTGTAGCTTCTGGCAGACAGCGGCCTCCTCTGGGTAAGGTTTTTTACTGGAAAACTTCCCGCCTGCGCTTTCACTTCTTGGTACGAAGGGTGCTCGTCTTCGTACCTGCCATTCCTCTTCAGGAACTGGGACTCAGTCACGGATACGCTGCTTTGGCGATCCAGCCCTCCCCTATAGGCAGGTCGGCCGTACCTCTCGCTGGGAGGCAGCTCGTGGGGCTCACTGACCCTGCGGAACATGGCCATCTCCGTGGAGCTGGCCAGGGAGTCGGCTCTTCTCAAGAAGCCCGCCCGGGCTCCTTGGCTGGCAAACTGGGCATTCACCACGGCATCCTCATTCACCGACGGCTGGGAGAAGGAAAACATTTGCTCCATGGGCGGGTAGCCCCTGTAGGCTCTGGGACTAACCAGATCTTTGGCGAGGTTCTTGCCGGGCTGCTGCACGTACTCCGCGTTGTGCTGGAACGGGGGAGGTATCCTCTTCTCGGCTTTGACTTCCACGGCTCCTTGAGGATTGAAGCTTTGGTCGAACTGATACACCTTTTTGGTCATGGAGGCCTTTTGTTGTTGGGGCCCTTTACTACTTCCGTAAGTGAGCATCTCATCGTCCAGCATGGGAACCGACTGGCTTCGAGACATACTGGGCATCATGCCGTGCTCGGGTCCCAGCAGTTTGTCTGGCCTGTCGTGGCTTCCTAAGTGGTCACTGCCCGCTGCGTAGTTTTCTAACGGTATGTTGTAAACCTTGTAGGTACCAATGTCAATCTCATCGATACTCTGTGACTTCTTGAATTTACTGGACTTTATATCCTTCATGAGTGGGGAAAGCCTTTCTGTGCTTTTGCTAATGGCAATAACACCTTTAGATGAATCTGGGCGGCAGTGGATTTGAGAAAAGACATTCCCAAGACTCCTGCTGGGGTTGGAATCGTGATACTCCCATGGTACTCCTGGCGAAAAGGGCCCAGGTAGCTCAGAAGGCTCTTTGATATGGTCTTTCCTTTCAGGCAAGGGGCTGGTAGTGGGGGTTGTCTCTAATTTGGAAGGAAAAGCGGTCCTGTCTTCAAACGGGCTAGGGGTTCGGGTCCAATTCTGCCAAGGATTGGAAGGAGGCACTTCTGTTTCTGGCGTGTGTCTATGTGTAGATTGCTCAAGTTCCAGGGGGACACCAACAATCCTGTCCTGCCTGATCAGAGGCCTGCGTCCGTGGGAAGGCGCGTTGTTTCTCGACTTGGAACCTAAGAGAGGGTTGTTGGCATTCTCCGCTGTGGTTTCCTCAGCCACAAACCCTGTGTTATCATAATGTGAGCCATCAGTCCAGTTGTCAGTGAAAGCATCACTCATTGGCAGCCGGTCAGGACGCTGGGGTAGATTTCCTGGAGGAACGGCCTCCCGCTGGCTGAGTAATGGCTTAGCATCAAGAGGCTGTGGGAAAGATTGTGCAATCCTGTCAACACAAGAAGAAGACACGTGAACACGAGGAAGAGATGGTCTGTGGCAGAATGAGAACAAGCAGCAAAGAAGGCTGCTTGACTCATCTTCCCTAACTTAACATTGAGTTTTCTATTATTCCACCACACCCATATTCACTCCCGTACCGTACTTTTTATTTCTTCTTAGTAATAATGATCTTCTAGCATATTGTAAAATTAGCTTAGGGAGTACATCTACTGTATATCACTTCATGCTTTTGGAGCGAATGAAAATTGATGAGAACAGAAATCTTTCTCTCTTCAGGTTCAGAAGAGTGCCTGGCACATAGTTGATATTAAACACATATTTGCTGAACGAATGATTGAATGACTGACCATCATAAGCCTTCAGTATTCCATTTGGAACCTAACAGACAAGTCATTAGAATCACCTGGCTTCAAATAGTCATCCCTGGAGATTCTGATTCAGTATTTCCAAACTATTACTTGAGAGCACTTTACAAAAATGCTTAGTATTTCTAATAAATCCAAATTGTCTTCCAATTTGGTCATGCTTTGAAGGGACTATATCCCACATAGACTCAAATATCTTTTTTCTAGAATGTAAATTATATTATGACTTTAGATCATTGGCATGTTTATCCCAATGACCATCTCCAACATAGCTCTAGTATTTGCTAATTTTGAATGCTTATTCCAAACCATTTACACACTAAAAACAATATCTATAGCTATCCTTGTCTATATCTATATCTTTTGTTAGTGAAGGCAAGATTTTATATGCTTCTGTGAATTGGAAAAAAAGAACATTTCAAAGAAATCTTCTAAAATTACCTAAATTTGCCTCAGTTCACATAATGAATTTATAAATTTAAAGAGTTCCAATAAAACAAATGGGCATTGATGATTAGTGATAATTGAATTATTAAAGAAGACATGGTCAAGAGGGGTGATATATTCAGTAAAATATGAATCTTATTCACTACTTATATCCTAGGATGGTTTTTATTTGCTCCTTGGGGTTTAAGATGGTTGTATATTACAACTACCAAAGGTAGGAACTGATAGAAGACAAATGCCATCTTGTTCATTCTGTTTTTCTTTTTTTTCTCCCTCTCTCTTTCTGTTTTGTCATGCTCTGCACTTTTTCTTTTTCTTTTCTTTCTTTCTTTCTTTTTTTTTTTTGTTGGTCGTGGGGCTTGAATTCTGGGCCTGGGCGCTGTCCCTCAGCGATTCAGCTCAAGGTGAGCACTCTACCACTTGAGCCACAGAGCCACTTCTGGTTTTCTGGTAGTTAATTAGAGATAAGAAACTTTCCTGCCCGGGCTGGCTTTGAACCACAATCCTCAAATCTCAGCCTCCTGATTAGCTAGGATTACATGGGTGAGCCACTGGTGCCTGGCTCTCTGCACTTCTTGATTTTTGCATCTGTATCATGGTATTTGAAAAGATGAATGAATACTTCTCCAGACATCCTAAGTTCAGCTGATGATAAAATAATGTTGATATGTTGATGATGATAATAAATAGGACCGCAACATTAAGACTATATATTTACTTTGTGCCAGGCATGTGTTTCACATGCACTAGATGGTGAAATGTCGACATCCCTCCTAAACATGTATTGATTAAACAGAAATTTTCACTTTAAAAGTCCTATTCCTAACATGTCATCCTGTTAATAGCTGGCCATCACTCCCTTAATCAATGGTATCATCGTGCACGGTGAATTCATTTGCTCTAGGAAGTCTCCAGGGGAACTTCATTTGCTTACCTGCCCTTCTGTCTTCTATGCCACTCGTGCTGAATACAATTCCAAATTAAGAAGATTCCATTTTTTTAAAAAAGTTGCAGAACACAGTATTTTGGGAAGAGAAAAGTGGGAATTCTAAACACACCTGTTACCCCACAAAGAATTATGAACGGCATCTTTAGCTGTTGTCTGCAAGGACCCCACTTTAACCCGGGTGTTAGAGGATCCCGAGGAAGCCTGGGAAGGCGAGTAGTCTGAGTAAGTGCCTGAGGAAACACTGTTATTCAGACAGTGAGTTTTGTCAACTTCAGACTCATCAGTTGATTCTGAAATTTAAAGGGGAGACATGTCATGATGCCATGAACACTGACAATTACAAGCAGATAAGTATGAAAAACGGATTCCATACTGGCTAGTGTTACAAATATATATATATATCTGTAAGTATTCTGATACACTAGGGCACATCATAAAATTACAACCGGTGGTTCATCATGCACATGCATTTGCAGCGTATTTTTCACATCAGCTTCACAATGTTACCTTTTTTGTCCTTCCCTAGCAGAACAAGTTTGGGTGGGTACAGAGGGGTCTCAGCTAATGAAGGGTGAAGTTCCCCAATCCTCATTTCATTAGCTGGATGAACAAAAGAATCCTGAGAGATATAATAATACAGGACAAGGAAAGTAAACATTTAAACAGCGGTTAACCAAGATGGCAATATCTTTATTTGGTTCAGACTCAAAGATGTGATTGGAAGATGTAATTTACCCTGGGGCATCAGGGAAGATGAACCATATATATTTCTAAGTAACACACTATTTTTTTTCCCAATGCGAGTCCATTTATTTATTAGACTTTAAAAAAGTTGTTTATATGCCTGGCACTGTGCAAAGAACTGTGGAGGTCCCAAAGAAAGATAAAATGTGGCTCTCTGGAAATCTATAACATCATTCAGAGATGAAGTAGAACTCATCTTAATAGAGCACTGAATTATGGGAAGCCCTCTGTGAATAGTGTGATTCATAATGATCTATACTATATACACAGAATTCCAAGTAATGAACTCAGAGTTCTAAGTGCAACCATATCATTGACTATATATATGTATTCCCCTTGCCACATTAATGAGCTACCAGCCCTATGCCTGTGCTTTCTGCCATTCTTCCTATTCGTCCTTCCAGTTTCCTAATGATTGTTCCTACAGTTTCCTGGTGATTGTCTTCTCAATTATTTAGTTCTAGCATGACTTTTCCCTAAGGTTTCTAGTTTTCTTATGACCAGTGAAGCCTACTAGGTCTTTATTCGATAGCCATCCACCCAGTGAAGGTGGGACAGAACATAACTTCAGAGTGCCAAGTGAACGAACCTGTTAAACAAAAACAAAAACTATTTTTTTTTGCTGGTCTTGGGGCTTGAACTTTGTGCCTGGGCACTGTCCCTTAGCTCCTTTTGCTCAAGGCTAGCACTCTACTACTTGAGCTACAGTATACTTTCAGATTTTTCTATGATTAATTGGAGATAAGAATCTCACTGACTTTTCTGCCCAGATTCTCAGATCTCAGCCTTCTGAGTAGCTTGGATTAGAGGCATGAACCACCAATGCCTGGGTTATTATTATTATTTACATTAGCCGTGCTTGAGTTCAGGGCCTTGCACTTAGTAGGCAGGTGCTCTATGCAATTTGAGTCATGCTCCCTGTAGAACAAAAAGCCATGAATTTTGAACTTGTATAATTCAATTCATTCTTCCCAGTTAACCAGGCAGTAGAAGAACATTAGGGAAGACAAAATGTTAAATTCTCATTTTCTTTTAACACAAAAATGTCTTATGTAATTTTACGTGTGACAGCTACCTGAATGTCTTTTAGTTTTATGCTAATTCAAGTTCCAAGGAAAATTTATGTTTGTTTCCTTGTATTTATGTCTTATCAGTTTGGAACACTAACCTAACATACATAGAAGTATTTTGTTAAATCAGTGAAATAGTATCATTGGCCAAAAGTATCAGAAATTCAAAAGGAGAAGAAGTAATTGATTGAAACTCTTAGTGAAAAGTTTATATATCTCCAAGATTACAGGCTCAGGTTGAGGGGTAATGTAGGAAAATATATATAGTACATTTCCTTAGTTCTTGATCACCTTTTATCTTTTGGACTTTTTAAAGAAGGGGTTAGGTTTGTATGAAAATATTTGAAGGGTGGGAGTACTGGATGAGAATATTAAAAGAGGTGACATTGATTAAGATATCCTATCTTCATACATTGCTCTGTTGAATGGCAACTCCTTTATACAACTACTTAAAGAAAATAAAAGTATAATAAAAATTTCAATCTGAAAATTATTTTTTTTTAAAAAGCCACCAGGCACCAGTGGCTCACACCTATAATCCTAGCTACTCAGGAGGCTGAGATCTGAGGATTGCAGTTTAAAGCCAGCCCAGGCAGGAAAGTCTGTGTGACTCTTATCTCCATTAAACTACCAGAAAACCTGAAGTGGTGCTGTAGCTCTAGTGGTAGAGTGCTCGCTTTGAGCTGTAGAGCTAAAGACAGCACGTAGGCCCAGAGTTCAAGCCCCACTACCAACAAAAAAAAATCAGTACAATATGACAGATCTTTTAGTCCAATTGTTTTGTTGTCTGGATGTATATTCCTGGAGCTATTTCAGGCTGAGATTCTCTGTTAATAAAACAACAATCCTGCATGGAAGTAGCATCTGGACCTAGTCTATCTTCCTTATATTGTGCTATGTCTTGGTGAGGGAACCTGAGGAACCCAAAATGTAGAATCAGTCTTGAAGAGAGATCAGAGAGAGACTGGCTTGATGAATATCCTGAGGCTGAAGAGATAAACCAGCGTTTTTCATAGACTTTCAAAATAATGTTGTTTAATATGAGGCACTTATGATAAAGTTTCAAGGTGACATAATAAAGAATAAAAGCCTTTAGAGACACAAGTCATCTTTCTCCTGCTTCACCTATCCTAATCCTAAAAGCAATTTTAGGATCTTGTTATTATAGTAAATTTATTTATCAGGTAGACTTTCATGATCACACAGCTATTTTGAGATTGAACTGTGCTTGCCTGACATTTAAATATAAAGTATATATGTGGGTACCTGCTAAGTATTTTTGCTTCCCCTTTTACATTGCAGTAATATCTTAGTGAAATACAAACCTGCTTATAGCATATGTGCAATATTTTAGAAAATAAAAAAGGACAATAATATTTGTTTTACAGGCGAAAAACGAATACTTAAATTTACTTCCTTAGCTATGCAGGCACAATCTATTTTTCCAGGGCAGACACCTCTGCTTTCTCTGCTTAACTTTACTAGAGTCTTTCCTTCTTCTGCAACACTTTCCCCTCATTATCATTTTGAATTCAAGGCCTTCTGTTTCCTAAGCAGGCACGCTATACCATTTGAGCCATGCTCCCAGAAAAAACAAAGTCATGAATTTATAACTTGTAGAATTCAAATCATTCTTCAATCTCAATCTTTTAATAAGGCATCAAATTCTTGACCACACATTTTCCTATATATTCATTGGTCACTTGTATGTTATGTTCATCTAGCTAGGCTTATATTATTTGAGGACTAAGGTCACATTTTTAATTTCTTTTTCATTTTTCTCTCACAGTGTTTAGCACAGTGCAACACATAGTTGGTGATCAATGAATGCAACAAATTGATGCTTTGAAATGCAGATCTGTAAAAGAGTTTTATCAATCTAGGTTTTAGAGGAGTAATATGAGTTTACAGGCATACTCATACCAATTATGTTTTTAGTGATGATAAAAGATGGTAACTAAGTTAGTTGAAGAATTGATGGGAGAGTAGAGGTGGCATAAATGTAGTTGAATTCTTTTCAGACCACTCAAATCAGTGAAGATGGACTTCTGACTTATTCTGAAATATAGGATTTAGACTTTTCACATCTAGATTCCATAAACCTCTATGTTTCTGTCATCCCCCTATTTTGGTGTTAATAGTCATGTTTTCTACAAAGAGACTACCCAACACACACACACACACACACAAATGTAAAATTTTTTCTCTATACCTAAGTAGGAAGTTCACTGAAAATTGCCAAATGAAATATCCTCAGAGCTTTTTCTAACAACTGATACAATAAAAATTTGGAGCAGCCAAAATAATACCACTGATGGAACGCATTTACTGTCTAGGCCAAGGTAGGGGACAAGCTATTCAATCTGTGTGTACTAGAACTTTCGGAGGTGTAGTAATGATTTTTAGGCTATGAGGGTATCATGCATCTTTGAATTATCAAACACAACCCTCATAATTTGAAGGCATAGAAAGATCATTTATATTTTAGGAAGAAATGCACTTATCAAGGAAGATACATTGTGTTTTTAAAAACGTACCATTTAGAATTCCAAAAAATCCAAACCACACTAGCAATTACCAATAACCTTCAAATACCTCCACTGTAATCTCCTTGGGCGCTACCGGCCACTTGTGTTCAAATTTTTCTTTCACAGTTTGCTCCGTGTTAGCAGTTGGGTTTGAATTCTCAACACGCACTCCATGGCTTGGCTTACCCACCAGATTTTGAACAGATTTTACCATATTCTTTAAATCCTCTGGGTAAGGAGTTGGATATCGTTTTAGGTTTATTTCAACCTAGAAGTTTGTAAAAAGAAATTTAACATAAAAAAATCACTTCAGCAAGCATGTTTAGAAAGCTACTCCATCTTATGTGCAGAAGTATAACCAAATGCAATACAGTGAGTGTTGAGCTGGCTGAAAAACTGCTACTGAGTAGAACACTATGTGTTCTCCTGCTTAGTCTCATGGGACTTTACCCCATTACTTCCCACACTTCTAGATTATGAATAAGTTTTGGATTATATCATCTCCAAATGGCTACCTATTCTTTGCATGGTTCAAATAGCTTTAGGTCAAGTTATTAATCTCTGAAAACTTTAGTCAATTTATCCAGTGCTTTCATCCTTCCCTATTTTAATTATTATAAATCATAATTTTGATATTAAGAATATCCTTGGAGAATAAATTCAGGTAATGGGAAAAAGAGCTACAAATAGAGTTGTACAATGAAAGAATGTAGAACTGGCCTAACTGCTACCCAAATATGAATTAGCCTAAATACTTAATTGCATGTTTCATCAAAAGTAGAATGATCTAATTGATATTAATATGTAAGAAAAATGATCTGGAAGGCTTTTATATTTGGTTTTAGCTTTAATAAAATAACATGCTTCTTGGGTAATATCTTTTAGCTAAAGGAAACAAAAAATGAGGCTATTTTCTAAGGTATTGTAGGTAAATATACAAAGTTTAGTTTGTGTTTATTTAGCTATTCCCATTTTTGATTCACTCTGGGGTACCAATCTGGCTTTCTGGAATACATAATAATATCTACTTTTAGTACAGAATTGAGTCATACAGAATATCCTACCATTGCATTATTTAGTATATTTAAAGTGGAATAAGTTGTCCATGCTGATTGAGTGAGTGGAGGAAAATAGGCAGATTTATCTGGCCTACCTTGTTCCAACAGTCCTGTCTTTTTGAATCTGAGCAGAATCAACTTTTCAAAATGGAATGATTTATGTGGCTGTGGATAATTGCGTATGAAGGTGGGGGGTGTGAGCAGAAAAAGTAGAAGAGAATTGAAGGTGGAAGGCAGAGTGGGGAACAGAAGAAAAGAGAAATTACACCTATGTAATACATAGCATGTAAAAGACTATGATGGTGGAATAGACCTGAAGAGTATGAATGAGATTTCAAACACTTTTGCTCATCTGCAGTTTTAGTAAATCCACCAACTGTGCTTTGCCTTTCTTTCAAGTGTTTTTGTCTTCCTTTGGCTCATTTTCCTAATGAAACATCAAGATTGCACTTTGTTATATGATTTCTAACATGCAGTTCATAAAAAAATATAAAATTATCTTTCCAATACACACTTGGAAAACATACCAAAATCTAGATTTTGGCTAACATGTCATCTAAATTCAGCCCAATCTCTTTTCCACTCTCAAATAAATTAGAATAAAATTACTAATTTATAGTAGATTTAGAGCTATAATAATCCAAGATAAAATTAGACTTTGCAGACATAAAGTATAATAAGTTGTTAGGGTGTACTATTAATATATCCCTGGGGAGTTAATTTATAATGCAATCTTAAATAAACAAAAACAAAACTCAATGATATTTGTGCTAGAAAAAGTGCACTGGGTGCATGCATTCATGGACTTGCTGTTTCAACTGATATTAGAAACATTCATCATGTATCTAATCTAATTTTCAAATTAGATTGCTGAGCTTGATGAAAAAAGTTGACATAAAAGAGCTTTAATTCACATACTGTGTTGTAAAAATGTAAATTAGGGGCTGGGAAGGTGGCTCAGTGGTAGAGCACTTGCCTTGCACGCATGAGGCCCTGGGTTTGATTCCTCAGCACCACAGCAAAAAGGAAAAAGCCGGAAGTGGCACTATTGCTCAAGTGGTAGCCTTGAGCTGAAGAGCTGAGGGACAGGGCCCAGGCCCAGAGTTCAGGCCCCACGACTGGACCCACCCCCCAAAAAAATGTAAATTATACTATGGTATGACTATTGTGGCACAAAGAACATTATTTAAAAAATAATCATGGCATATGAGTGAAGAAAAAAAGTCTAAAGGAAGGCATTAAACTAAAATTCTATGCAACTTAAAAGTCCTCAGTAAAAGAATTGTGAGAATTTTTTTCATTGCATGAGATACTTCATTGAATAATATAATTTACTTTTAATAGATGCTAGATCCTATGTGACACAATTAGACAACTATTTACTGATGGTCATGATTGTAATGGTTCCTGGTTATTTTAACCAGTCTTATCACTAGAATGCCTTTAAGCCTTTTGTTTCTGTGAAAACTTCTAATACAGAAACATTTACCATGAAGCTGTTGGAGCTTAAATTTTAGGGCCTGTCACTTTACCCATTTCTTCCACAGCCTTGTGAGGTACCCTGTTTGTTTATTTGTTTGTTTTATGTGGTCATCTTATATGGTTTCCCCAAAAGTGGCCTTTTCCCAGATTTTGGACTCTCAGGTCTCATAAAATTTGATTTGTTTCACCTAGAAAATCAGCTCATTGCTTCCTATGAACTGGTTTTCTCATTGAAGTCATTGGGCCTAGAATCAGAAAGTGTAAATTCCAGCTAAGGGTTTAATCCAATCTGCTAATATGTCATTTCTACTCATGAAAAATAGAAATGATGATATCCTTTCCAAAATATTTAGGTTAAAGCTAAAATGAGATAAATGTGAAAGCCTTTTGAAAATTGGTAAGCTCTAGGTAGAGATTAGCTATCTAACATCATATTTGGCTTTACAAGGTTTTAAAATCTGGATTTCCTTTGCTATATAGCTAATCTGTAAAATTTGCAATTGTTTAAACTTTTTTCCTGAAAACTTAATGCAGCAGCAGTTATAATTTATTATCTATCATGTTCATGGTATCATAATAAATGTTTAATAGTAGTGATATTTATTATTAATTGTATAATATAATACTATTTTTAATTCCTCCTCTAAGTTTAAATATAATTTACTATTTATTTGCTAAATAATTAACAATTATTTGTTAATTATAATAGAATGAATAATTAATTGTGGCTATTTTACACAAAGAAAATTAAGGCTTAGATAGTATAATTAAGGTAATATAAAACTCAGGTTTATCTGACTTCAAGGTTTATGGCATACCAGGGTTACTTAGCTCTTAAGATTTATTCCCTGGTGCAGCGGCAGTGCATACATGTATCAGCTTGTGGAAGAAATACTCTAAGTCTAAAATGTAAATTTTACTTAGTTAAATACTAAGATGACCTCAAGGTTTTTTTTTTTTTTTTTTAAAGCACTGGGGATTGAACTCAGGCACTTTAGCACATCAGCCATGCCTCAGCTATTGTTTTTCCTGGTTATTCTTGAGATAGGACCTCACTTTATACCCAAGATGGCTTGGCCTGATATTCTCCTACTGGTGCTTTCTGGTGTTGATGGGGATAACAGGTGCACCACTCCTTAAGTTCATTAAAAAGTAAACCAAATAAGTACAGTTTAATGATTTGTTTGAGATGAAATTATATTACTTTTATAATTTTTGAAAGCTCTGTTCAAGCATATTGATGCCATTTTTTTTTTTTTGTTGTTGGTTGTGGGGTCTGAACTCTGGGCCTGGGCGCTGTCCCTCAGCTCTTCAGCTCAAGGCTAGCACTCTACCACTTGAGCCACAGTGCCACTTCCGGCTTTTTCTGCTTATGTGGTGCTGAGGAATTGAACCCAGGGCCTTATCCATGCAAGGCAAGCACTCTACCACTGAGCCACCTTCCCAGCCCCATATTGATGCCATTTTACAGATTGTTTCCCTACTTTTCAATTCTCAGTATTTTGGAAATGAATAAACATGATCACAAACAGTTATGTTAATATTTTAGTGATACTCAGAAACAGAAGCAGTTTCTTTATGCTTTTGCATCTATAGGGAGCAAATATTCCCTCATAATATATAAAAATTAATATATAATTAATTATATAAATTAATTTCTTATATGTAAAACTGAGAATATCTACTGTTATATTTTTGTCTCTCTATATTTATCACTCACTATAAAGTATTTGCTCATGTCACATATACATATCATTAGAATACAAGAGTTTTACTAAAATATTATTTTATTTTAATTTTGGAAAATAGAAATGTTTTTGCAACATTCTACGTATCTCAAATCTAAATAAAGTTTAGTAAATGCAAACAGCAGCTGCAAGACGCTGGAACCTCTACCCCCAATTCAGTAACACAGAAAGAATTGCTTAATAGTGAACGCTTAGGAATTTAGAAATGATATCTTGAGTTCATATTGAACTGTTTCTCATATATTATATTAAACTTGCTTAATATAATATATTTCACAGAATGATTAAATTCTAGTTTGATTGTAAATTCCAGTAAGAGAAATAATGGTGTTTTGACACTGATTATTAAACATTACATTCCAGGAATTAACCAGACTGTTTTACAGAGAAAGGAAACAGCATTTTCAGTGAAGAAATTGCATTATCAGCTTGTCTTATATGGAATATAAGACATAGAATAAGAATCTAGTCCATTACATGTGGATGGTAAAATTTACAAAAAAATGCAGCATTCTAACATATTTCATGAAGACATATTTTTCTTCCCATTAACTTCTTAACCACCCACCCACTGGGATGAGCAATTTCTATTTGCCATAACTGCCAACCCGATCTTCTCTTACAGGAATTCATACCATCTGTGTCTTCAAATTAAAGGAAACTGATGCTTTTCAACAGATGTCTATCTTTGTGTCCAAAGTCCACTCTCAGCAAATCTCAATTTAAACTCATGCTATTTTAAGAAGCAAGCTTTAGCTACTTAATCTTCCCAGAACTAACACTTCTCATGCATCAGGAGGACAATTTTGAGGCCACCAATACTGCTATCAACCTTCTGCCCAACTATTGGTATTCCCACATTTTTAAATTAAAAGAAAAAAATGTAAGTAAGAATGGACCACCCAATTTAAAAAACAAAACAAAACAAAGCCTATGGCAGTATCCCCACCAACAGAAGCCTCGCATGATTCCCCCCCGTCTGACTCAATCCACCCCACCTCTTACCAGTATCAGTAAGCAAAAAAAAAAGGAAATGAAATTGGTATCAAATGCTGGCAATCTGAGGGGTTTAATGTGATTGACATTTTTTATTACCCCAAATCATGCAGAACATACCCCATAAACCACTGTTCCAAGGTTGCCTCTAATGGGAATTCTCCTACCCCAAACACCTAGGCCTACCTGTCTGCCACTTAGAGAGGGAAGAGTGGTGGATTGTGCTGCAACTGGCAATGGAGTACACATGCTCCTCTCCTGCTGGAGGCCACTTATACAACCCCATGCCAGCTGTGGGTCATTCTGGGGGACGGGCAAATCTTGAATCTGCTGATCACACCTGGCCCATGGTGTGCAGCAATCGCCAGACAGTCTGGCAGGTTGGAGAGTAATCCCACGCTGGCCCCTGTCCCAGGGGGCTTGGCAGGACAGATCCTGTGGGAGAAGGAATCTCCATTTTCTGGGAGAAAGAGGAGCACTGTAGCAATACTTTCACTTTATCATTTTTCTACTCTTTTTTTTTGTTTCATCTGGGTAGTATATTTAAAATGACCATCATTCAAAAGAGTGTTAAATGCATGTCATAAGACAGTACCAATCTCACATGAAGCTGTCATGGTCACAACTGCTTCACGCACTGCAGACTCACACTACACTATTACATTGTAAGTAGGGCATTATACTCTAGTCCATTTAAAAAGTCCTTCTTAAATATCATGTAAATTTAAGGTAAAATGGTGCTAAATTGAATGTACATGTAATGAACCAGAAAAGTGCAATTAATTTAATATACAATTTCAATATATTTCATTCATCATATTCCCATGATGATTTATTTAGAAGTTTGTTTGTGCTCTAATTTGTCCAATAGCCCTTGGCATTGGGAATATACAAATTAGTCCAAGCCAAGTCGTTAAAGAAATTTTTGGAAAAACATATTGTTTTACCAAAATATAAATAAACCAAATAGAACACACATGGAGAGAAAACACTCTAAAGTATAATGAACTTACTTTGATTATAAACAAACCTAACCACATAACACACAAACAGGGCTTCTAAATAACTGTTTCCATTTCTATATTTTATGTTTTCATCAACACATACACCAGAATTTATAAATGCACTCTATTTTTGGATGCTTTGAACGTAGCTTTTTAAGAAAAAGCATGTGGCTTTTGACAATTCAATGAAATATAAAAATGAACCAGCAATCCAATATAGAATGCATTTTCCATTGATTCTAGACATAACATATGAACTAAAATGGAACAAAATGTTCCAACTTTTTGGTTTATTTCTGGGAATTTTCAAGTTAAAAAATTGTCTCTTTGGTTGATAAGTGACAATAACCAACCATCCAGAAACATTTTTTTAAACCCAAATGCTTACCAAAAAATTGTCACTTTGAATTTGTCAGTCTAGTTTGGATTTTGCATAAAGATGTAGATAGGCCTTATTGGTAAATGCTCTGTTACCTTACAAAGTAAGGTTCTAGAAATAATAGTTTAAGAAATAATGTTTAGAAAAAGTAGACAAGGGGGAAACAGAGAACACATTATGCAAATCTAAATTTATAAATAGGATGCATATACCCATTTCTTAGGTAATTAGTTATTATCACACAATCTATATTTATGAATAGGATACATATACAATTACTTAAATGAGTTATTAAGAGTGAGAACTGTTAGTACCCATGATGGAAAAGGTACACAAATGCTATAAAAAGTTAATGAGAGATTCAAGGTGTTACCATGACAATAACATAAAAATTGTGTGTTAGCAAAATCTAAGTCAATTCTGATGACATTTCACAATTTAAATAATGGAAAACTACAGATTTTAAGCTTTAACTTTGTTAGTTGACTTAAATTAGTCGCAAAAAGTACTTAAGAAAATGTGTCCTGGGATAAAGAAAAAAGGCTGTTTTCCCTAAGGAACACTCCCATACTATTAGGTACCCACATTTCAAAGTTCTCTTCAAATTTAAGAAAACTCATAAATTATTCTCAAATATCCCAGGGACACAGAAACTTCCAGAGTTTTAAAGGCACTGAACATGTTAACTAGGAGCCGTTTCTGCATAATGTCTTGCTTAGTGTTTAAAAATATTGTTTCAGTATGTTCAAGATGAAATAATGTGTGTAGGTGAAGTTTGTCACCAAGGTTTATTTTAACTTTCTGTCAGCTTGAATCTCTCTCAAGCTGTTCTCTGTAGGGTAGGGCAGAGGCAGGGATGGGGGCTTATCAAACTTGCTCAGTCAGCATTGGGGCATGAGTTTCATTCTGAATCTCACCAATGCTTCACAAACTACCAGTCTGCCATAATGAAAATTACCACCATCAGACTTCAAGGTGCCATTTAACCTTCCAACAGAAGTCATTTAATTTGTCTACAGATCTATCTGAAGAGAAATAATGGACAAGCAAAAGAGAATTAAGAGAAGAATGGAGAAACAAAGGCGAAAGGGTTTACCTTAACTTTCCCAGCACCTTCATCATCTTCTTTTTTTTCCTCAAATTCAAAGGCAACAGTCATGCGTTGTTGTCTCTGTTCTTCCCACAGGGTAGGATTAAAGCTGTCACTGTCTGACTGGAAATCTACAGTTAGATTCCAAAATATTATTGCTTTTATTTTATTTTTTTAACAGAGTATTACTAACAGAGATTAATATACTATATAAAAAGAACCTCTGGGGTTTCTACTGCAAGTGTAAACAAAAATAATAAAAAAGAAAGAGGAAAAGGAATGAAAAAGAAAGAAGGATAGGAAAAAAACAGACTAAAAGAAGGCAAAAGGAGAAAAATAATCCTTGATTATTTATTATGTTGTGTTTCGCATTTTAACTTAACTTAAATATAGCTTTCATAAGCTTTAACACTACTTTCCTCAGGGCATTGAGAAAATTTCTATTGTGGGAATTCCCTTCCCATAGATAACAGTGAGGAAATAGAGAGCAGGACAAACCACTTTTAAACAGATTCTTACTCTCACAGCAATAGCACAGTAGCATAAAGGTCACAATTAGTTTGCTAAGGAAGAAACTATAGTTGAGCTCTAAGATAGTTGTGCAAAGTCACACAGCTTCTCTATACCTAATACAGAATCTATTTATGTCGATATGATTGAAGAAGCCAATATTTGTAACTAGTAAACTCTTAGCAGATTTTTTATTTTAAAATAAAAGATACTAGATAACATCTGTTTTACAATAAAGTGTCCATGGTTTATTCTTTGTATTTATGTATAATACATACATATATGTATAGTACATATATGTATAATACATATATACATACATATGGAGGGAAGCTTGTTTTCATGTGAAAAATTTAGTCTTCATTAAGGCTTAATTAGCTTGAATGTGTCTCAAATTATATATATATATAGATAGATAGACAGATATATGTATATATATATTAAATCTTTAGTATGCATCAAAATTTCAGCTAATGATATTATCTTGTTTGCAATGAAGTTGTGAAGATCATAAAAATATTACAAAGGGGCTGGGAAGGTGGCTCAGTGGTAGAGTGCTTGCCTGTCATGCATGAGGCCCTGGGTTCAATTCCTCAACACCACATAAGAAGAAAAAGCTGGAAGTTGGGCTGTGGCTCAAGTGGTAGAGTTCTAGCCTTGAGCTGAAGAGCTGAGAGACAGCACCCAGGCCCAGAGTTCAGGCCCCATGACCAGAAAAAAATATATATATATAATAAAAACATTTAGTAAAGGCTACATTTGTTCCAAAATAATAGCCTTTATTATATTCTTCTTTGTTGTAAGGGATTCTGAAAGTGCATTTATTACATTTCTGCCTGGCAAACCACAAGTTGACTTTTTTGAAGTTCATGAAAAAATTTCAATGAATATTTTTTTTTACTCAAAGGAAAAACAACAAAACCCAACCAAGCAACAAATGTCAATTGTTTTACTTCACACTCTCCAGGACCTCATCCATTCTACCCTGGAACAAATTAGGAATTTAATTTGTAAGATTAGACATTCCAAAAGGATCTGTGAATTCAAGAGACTTTTAATTTTTACTCTATATTCTTTTAAAGTGAAATATTTCCAAGACATAGAAATATTAAACTGAGATATAACACACTACATAAATGAAACACAGTCTTTAAGATTTTTCCTTTATGATGTATAAGCATGGTATCTTTTCTTTCATTAATTCAAAGGATCAATTTTATTGAAATCTGAAAAATATGCATCACATCATCACCCATTTTCTTCCTGCTATAAGTACAAATTTAAATAAAAATATTCCAAAATATTCCCCAAACTATCCACTTAATTTGGAAGTCATAGATTAAAACTGTTTGTTATAATTATTCATGAAAATAAGAAATACATATGCAAATGTTAATCTGATTCAAGTAGATTGAGTGGATTTAATCCATAGCTGGTTTTACATGGTTTATTTTATATAATTGTAAAAAATGGAAAAGTCAACCCATGCTGACTTGGGCTAACTTTCAAATAGCAAATGACAATTATTCTCTTTAATTTTCAAATAAATAATATGAACACAGGGTAGAAAATTTAATTTGTGAAACAATATTTCTATCATAGTTTCAGACATTGTTTGGAAAAGAAAGATGGTCGTTATTTGAAAGTCATATCTCTTGGTTAATTTATAATGAAATAATTTAGGACCCAAGATCACAAGGAACAATTTTTTTTTACTGACTTAAAAAAATGTTCTTATTCTAATTGCTCTATCTCTCTCCCTCTTTCTCGCTCTCTTTCTCCCTCCTCCCTCTCTCTCTCCATCTCTCTCCCTCTTCCACCCCCCC
>NW_012267267.1:9156426-9238309 GCF_000151885.1 Dipodomys ordii | reverse complement strand
TTGTGAAAATACTGTACAGAGGGGTTACAATTACATGGGCAAGATAATGAGTACATTTCTTATCAAGCATTGTAGCCTCCTTCTTTGTTTCCCCTTCCCATCCCCGACATTGATTCTTGAACTGACTTATCTAGAATGACTTACAGATGCTGGGAGAATCAATAGCTTTTTGATAAGCTTTGAATATGCTTGACAATGTAATTATTTACTGTGTAAATGAAGACAAGTGCTATAAATTAATTGCAGGAAAACATACATTATCTTGCATGTGTATTTTGTAATTTGTAGAAGTAATTTTTGATTTTTCACAATGTATCCAAGTAGCTAGACGTTTGAATAATACATTTGTCAATAATGGTATTTTTTTGCTCAGGAAATAATGGTAAACTCAACTCAAAATGAATTGTTTTAATTTATTCATATTTTTGGATCTGTGTTTCAAAATTCTAAGAACAAAAGAAAAGAAGGCTAATAAACTATGTCACAATTCCATCACTATTTCTGGTGGTAAATTATATGGCTACATTTTTTTCTTGTTACTTTCTAGTTTATAAAAGTATTCATTAACACTCAATTCAATCAAAATGTATTTTAATGAGGAGAAAAATAATATTCAAATAATTTCACAAAAATGATGATAACAATTACTAAAAGATATCAGCAAATTTCTTAAATAAAGTTTTAGATTGAAGTTGATTGTAATTAAAAGCATGAGAAGGCAGAAAGAAGATAAAATAATTCCCTCTTGCGGGGATCTTGTTAATAATTTCATATTCTTTACCTTCTGAGATATAATTAAAGTATATCCTCTAAGGACAAATGTGTACCACCAGGAGCTAACATACTAGAAAATTATCATTTTTGTGTTTTGTATCTCTGACAATGAAGCTCCTATTAAATCTACAGACTTGAAAAGGATATAGTTTTAAGTAGCTTTACCTATAGAAATAGTTGAATTGGTACCTTTATAAAAGTCTCTTGTAGGGGGTAACAAACCTATATTTTGTAGCAACTGTAGAAAGTACCTATTGAAAACAAGTTGGCAATCTAAAGTTTCAATTATAGCTTGCCCTAATGAACAAAATGAATAAAATAGGCAATAAAAAGAGTTTGTACCTGGTTGTCAGAGAGCCACAATGCTGCAAGTTCTTTAAGTTTTGTAAATGAGAATGGTAAATTCTTCAATCTGCAAACAATAAAATTCTAATAACATAGGTGAAGATGCTAAAGTTCATTTCTAAGAAGAATCATAAAATATGCTAATGTGTCTCCCTGAAAATTTAATATGAAATTTGATACATTCCCATCATCTCCAAATCTGGTAGCTCAGTGACAAGAAAATAATATTGGTATGACATGATGTATTCCTTATTTTCTGGTTTTTGTTTTTATTTTTCGCAATACTGGAGTTTGAACTCTGAACTTCACATTTGCTAGGCAAAGTACTGTATCACTTGAGTAGTCTCCAGCTTTTTGATTTTATTAATTTTTTTTCTCTCAAAAGGTCTCTTTTTTTATTTGCCCAGGCCAGCCTAGAATATGATCTTGTTGATGCTATATGCATAGCTCAGATCATGGCATGTATCACCACATGCGATGCGGGTTTTGCTAACATTTTTCCTGGCTACCTTCAAACTGTGATCCTCCTGATCACCATATCCTGAGTAGCTGAGATTACAGACATGAGCTATAATTCCTGGCTCACCCTGTACTTTTGATGTACAAGGCCTTGATACTTCCATGTCATCTTGGTTGATTTGTAAAACTCTAAACCTATTAATAAAATGTTTATTCTCTTGGGAGGGAATATTATTTAACTTATAAAAGGAAGGGTTTTAAAACCCATATTACTTGTTTTTTAAATAAATAACTACACTGCCATACTTATCCTGATGCTTCTATGAGTATTCTCTAGGATTTCATGATGGTTCATTGTGATAGTTTCCTTGCAAGGTCTCCGAGTTCCTCATACTATTACTTGTCTGACAAAAATTTACTGGAGAGAGAGTTCATGCATTCCATTTTGTAATCACTTTACCAAACTACTAGTTAATTCCAGTCAATATTTACTTTTATCCTTTCTTATTCAAGGATACTTATTTCATAGAGAATTAAAAACAAAAATGAATTTTAGACTTTCAGGTTTTCTGTATACCCATCCACAAATATAACACTTTTTATCACAAGAAGAGGATCTGTCTTTATCTGTTGATCCTTTTCTGAACATAGCTAATAGCTATTGGATTGCCTTTACTCTAATGTGCAAACATTAAGACTCTTGAGTAGACTTATTTGAGCATTAGCAGTAGTTTTACTAGCACTCTGGTGGAGTTGAAATATATGAATTTCCAGGTGACTTGTAGGTGTAAATATATATAAGGTTGGGCTGGGAGGAATGAGGGATTGGTGAAAGAAGTGACATTGATCACGATGCATTGTCCTTATGAACCAATTTATTGAATAGTAATCCCTTTATACTTCTACTTACAGATAATACAAATAAAATTAAAATCTATTTGGGGCACCGTTAGGGTTTTAATCCAGGGCTTTTTGGTTGTCAAGTAGATGCTCTTCCAACTGAGTATGCCTTCAACCATTTTGCTTTGATTATTTTTGAGATAGGATCTTGTTTTGTGTCTGGGCCAGCCTATACTTCCTGCATAGCTGTGATGAGCTGAAATATCATTAACATTTTTGCCTGGCCTGGCCTGGAACTGTGATCTTCCTGATTGTAGCCTCTCCCATTGCTGGAATGGCAGGGGTATACCATTATGTCTAGCTATGCACATATTTTTATTAATATATTTTATAGCTTTTATTTCAACTATGTTTTTATGATATGTTACTATGCATTGAGCATATAGAAGGCTTTCTGTATACATGTGGGCACCAAGGCTTTATAAAATTGCAATATAAAATTGCAAGGATTTTACTATAGCAAAATAAAAAAGATTTAGAAATCCTTGGTTTAAAGATAATTCAGCCTCTGCCATTGTCTACCTAACGCTGTGTACTTGGAATTCTTCACAAGATTCAGAAAACATCTGTAGAATTACAGACAAACAGCTACAATTTGATTTTTACTAAATAATACACAATTGTTAAATGTTGCTAGAATACCTGTTGTCGCTCAGATTTAATACTCTCAGTTTCTGCATCTGTCCAATTTCTTCAGGAAGAAATTCCAGCTTATTGGAGCGCAGAGACATAACTGTTACATTTTTGCAGCTTCCAATCTTTGGGCAATAAAGGAAAATAAGGAATCACAATGCACAGCTATTTCACATTCCGTTTCCTAATTTATGGAACAATTTAACTCATGACTTCTTTTTCATTCTTTTATGCTTTCAGTATGTCTATTGCCTTCAGTTTTTATTTTTGGTTTTTAAAAAGGAGTATATGGTTCTTAAAAAACATAAGAAAGAAAAGTTATTATTAAAATACTTTCATTTTTATTTTACTTACTTTTTAAATAAATCAATTACTTTTAAAATCAAAGTACTAATACATCTATATTTTCATACCAGCAGAGCATATATATTCAAAAATGAAATACTGTTGGCAGTTCTTTGGCAAAGCTAATTCTACTCACATTACAATGGTATTTGTCATGTTTAATCACAACTTATTGCTCTAAAATAGTGATATATTGATATATTGATTATTGTGCCACCTGTATGGAAACATTTAGTGAGAAGAATTAAGTTACAAGTGTACTTCATTCTTTTTATTGTCACTAACAAACAAAATCCGAGGTGGAAATAAAAACAATCTTTTGGTAGCTCTGGAAATTAAAGTAATGTAACAGCAACAGCAATTTGAGAAATGTATTTATGGTGAAAAAAATCTTTAAAGTATAATTATGCAAAATATTATTTATAATTTCTTATAAGCAAACATGTAAGTTAAATGTATTAAAATTATGTGCCTTGATATTGACTAACATAAAATAATTATTTTATCTTTTGCTGCATGCAAGATTTAAGTCAAAGCCAGGTGCATTTTCTAGGCTATATATATAATTATATATATAATTATGTAAATTAATTCCTATCTTTTTAAAGCTGAATTCATGAACCACAATGTTATCATATCTATTAAGATTGTATTTCAGAACAGATACATTAAAAGTTTATGATAGAAAACAAATATGTTCTTCACCTCTCTGGGTAATTCTGGAAGGAAATTCTCATCAACTGCTAATGTTCGAAGACTATGAAGGTAGCCAATAGTTGAAGGTATCGACTCCAGCTCATTACAGCTACAGTCAAATTCTTCTAATAAAGACAAACTGAAATATAAAACACATTAGTTAGACTTTCTAAAATGTTAAATGACAAACAAAAAACAAACTTTAGGAAAAAGTCACAGATCCAAATTTACCAAAGTGTATACAGTTGTTACATCACTTTTGTAATTGTCAACTGGCTCAATATCATCAAATACATAATTTCATTTGGTTATTTGAATATGCTGAATTTTTTTCTAAGTTCAACTGACTCTTAAAAATGACAGAATGGTGTGTGGCCTTTTATTTATAACTCAGGTGTTATTTAAGCTAGATTTTCAGCATTTGTATTCTTGGAATGAAGACCTGTAACTGGAATTGAGTAAGCAAAAGATGTGGGTGGCAGGCCCAAGGAAGACAGGATAAGAAAGAAAAAAATATAACAGCCGTCAAAAAATTGCTGCATATTTTACTGAATGCTTTATTACCTTTCCTTTAAGCAACTGTATTAGCTATCTGCTTTTAAAAAACCTATTTTACAGATAAGAAAGAGGAGACTTAAAGAGGAGAATTAACCTTCTCTAAGCCTCACAAAAGCAAATTGGGTCCTGAAGTGACAATGGGTCTAGCATGTTGCCTTGCCTCTTTAGCTTACACATCTTCAGTAGACACAAGGAACCTTTCAGCCTCAAGATGTGTTTTGTATGCTTTGACAGGTTTATACAGCGCAGTGAAATTTATATGATGAGCCGCATTTCGGTGCCTCTTTCCACCATGGCAATCTTGGGCCTCTATTCTTCCCAGAGAAGTACTGGAAACAGAGTGGTAACTGCTGCCTTCAAACAGGTACAGGTTTTTAAGTTTGTCTCCAGTTTGTAACCATCCTTACCTCTCTATACTTACCCATTTTAACCCAGGCTACAGAAACTAATGTGGAAATAGTCCCTGTAATTGTCACAAGGAAACAAAACACTTCAAGGCCTGTGAGGTAGCAGACAAGCAAAGATTGCCTGGCATGGAGTATGTTTAAGTTGCTGTTGGTGTTAATGTTATTGTTGTCACCATTCATACTATTATTATTACTGTTGTTCTATTCATGAGAATTCTGGTATTTGTTTGTTTTTTTCCTTAGCAGTTTTTTTTAATTGTGAAAATACTGTACAGAGGGGTTACAATTACAAGAGTAAAGTAATGAGTACATTGCTTATCAAGCTTGTTGCCTCCTCCTTTGTTTCCCTTTCCCTTCCCTTCTCCCCTCCCCCTTACTCCCCCTTGCCCCCCGCCCCCACTAAAGTTGTAAAGTTCGTTTTTCCTTTTTTTAATTTTTTTATTGTGAGAATACCGTACAGAGGCATTACAATTACATGGGCAAGATAATGAGTACATTTCTTTGGTTTTTTTTGGGGGGGAGTCTGTTGGTGGGGCCTGAACACTGGGCCTGGGCACTGTCCCTCAGCAATTCAGCTCGAGGCTAGCACTCTACCACTTGAGCCACAGTGCCACTTCCGGCTTTATTCCTTTTGCTTATGTGGTGCTGAGGAATGGAACCCAGGACCTCATGCATGCAAGGCAAGTGCTCCACCACTGAGCCATCTTCCCAGACCCATAATGAGTACATTTCTTATGAAGCATTGTTGCCTCCTCTTTGTTTCCCCTTCCCATCCCTCCCATATTCTCCCCTCCCCCACCCGATTCCCTCCCCACCCCCCACCAAAGTTGTAAAGTTCATTTTTTTTCAACATAACATCTTGTACATCTCATTGTTGCAATGAATCCACCTGTATTCCTATTTAAACAATTTGTTTTTTCTCTTCCCCTCCACAAATTATACCAACATCAAATACAATAAAAACAGGGGTTATACCATGGGGGAGGGACATACAAAGCAACAAAGAAATCATCTTATAAATATGTTAGAAACAATAGCAAGCAAGAAAAACCATTTGAGTCCTTATCTTGGGGTTCATTTTACCTAACATCAACTTATCTGATTGTAAATCAAGTACAGTGACAACAAGGGATAAACCATCGGAAAAAAAACACAGAAGAAAAAAATCACATAGTACATTAAAAAAAGCAACAACAAAGAAAAACCTCCTGTGTCCGTCTTGGAATTCATTTCGCTTAGCATCATCTTATATGGTCATATATACATAGCTATTGAGCTATTCTGCACATTTGCTAGGACTATCCTAGACATATACTATTTATTACAAATGAAGGAAAACATGAGATCTATGTTTCTTTGGGTCTGGCTTACTTCACTTAATATGATTTTTTTCCAGGTCTTTCCATTTCCTTACAAATGGGGTGATGCTATTTGTAATGGGAAAAATAAATGAAAATTAATTGGATTAAGATTGTAGACAAAGCTTCATATATATATTTGTATATAAATCTATGCATATCTATGTCTGTCTATCTATCTATCAATCAAGTGGATAGTTTGATGTTATTTGTCCTCATCATTTAAGTTAACAGGTGAATACCGAAAACAAATACATAAGTTGAAATCAATCAGAATGGATTTCTGTGCTAATTCTGTCATTTAGTTGATGCATGATCTTGGATATCAAATAAAATGACAACCACTGAAATGAAAAACAGAGGTGATTTTATTTACCTGCCAGGTTTGCTAATAAGGAAATATCAGTGACCAAAGTGGAGGTAGGAGAATGATTACAGTAGGTCATGATGATTAGGTTCTTGAAGGATCAAAAACTTACATTAAGGGAAAGGTGGAATGGCTTTACAAGTTTGAGTATAGTTAGATAAATCTCATTGTCCCAGGGCCAGGAAAAGATGTACTTGCACTCAGGTGTAGTCTGACTCAGGTCAGGGTCACTCAAGGTTCATGAATCTTAACAGGCTCAGTTGGTTAGAACTAGTAGTGGGGAAACACAGAATTTAGGTATGAATAATACTCCCTAGGTTAACGCTGATCAAGGGAACACATTTCCTTTTGACATAGACAAGTCATAGAACCTCTCTAAGCCGCAGTTACTTTTTAAACATTTGCAATGAAGATAGAAATAATCTCTGCTACGTGGCAGTTGCTTTGAATATTTTATGATACCCTAAATATAAAACAGAGTAGTACCTGTCATAAAACACATGCTCAGTATTTTTTCTCTTGTTCTTTTTAGATATAATTAAAATTGCTTTTAAATGCTTTGAGACCTTCATGCACAGGAGTGGCTATGTTTTTGAGGGCTAGGTAGACATGGTTGTTGTATTCAATGTATGTGTGTGATAGGAATTGGTAGAAAGATCAGTTATTTTTTAACTTAGCAAAGCCTACCACTTTGTCTTATATGTACAATATTCTTAATACACTTCAGAGTATGGCATAAAAGAGAGTTCTTCCAATAGACTGGGATCATGTTCTCAGCAAATGTTCATAAAAGTACCAAGTTGTTTTTTTTTTTTTTTGGGTCTGGTCATGGGGCCTGAACTCTGGGCCTGGGCACTGTCCTTCAGCTCTTCAGCTCAAGGCTATCGCTCTACCACTTGAGCCACAGCGCCACTTCCGGCTTTTTTCTTTTTACTTATGTGGTGCTGAGGAATCGAACCCAGGGCCTCAAGCATGCAAGGCAAGCGCTCTACCACTGAGCCACCTTCCCAGCCCCCCAAGTTGTTTATTTTTAAATGTAAAAAAATTCAGGTGTTTATTCAGAGGTTGAGATCAGGGGAGTTATTTAAATTATTTTAAAAAATTAAGCAAATGTTCTCATTTTTCCTTTCATTTATACAAACATGTTTTGAAGTTAGTCTTGAGGCACAGCCCCTCATTTTGTGCAGTCTTACTATCCACGGATTTCAGTTATCATTTCATTAAGTAACACTAGTTTTGTAAAAGCACGATTTACATTTCAGGCACTAGGTGTTTTAACTGTGAGGAACTGCATAAAGAATCAGAGTTTCTCTGATGCACAAATCACAATGTGAATAAGACATTTCACAGCACGATCAATGACCAGTTACATCACCCTGTCAGTGATGGGTCATACACATCTGTTATTAAGTTCACCATAGACAACAAATCATGTAGCTGCATTCCTTCTTTGCCTGCCAGCAGTAAACTGATACCACAGGCAAAATAATTTAACTGTTAAGACACCACTGACTCCTGGATAATGCTATGGATCACTATAATTCTCTTGGAGATTTAAGTAAAATTTGTTCTTTATCACCAAAGATAACTTCATTAATCCAGCCAATGGACTCTATAGAGTTATTTCAGTTGTTAAAGCCTATTACCTTACACACAGATTGAGGAATCTCTTCCTGCCACAATGGATTGGCATGTAATTTCATTGTCTTGGTTCTGGATGAAATGTGGTAAGAAACATAAAAGCCCTGAAAATATTCAAGCCTGATGTCAGGAAGTACCATCAAGTAATATGCGTGCAGTATAGCAGAAACATCTAGCATACTGTGCAAATAACTTTGCTAGATTTGAATCTGACATAAATAGAATTATAGAAGAAATAGTGAACCATAGAAACTTTACTATTATAGAACCCCAGATAAAGCTGCCAAAGCACTTAGTGAAGGCCAACTTATCCCCATAAATGAGGGTGTGACACTGACAATAAATTCCAGGCTAAAAGGAATCTCATGATGCTGAAAGCACAAATGATAGCATTCTGGCAGTAGATCCAGAGATTAAAAGGAGTTTGATAATTCATCAATGCATTGACATGGTATTCACTAGATTAGATAGCTTATATAAATTTGTGAGGCAAGCAGGCACTGTTCAAACTAATTCTTAAAAGTTTTTCCAAAACCACACCATACCAAAGCAACTTTAATTCTCAATGTTCCTGATGTTTAAAAGTACAGTGTGCTACATAAACATTAGTTTTACTATGTTTCCATTTTCATATGCATTTATAACTTACAGTAAAAGCATTTAACATGAAGATAAGGGACTTTCTTGAAAAAAAAGTGTTGTAAAAATCTTATTTCCCCCAACTGTTAAGACCTTTTTCACAGTTTCAAACTGCTGAGTTTTTTATGATCCCTGTGATGCTGCGATTTATAGTAAGAAATAAGTAATTGATATTCAGGCAGTTCTTGACACAGAGCTCCTAAAACCCCTGGCTTCTCCAAAGTATTAACTGCCTTTTTGTCTTCTAGTGAGAAGATTTATGGCTGAGGGCTCTTGCATAGCTTTAGGCTAGGAGCAGCTGGCCAGGAAAACCAACACTGACCTCTGGGAAAGAGAGAAGGGCTGAAGGTTAAATTCATCACCAAAGGTCATGGATATGGTTTTTCCCTTGTATTCTTTGCAACATCCTTTATAATACATTGGTTAGCTTGTTTCCTTGATTTCTCTGAGTCATTCTACCAAAACATCAGATCCAAAGAGGGAGATAACAGATGATAATCCTGAGATGATTGACTTCAAAGTAGAGGGTAGTCTTGTGGGGCTGAATCCTTAACCTGTGGGTTCGGATTCTACTTCCAGATAGATATATCAGAGTCAGCTTATAGGAAACTCAATATTAATAGAGAACTAAGAAACTGTCTGGTATAGACAAACCCTACACAGTTCTGTCCAGAAGTGTTCTTTCTGTGTGCTGAATGTATACTAGGAAAAATATTTGTCTTTCTCTATGAAAGTCCATACTACTGTTTCAAGGAAGAACTCCCTGTGTTACAAAGACAGCATTTTTACCACCCAATACTCTAACCAGATTTAATAATTTAGAATCTTAAAAGTATCTTATACCTTTCAGTTACAAAGGAGAGCTATTCAATATATAACACTTTGCTTAATGATCTCTGAAATTTCAAAACTTCAAACTCATAACTTCAAGTTCCAGTCAGTTTTATTTATTACTTTCTTGTTTTAAATTACTACAGGTGTTTTAATATAGAATCTAGCATGAAAACAGTTATCACATTTAATTATTTGATCACAGGCATTGATGATAATGAAATAAAAAGTAGAGGAAAGGTTATCTTTTGGATATTTTCAATGTATAATTGTACACAATAAGAGTGAAAACAAATTAAAAGAAAGTGTAAAGTACTCTAAAGCGATGCTTCCTAAACTTCAGTGACTGTATTACCCTCAGGAGAACCTGTTAACATGGAGATTCTGAATCAATAGTTTGGGTTCCACAAGCTAAGTTCCTAACTGGCTCCCAGGTATTGTAGAAACTTCTGCTCCAGAAATTACATGCTAAATTTCAAGGTTTTATGGTCAGTATTAGGGTTTGAACTCAGGGCCTGGGCATTGTCCCTGAGCTTCTTTTGCTCAAGTCTAGCACTCTACCTCTTAAGCCATAGCACCACTTCTGGCTTTTTCTGTTTATGTGCTACTGAGGAATTAAATCCAGGACTTCATACATGCTAGGCAAGCACTCTACCACTAAGCCACATTCCTAGCCCCAATTTCAAGATTTTTAAATAAAGGTCTGACAAAAGGGATTTCAAGAGGAACATTTAAACTCACAACAGAGACATATCAATAGCAGTTAAAACCATGTAGAAATATAAAATTGTGCTTGCTTCACATAAGTATCAGTGAAGAAATTCATCAATGGTATTACTCTCATTTTCTAAAAAAAATAGTTGCTACACTTTTCTCCACTTCAGTTCTGTCTTTATAAAACCCTTGGTTAGGAAAACATTATTGCATCATTAATCCTCAATTATCTAGCTAATGGGGAAGAGGGATTGCAAATATATTATATAGTCTCTAAGTTCCTTCTAACATCATTTATGGCCATTAGATACTTATTAAATCAACTACTAATGTAGATGCTAATAAACAAAAATAAATGGCTTTGACCTTTCATTTATAATTCTTAATGGAAAGAATGTCATGTAATTTGGTGGGTAATGTTCTGACAGGCTTTGACTCTAATTCTTATGTGGCTCTTAACATCTGAATAGCCTTAATCTAGATTAACCCCAGTTTTACCTATCTGATAACATCTAGCATACAGCATTTCCATGCATAACACATGTATGCTAAACCTTTGATAGAGATAGTACTTCATTAAAACGACCCAGAAGGAGGTACACTAAGAAAATGGCAAACATGGTGACATTGTACAAAAAGAAATGTACTCTTTATTTGACTTATATAACTGTAATACCATCTGTACATTACTTTTACAATAACAATAAAAATGCATCAAAGTATCAAACTTGAACAAACTATTTCTGAGACATATAGAAGTCATTCTGGGATATTTTCCTATTAAAATGGGCTATTGCATGAAATAAAGATAGCTTCTACTCTATAAATGATGCAAAATTATAAGCAATCTCAGTTGTCTCTGAAGAATTGTTAAGTTTTAACGTGTTAATGTTTTAGCCAAAATTTAGTGGAGAGGAATGTAAAGCAAAGAGAAAAAGAGAGCTAGAGCTAGAGAGATGAGATTTATTTGGTAAAGGCCAACTACCTACTATTGGCAGTAGAAAAGGCTTATAGATGGCCTATATGACAGTTATTTTGTAAGACTGTAGAGTTAAAGCATTATAAGTAAGTGGTAGAGTACTGACGTGGAATCGGTAAGGGCTCCATTACCAGTCTCTGTCTCCGTCTCTGTCTCTGTCTCTCTCTCTTTCTCTTTTCTTTGCTCTCTCACACATATATACATATGCATATGCATGTACATATACATATAAACATTAATTGCTCATGCCTAATGACATCCTTACATCATAAAGCAATATATTACTGTGCTTGTAGTTGTATTGATGTGAATAAATCTTCTGTGCTAGGGGTTGAGGATGTGGCTCAAGGAGTAGATTTTTTTTAAGCTCACAAGTATAAGGTCTTGAGTTCAAACTCCAGTTCTGGTAATTATACCGTGCTGTCATTGCATAAACACACAACACACAGCTAGAAGACTGAGGCTCACATCTGTAACTTTAGCTACTCAGGAGGCTGAGATCTGAGGATCATGGTTTGAAGCCAGCCTGGGCAGGAAAGTCCATGAGATCTTTATCTCCAATTCAACCACCAAAAAGCTGGAAATGGAGTTCTGGCTCAAGTAGTAGAGTGCTAGCCTTAAGCAAAAAGAAGCAAAAAACAACAACAAAAGACAAAACAAAACAAAACAAAACCCCCCAAATACTCAGAGCAGGGCCCAGGCCCCGAAATTCAAGCTCTAGGACCCACTGGCATGTGCACGTGCACAGAGCACATATAATTTTGTATAACACACAATATTGACAGTGATGGTAAATGATTATGCTATTGGTTTAGGTATTTACTATACTATTATGCCTTTTATCCCTGTTTTGAGTATATTCCTTCTACTTACAAAATAAGTTTATTATGAAATTGTGTCCCATGTAATGAAGGTAGTAGCAGCCTCAGACATCTCGTGTGTGTGGAAACACCCTCTGTGATCTTTGCATAGAGACAAAACTGCCTAAAAATACACTTTTCAGAAAATATCCCCACCAATAAGTGATAAGTATTATGATTCTAAACAGCTTATTCTTGAGAACTTTCCAAAAGCAAGGTGGTTTTTTGGTCAGTCGTGGGGATTGAACTCAGGGCCTGGGTGCTGTCCCTGAGCTCTTTGGCTCCCAAGGAGATTTTTAAAAATTACTTTTTAACTTAAATTTTATTGTAAAGGTGGTGAACAAGGGGTTACAGTTACATAAGTCGGGCAATGAGTCATATCTTTGTGAACTCATTTTCTCCCACTTCCTACTCTGGATCCCCTCTCCCCCTAAGTTGTAAAGTTCATTTCTAACATAGTGTTTAGTGAGTATTACTGTTGCATTGGTTCACCCTTTGACCCACTGGTTCTGTGATTCACCTTACCTTTCCCAAATCATATAAACTTATACACAAGACAAAGGGTATTAAATCAAAAGCAGTGAAAACAGGGAATAAACCAAAGGAAAAAAAGAAATAACTGCAAACAATACAATTAAAAAACCTCTTCTTTCTACTTCTTGGAGTTCATTGTGATAAGCATCATTTCATGTAGTCATACACACATAGCTATTGAGCTATTGTGACCCTCTCCTAAGAAGATCCTCTGTTCTCACTGTGTGAATGCTTAGAGGAGTACTGTCTAATTACTCTTTTTTTTTTTGTCAGTTGTGGTGCCTGAATTCTGGGCCTGGGCACTGTCCCTCAGCTCTTCAGCTCAAGGCTAGCACCCTACCACTTGAGCCACAGCACCACTTCCAGCTTTTTCTGCTTATGTGGTGCTGAGGAATTGAACCCAGGACCTCATGCATGCAAGGCAAGCACTCTACCACTGAGCCACCTTCCCAGCCCCATGTCTAATTAATCTTATCTGAGTATAATTATTTGTCTTTTCTACCCACTGGATTAACTTGTAGATTTATAGACATATTCTAATTATTACAAATGAGGGAAACCATGCAACCTATAATTCTTCATGTCTGGCTTAATTCGCTTAATATGATTTTTTCCAAATCTTCACATTTCCTTACAAATGGGGCAATGACATTCATTCTAATGGGAACACGAATTCCATTGTGTATATGTACACCACATTTTCTCAATCCATTCAATCACTGAGGGGCATCTGGGTTGATTCTCTATCTTAGCGATGATAAATAATACTGTAATGAAGGGAGTTGTGCTGGTGGCATTAGTGTGGGCATTAGTTTGTGGCCATTTGGGTAAATGCCCAGGAGTGGGATTACTGGGTCATAGGTAAGCTCTATGTTTAGTTTTTTGAGGACTGTTCATACTGCTCTCCAGAGTGGCCGAACATGTTTACAACCCCACCAACAGTGTGAGCTCTGTTTTGGATATGAGGCCCTTGTCTGAGGTATCGCTAGTAAAGATTTTATCCCAATCTGTGGCTTTATATTTATCCTGTTAGCTATGTCCTTTGTCATGCAGAATCTCTGCAGCTTAATGCAGTCCCATATATTCAGCCTGTCTTTGATTTGTTATGTTTTTGGATCTTTACTTAGGAAGTGTTGACCTGTGCCAAGAAGCCCTAGTGTTTCTCCTAACTTTTCTAGTAATATTTTCAGGGTATCTGGTCTTACATTAAAGTCTTTCAGCATTTGGAATTGATTCTGGTGTAGGCTATACATGTAGATAGCCAATTCTGCCAGCATCATTTATTCCATACTGTGTTTTTATCTTCTTTATGAAGTATTTGGTGGCTATATGTATGTGGGTTCATTTCTGGGTCTTTGATTCTATTCCATTGGTTCTCAGGCCTGCTCATGTGCCAGTAGCAAGCTGTTTTTTTTTAATAAAGATTTCTTTGTAATGGAGTTTAAAGTTTGGTATTGATATTCCTCCAGCACTGTATTTACTGCTAAGGATTACATTTGCTATTCAGAGTCTTCTATTATTCCATATGAAGTTTTGGATTGCTTCTGTATCATTGAAGAATGTTGTTGGTATATTTATGGGTATTGCATTAAATTTGTAGATAGCTTTGGGCAATATTGTCGTTTTCATGATGTTAATCCTCCCAATCCAGGAGCATGGGAGCTTTCTCCATTTCCTTAAATCTGGTTTAATTTCCTTTTCCAGGTTTTTAAAGTTTTCATCATAGAGGTCCTTCACCTCTTTGTTTAATTCTTAGTTTCTCTTTTTTTTGAGGTTATTACAAAAAGGAGTTGCTTTCTTGAGTCATTCTTCTCATTGTTGGCATATAGAAAAGTTATTGATTTTTGTGGGTTAATTTTATACCCTGCTCCTTTGCCACAGTTTAGGATCAGCTCAAGTAACTTGGGAGAGGAATCTATGATTTGCTTCAGGTGACTTGGTTTGTAGGAGGAGCTAGGATAGAAACTTAGACTTACAAATTCTGTACCAGCCTGCCTGTGGGCACTAAAGGACTGGAAGTGCTCACGCTCAAGACAAGATCACAGACTTCAAGAGGCCTCCATTCTAATCAGGAAGCTATGCAAAATGATTAAATAATGCTATAAAATATGATCATGAGATGATAATATAAGAACTGGTAAAAATACCCCTGTAAGTTAGAATTGTGTTCAGAGTCCACAATGTGTTTTGTCCATGAAATTTCTTTCAATATAATGGATATAGTTGACCTGTCACTTCACTTCTCAGAGCCCATAGGAAATAACTGATAATAAATTAGCTCTGTGTAGATCATTAGATTTTTCATCTATCAGCTTGTTTGACCATACTTTGTAAAAGAATGACTTTTTACAAATATACATTCAACATGCTGAGTTTTTGTTAGTTTTATTCAAGACTCCAAAAGTTAAAAAAAAGCAGAATTAGTATGCAGTTTCTCTCATTGGGAAAAAATAGTCATATCTACAGTAAGGAGACCATTATGCTTAAATACGAAGAATTATTCACAAAATATGTGATTTGCCTCTCGCATATATTGAGAAGCATCAAACATAGTTGAATTACCACCTTGACAAAGAAATCTGGTGACTTCCCTCAGCTTCTGTGTTTATATCTATTGATGGGGAGATAAAACATATCAAATTGTGCTAATGGAGGCTTTAGCTAGGTATTGCCAGTGAATCACTAAACATGGAGTCTGCAATATAAGGGACACAAAAAAGTTGTTAATTATCTTCTACTTTGACTCTGAATTCTTGGTGCTGTTGGAAATCTTAGACATATACTAAAGTTCAACAGAAAAATAAAAAAAACCCTAATTTTGGGTTTGGCACAAAAATCAGGAATTCCATTTCAATTATGAGAAATATAGAACGAATTCTTCAGGCAGTTTTTAGTAGCTGAGCTTTTAAAAATTGCCAAATATAAATCTCAAATATTGAAATATCCCCTGTGTTGAAAAAGAATATTATTGGTCATTGTAGCTGATATTAGCATTTCTAACTCAAAATTTCTAACTCTTTATATTTCAAGCTTTTAGACATTTCAGTGCCCAAGAGTTTTAGATAGAATGTTTCATAACAACATATAGATTATTTGATCATTTACGAAAGACTTTTTGTACATGATCTGGGATTCCACTTAAACAATTATAATAAAATTTCATCTCTAGTTCTCAAAGTTTTTGATAATGTAATTTTATATTTTCCAAGGTAAACAAAGTCATTAACTTATTACTTGCTTTAAAAACAGATTACCTATTATTATACGTAACATTTTAAAAATGTAGTGTATTTTATCATACATACAAATCTAAATTAAATATATTTGCATGCAGTGGTCTACATTGAGGGTAGAACATGACTTATACAGTAGCTTTTATAATGTCACTTTCTAAACTAAGACATACATAGAACAAAAAGGCTCAGACTTGCTGATCTTAAATTTGTTTCATATATTTAACAGTTGCTAATAGGCCCAAAGAACTTTTGTTTTTATGGGATATGTCTTTTGGTATAGTCCATCCTATAAACTCAAGCAGGAACTTTAAAAAATAATTATTTGTACTCAGGTGCTGGTGGCTCACATTTGTAATTCTAGCTACTTAGGAGGCTGAGATCTGAGGATTGTGGTTTGAAGCCAGCCTGGGCAGGAAAATCTGTGAGACTCTTATCTCTAATTGATCACCAGAAAACTTGACGTTGTGCTGTGGCTCAAGGTGGTAGAGTGCTAGCCTTGAACAAATAAACTGAGAGCCAGCACCCATGCTCTGAGTTCAAACCCCAAGACCACAAAAATAGTTAATTTGTGTTAAATAGTAATAATAAATATGTAATTGTTAAAGTAATAAACATTTTTTTGCAAAGTAACCATGCATCCACAAATGAAAACATTTAAACAAAGGAGTGAGCACAGTTCTCTTTCCTATATGCCTGTTACTGGTTCTTCAGGATCACTGATAATTGTTAGACTAGTTATATGACATTTCTCTATGTTTTCCCTGAAACAATAAGGGATGATAATGATACTAACAATCCCTGAAAAATAAACTTTTATGACAGAATTCTTTACCTTTATTCTTTTAAACCAGTAATCACCAGTTGAATTAGTTAAGAGGATTGCTAATTGCAGTGAAGTATGTGAATAGCCTGGCCTCCACATTCACTTGCATAAATTTCCTCATTTTCATTATGTACTTTCACTCTGCATCAAGACATTCAATAGAAATTAGAAGTGTGAGAGCTTACATAAGAAGACATATCCATCACAAAAATTCTTAGTGCTTGATATTCTCATGTTCTTCCTGAAAAGCTCTGATTAACATAGAACAACACAGGAATGTAGTTTACCAAAACTAACCATTATTTTCACAAGCCTCACACAATTCCAAAGCTGGGATTCAAAACAATCTTAATTGTCATGTTTTATGTGTTTGTGAAACAGAATAAAAGAATAAGATGGGAATCAAAGTATAAGATGGTTTGTGAAATGAGCCATTTAAAATTGTGAAAAGTAACATGAAGGAAACAAAATGGTTGCAGATGGACATATTTGTAGAATGGCATTAAGGGAAGGCTTCAATGTAGACACAATACTAAAATATAGAACTATACCTTTCCTATTCCATACTGTTGGTGAACCTGAAGCATTGATAACATTGTGATACCTGTGACAGATGTAGAATTCCAACACCCCCCTAGGAAGCCTCTTATTCCCTAGATCAGAATCTGACTTTTAAACAAGATTTTCAACAATCTGAATGCATATTGCAGTTGAAAACCATGGACTTAGGAGTGAATACTGTGAAGTTAAGCCTTATGAAGAGAGGGGAAGGAGTACACTATGTAGAGTAAGAAAGCCCTGAGGCAAGAAGAAAGGGTATATAGAGTTATGGGATTGCTGAATGTTAGATTTCATCAGGACAGTATAAGTCCTGTCCTGTATGTTAATGATACAATTTCTTAATTTTGATTTTTTTGTTATATGCCATACATCAACAAAGCTTACATCTTTGTGTTCTAAGAAGGTATATAGTGTTATGGTTTGGATATAAAATGTACTCCCCAAAGCTGTTGTATTGAAGTCCCCAAAGAGAAAAGGTGTATCATGAGAGCTATATAGCTATATCTTCATTACTAGGTAAATCTATTGATAGTTTTGTATCTTAATAAGCTATTGAGAGGTGGTGGAAACTTTAGTAGGTAGGGTTTAGTTAAAAGAAATCACTTGGAATGCATAGAGTATATTCTCTCCTTTTCCATTTCCCCCTCTCTGTCTCTCTTTCTCTTTTTCTATCTTCCTAGCCAACATGAAATGAAGAAGTTTATTCTACCACATGATCTGCAACAGGATATTTTACCTCACTCACCACAGCCCATTCTCATGGAGCCAAATGAACATAGATTGTCAACTCCAAAACTGTGAACCAAAACAAGGCTTTCCTTTTAGTTATTTCTTGTAGGTGCGTTTGTCACAGTGCTAGACATCTGACTAACACAGACAGGAACGAACAATTCAACTCTACTCTGAAGCCATTATTATTATTATTATTAGGGTGGAAAGAAAGTCCAGAGCTGGAGTGAGTGGTGGTACCTAGTCTGCATTCATGGGGAGTAAGGTCTAGAAAGTGGCACTGGGTAGCATCATGGAAGGTGGGCCTGTGATTGTGTATCTGCAGTTGTTCTGTTTTTAATTAGTTCCATCTTTCTATCAGATGATTTTCAAAAACATTTCTCTAACTTTTTTCTACCTTTCCTCCAGGGATTTAGACTTCCATATCTTTCATGCCGATCATCTTCTGGTCATCCCATTAGAAGTGATACCTGTAACTGGCAGTCCGAAGTGTCATGGAGCATGTGAACTATTAGAACCTAAGGGTTTTGAGTGGATCCTTATGTCTACACAATGTGCTTCAATGGTGTTCTGGAAACCTCAGCCTAATATTGATTAAAGCACACATTTCCTCCCACTACCCATGAATCTCTACTAGGTTTCACTGAACCTGTTAATAAAGAACCTGTCCTGCTTAGATCCTTTAGATATTGTTTCACCCAATGTAAGTATTTCTTCTGGTTTTGTAACATGTAAGCATTTAATAAAACATGAGTAGCTTTCCACATGCGGTCATGTTTTCTGACTTGTCAAGTGTTTATAGTTGTTTCATTTCAGATGCATCTCTATCTGTTGAATACCGCAATAGAGAAGCTTAGGTTGAGCCATTGCTTTCCTTTCTCCACACTTAAAATTCAATTACCAGGCAAGCCCCAGGGAATGTGACTAAATACTAGTGGTGATATAAGAACCAAGAGTAACACTGTGTAAAACTGAGCTGCAACACCCCACCCCCCACGTCAGTGGCTGCTGGGAAAAAGGAACTGAAAACTGCCTATTCCTAACACATAGCCAGCCTGGCGCATGGTGCAGCTGGTGAAGGACAAAGGCAGGAACTCATTCTCATGTACACCAGGAACTCAGACCATAGTCTCTGTCATGGGCTAAAATGTGAATCCAGAAAGGGCTGAGTTTGCCACCTGGAAGTCATCACGAGGCCAAAATTCTGACTGAAAATCTGACTGAACTTGTTCTCAGGATGACCAAAGGTAAGGTTTTACTTCTTATGAAGAAAAACAACAACAATAAAACAAGTAACCTTTGCCTTTCAAATCCCTTCATTTTTTGTCTTCAGAGAACTGGGTACTTATTTATTTAAAAATGTGAACATAAGTGGAAAAAAAAACAATCATGGCCTTAGTATGGATAAATGAAGTTGAATTTGGTTTCCTTTGAGTAGAAAGACTATGGTTTAAGAATTCAATTGGAGACAGATGCTGGTAGCTCACGCTTATAATTCTACCTATTCAGAAGGCTGAGATCTAACGATAATGGTTCGAGGACATCTTAGGTAGAAAAAGTCCATGAGACTCATTGCTAATTTACCACCAAAAAGCCAGAAATGGAGATGTGGTTCAAGAGGTAGAGTGCTAGTCTTGAGCAAAAAAAGCCAAGGGACTATGCCTTGAAAGAAAGAAAGAAAAAAGAATACAGTTGTGAAGAATTGTTTAAAGTCATCAGGTTGATATAGACATCTATTTGTGTGTGTCCTAAAAGAAAGCAAAATTTTCTCTATACTGTGAAAATGAAAGCAACTAAAGGCAGAAACATGGCAAGGTGTGGACATTAAACTGTTAGAACTTATTGTGACTTTAATGCTATCCAAAGTCAGAATATTTGAATTGGAATTTACTGAGTTGTCTCACTTTTTTCAAAGTGAAGCTTTCCTGAGTGGTGCTTGTTATTTGGCAGGTGACAGAGGTGGTGAAGAGACATGAGGATATTTCAGCATCTTGATAGTGGTGGGGGTGGTTCCAGGGCTTTCTACCTATGTCAAAACTTGTCAGAGCAAAGAAGTGAAGAACTGCACTCTATTGTCTGTCAATTATATAGCTGCTTTGCTAAAAAATAAAGCTTTCTGTTCCAAGGATTCCTAAACCTATGAAAGGATTTGTATTATTCTTCATGCTGAGATGCAGGTGAAGAGAGATTATATTGATTTCTCACTTCATACTAATTGTAAATGGAAGCAATTCAGTGATACTGAATATGTATTTCCTGAGGAGAATATGTATTTGCTAAAGAATTGTAAAAAAAGTATTCATAGCAATATAAAGTAAACTGCTGTCAAACAAGGGAGCAATTTTTATCCCTAATTTTGTGTTTTTTGTTTATTAAAAAGTTTTAAATTGTACTAGCTAAGCAGACACTTCTTGTCTTTGTCCTCTACACTTCTTGTCTTTGTCCTCTAAACTTCTACACATACAAAGATTATTAACAGTACAGTGGAACTATATGCATAACGTAGATTTTTTTAGAAAAACTCATTGGATATTAAAAGAAATATTCAAGTTTGGAGCTGCCACTCAGTTAAAAATAAACATCAATACTGTTCATAAAATATCATCTACAGTTTAACTGAAGGTCTGAATGACAGATTTGCTTGTAAAAGGTTTAATGTTGATTATTTTATCATAATATATAAATCAATGCTGAGGCGATGTTCAGAAAGAATTAAGTCCTACTGAATACGAATACATTCAACTAAATTAAATATTGTCTAAATAAACTGACATATTAACAATTGACAAAAACATTTTGAAGAAGAACACTTGATACATTCTTTTGTATCTGGCTGTAGACTGGGTGACTGTAAGAAATATTGGCACTTACTTTCCAATTGTATTGGGTAGCATCGTAAGTTGATTGTCATCTACTTTTAGAGTAGTGAGTTTTTTCAACAGTCCTAAAACAGAGGAGAAAGTTTTATGAATATGTCAGAGAAGAATATGGCAAGCAATGTCTTAGAAAAGAAGTAAAAAAAATCATTTGTGAGGAATGTTTGGCATGATAATTGGCTTTATTGTACTTACATAAACATATAAATTGATATAGCATTCTTGTGTACTCTAGTTTTAATGTTATAAAAATTCACTTATATTTATGATAGTTCAAGAATGCCAAATGCACACAGATAAACAAAACCAAGGGGTCCATATCTATGCCCATGTTAACTTAAATACTATTACTTTCCCCTTTGCTTTTTTGTAGCAAATGGATCAGTTGAAATTCTCAAACCAGTTATGATTTAATATTAAATTAACACCTATACAGGAATAACTAAAATTCCTGTTGTCATATATATTGTAAGCAAATCTCAATTAAGTCTAATAACCAAAAAAAGAACACTACAATAATGTACTGCAGTGCTCGTAAGTATGGACTGACAGAGTTAAAATATAAATCTTTCACTTGGAACAGCATTATGCACAAAAACTTGCATTTTTAACATAATGGGTAGTACCAGCCAAGAATTAATGTTACAACTATTTATCTTTCACTGTCCAATTTGTGTTCTATACCTTTATCTGTTCTGAAGAACAGTTCATTTGATGTACTCAACTTCCTTATCCAGCCAAAATATAGCTTATAAAATCAGAATGGCTTAAAATCCAAAGGCAAACCATTAAGATTGTTTGGAATTTTATTAAATTTGGCTAGAGCTACAAATATATGTTGTATAGTACTGCGTCCTACAGAAAGTCTGTCCTGAAAATCTATGTTCCGTAGTTACATATCTTTTGAGAAGTGTCAAGTGAAATGATATAACATTCTTATTGAAGTTTTTCTAGGAACTTTCGATATACTGATGTAATAATGTTATTCTCTAAAGTTGTACTTGGAAGTAGCATGTGTGTGTGTTTGTGTGTGTGTGTGTGTGTGTGTGTGTGTGTTGTGTGTGTGTGTGTTTGCATGCACACATGTGAAAGACTACCTTGAAGAGCTAGTACTTTAGGAACATGCTTTCACTTCATGCCCACTTCCTCTTAAGTATTTTGAGGATTCTTTAAAGGCAAGAATAAATCACAAAAAAAATCTGGAATAAAGTTGCGGAACTTTAAATTTCAGGGTGCTTAGTTACATTTTCTTCAGAGGCAGTCAGAGTATCTACTCTAGTAGAAACAAATGTAATCACTTCCAGACTGCTTTAAGAGTCACAATTGTTTTTAACACATGAGATTGAAATAACTGCCTAGTAAAGAGGAAGTTTCTCATGGCAATTTGTCTCTGAAGTCTGACACTGAATCTCTGAACACTGCTGTGTTCATCTATGTTCCAGAGGTGACAGAATCATGTTAGCTTCACTCCTATGTATATTAAAATTTCAACCTTGGGGGTTGGAAATGTGGCTTAGTGGTAGAGTGCTTGCCTAGCATTCATGAAGCCCTGGGTTTGATTCCTCAGTTCCACATAAAGAGAAAAAGCTGGAAGTGGCACTATGGCTCAAGTGGTGGAGTGCTAGCTTTGAGCACAGAGAGGCTCAAGGACATGCCCTGAGTTCAAGCTCTAGGACAGGCAAAAAACATCAACTGGAAATGTACATGAACACTTGACCTTGTGTGTATCAGCTGTGGAAGGAAAACAGAGGATTAAGAATCATAGCTAATGTTTTTTATGACTTGTAACCCAGGCTATGCAAACTGTTGCTCTCCCAGTAGAGTTAAAGGAAGGTTAATATTCTCTTCATCACTTCATTAGGCCACAATAAATTATGGGTTAATGATGACTGAGCAGGCACCAGGAAGCCAGCCAGGTCACTAAACATTCTTAGGCACCCTGATCTGAAACAGTGCTGAGAAAAATGAGGCGGATTGGAAGTAGAGCAAATGTTGGTGCAATTCATTTTCCTGTAGATTAGGGTAGTGGCTCTGACAAGAAGTTTTAAAAGTTGAGGGGAGTTTGGCCTCAGTGTTTAGCTCCACATCTCTGGATTTATAGGAACCTCACTCATTTGTGATGAGGCTATTTTACCATTCAAACCCCAGCCAAGGCTCTCATCTTCAAACCAATTCTGGACCTCCAGAAGAATATGATTGTATACTTGGGCATCTGTTTCACCTGCCTCACTCAGATCTCCCTCTGAATTTCCTATTGCATTTCTATATTCTATCTGCTTGAGTTCTTCTACCCTATATAAATCAAAGGCATTTTGGCTTATTCCTTCTTTCTGTTACCTTTTCTCAATTTGCAATTATAGGCCTGACCAAGTAGTGCCTGGCTACTATTACTATTTTTAAAGTAGCTAATGTTTACATATCATATCTGCTCACATAATACAACACTGAAGCTAGTAGCTGCCCAATATCTAAGTATAAAACCTATAAAGATAGGCACCGGTGAGATCCTAGCTACTCAGGAGGCTGAGATCTGAAGACTGCAGTTCGAAGCCAGTCTGGGCAGAAAAGTCCCGGTGGGAATCTTATCTCCAATTAACCACTCCAAACCAGGAAGTGGAGCTGTGGTCAAGTGGTAAAGCTCTAGCCTTGAACACAGAGAGGTTCAGAGGCACTGCCCAGGCCCTGAATTCAAGCCCCACAAACAACCAAAAAATACCAAACAAACAACCAAAAAAATCATGTAATGATAGCTAATACTGACTGAGCATTTATGATATCACAGACTTTTCTAAGTACTCATATTAATTAACTAGTTCCTTGAACAATCCCATGTTGCAGTACTACTATTAATCCCACATAATAGCTGATGATATGAGACACAAAGAAATTAAGTAATGTGTCTGAGATCACACAATTATTAAGGTTAAAAACAACAACAACAACAAAATGGTCTGAATTCAGCTAGCCTAACTACAAAGCTTGTGTCCTTAATAACAAGTGAGTATAAGATAAACTATTCTGAGACATGAAAAAATGTATTCTCCATGATTGCTTTTCTGTGTTTTCCAAAGAATTTGGATGGCTCTCTAGTAGAGAAAAAGAGGGCCTTCCATTCTCTACAAAACCAGCATAAAGGAAGGCATAAGCACCTGAGGCTTGTTGAATATGTCAGTCCATTCAACTCTTCCACAGCTGCAGAAGGACCCAAACAGGCACAATGGAAGTAAATATTTTAGTTTCTTGTTATTTCTTTGTGTTAAAACTATGAAATCCTCTCTCTTATTCTTTAAAATGGTGGTGGCTCAAAAGACAATCCATGCTCAAATATGAAAGACAAGATGCAATTTCCTATCCAATTAGAATCAATACATTATTCTGGGGCCAGAACAAAGCTCTCAGTATCTTATCTAGGCAAGTTTTGTTTTTAGGTCAGAAAGGGTATTCTCTGAGAAAAATCAGCCTGTCTATCTCGATAATCAGGTACTTTCATAGTGCCATAGATATACAAATGCAATTTACCCTGAAATTTCTGTCAGGTCTCAAGGCAGTTGAAGAATAAGCTAGCATAACAGAGTTTTTTTTCTCCAGACAAGAACCATCCAAATCTGCAATGGTTATATTTATGCTACTTGTTTGTCCTCATGTGTGTTATGCCAGCCTATAGTCTCTATTATTGATACATGTAGCCTTCCTACAATCTAATTTCCCAATCTGCTTTCTTGAAGGACACTTCAGACAAACAATTGTATCATGTTAACATGTTTCACTTTCTATCTTCTTTCAAAACTAAAACCTGCTTTTTCTTTGTTTTAGATGTGTCTCATCACCAGCACAGAGTTGAACTTAAAAATATGCATTCTTTAAAATAAAGCGAGTTAAATTAATTTGTTATAGTTATTACAATTTATGACAAATAATTCGATTTCACTTTTATAGCTTCTATTTTGATGTGTTTAAAACTTTAGTTTTGTCCTCTCTTCTCCCTTTGTTTAGAAATCATAAATTTAATTTCTATGTAAGGCATACATTTTAAAATGTAATATGCCTGTTTAGTTTTGTATTTCTTACAGATTTCCTACATTTTCCTCAGATCATCACTATATTTCCAGTTTATCTGATTGAATATTTAAGGAGGATATACCAATATGCAGGCATAGTTCTTAGCGCTGAGAAAGTAGCCATCAAGAAATTTATTTGAATACAGGTAGTTAATTCTATTAATTCTATGCATTTAAAGTGGTATGGAGGATGGGTGAGTTGGGTTTAAGGTTGAATTCTATCATCTTTACCAGTGCTCCTTTTCTGTTCTTATCTGTTCCTTATCTGTTCCAACACAACTAGGATTTCCATACTTAAGTGCTCACAACCTTCATCTAGGATATTTAATAAAAGTATCAGTCAAAAAGTCTAGACAGGTTTAACTGTATCTGAATTTTCAGACAGTGTCTCCCTGAAAAACACTTTAATCAAGCTCTGACTAAAATCTTACAATTGAACTCATTGGAGAAATGCTGTTTAAGGGTATGCGATTATGTACATCAAAAATATCAGCATATCTCAGAATAAAAAAATAAAAGGTAAACTGTGATGATGCTAAAACTAATTCTCTACCAATCTGAAAGAATGATTAAAATGGAAGCAAAAATAAAGTACTGAATAATGTCATTTTTAGAAACATTTTTAAGCTTCAGAACTTATCACTTCTGTATTCCAGAGGTTAAAGTCTACATTTCAAAAATTAAATATTTTGATGGTATTCTCCTAGATGAGTACTTTAATAAATAATAGCAAGATATTTTGCAAAAGGTTTACACATTTTCAGTTTTTTATGTAAAAATTTATAAATAAAAATGGTTAAATTCTGGCGCCAGTGGATCATACCGGTAATCCTAGCTACTCAGGAGGGTGAGATCTGAGAATTGTGGTTTGAAGATAGCCTGGGCTGGACACATCTCCAGTTAACCTCTCAAAAACTAGAAGTGGAGTTGTGGCTCAAGCAGTAGAATGCTAGTTTTGAGCCCAAAGAGGCTCAGGGACAGTGCCCAGGCCCTGAGTTCAAGCCACACAACTGACAAAAGTTTAAGCCCCACAAATGACAAAAAAGGTTAGAAAGTTTACAATATATCTTTATAAATTGTCTCACTTCAGAAAATCTTAATAACATAATAAAAACAGTATATTCCCTTTTTATATGCTTGTTTCTCAAGACTGGCATTTTACCTACCTCTTGAGCCACAACTCTGCTTTCAATGTGTCCCTTTTAAAATTATTAAACCATGAAAACATTTTATATTTAGAGATTTCATGTTATTTCTATCTTGTAGCAGTGTTACAATGACATTAAAAATGTAACAACATATGGATAGACGTTACTGTCAGCCTATGGTGATACAAGGAGATACCATTCATTATCTAATTACTCAAAATCTAACAAATATGCTATGTTATGTAAATAACCCTTTACAAGTTACGATGTTTAACATTTTAAATTAATTTAATAGGAGTATTGTAATAGGAATGATGTGAAATGTAACTAGAGGTAAGCTCCATTTAATAGTCATGCATAGCAAATTTGCTAATTCATTAATGCCAAGCTAGTGGTACATGCATGTGTACAAGAAAGATACACTGCCAAAGAGATGTTTAACTCTGACATAATTATCCATAACAAAATATTTTATTCTCACCTATGGAGTCGGGTAGCTGCTGTAACATATTGGATGACAGTAAGAGGTCCTCCAGGGCTTCACAGCCAGAAATGTCCATGTCAACGGTCTCTATTCTGTTTTTGGACATATCCAGGTATACCAGCATCTTTAACTTCCCTATAGACTTGATGACATTGCATAAACTCAGGATTAGTTGAGAAATTTCCACAAGACATTTTAAAGCTTATAAACCCCACAATATTATAAAATGAATTTTAAAAATTAATCACAAGTTTTGATGAGAATATGGAAATATTGTAACTCTCAGATATTGCTAATAGTAAAAACAGCTTGACATTTCTCAAAATGTAAAAGAGTTTCTATGTGACTGAGATATCCATATGTATATATACCTGTAAATAAAGATATATGCATACAAAAATTGCACAGTTACAAAGCAGTAAAGGTTCAAATGTGTATCAATCCATGAATGGGTAAGCAAAATGTGATATATGTATACAATAGAATACTATTGGATAATAAAAATGAATGAGCTACTCATACATGATTCAAAATGAGTGAACCTTGAAAGATGTCAGTCACAAAAGATGAAGTATTGTATATGATTCCATGTACATGAAATGCCCAGAAGATACAAATCCATAGACAGAAGGTAGAGTGTGGTTGTTAGGGACTGGGCAGAAAGGAAAGGACTGGAAAAAAGAAAGTAGATTTAAGTGGATGAAGAAGCTGGCTCTAAGGAAATCATGAGAGAGTAATCTGTTAATTCATCTAGAAGTTGGGACTTGGCAGCATTTGTCCAGGAGCCAAAGAACTGGGCAATTTTTATCCAGAATTGGAGAGTCATTTGTTGGAGGCCTCCTAGGATTGGGTGTGACCCTGAGTAAAGAGGTGGTCTCCAGGTAAGACATTCCTGAAGAGGTGATGGAGGGATAAGCAGCATTTCTAGAAACTAGGGTGGAACAGAGATAGAAAAAAGTTCTTCATTCCTGGAAAAGGGCACATGATAGCATCTGCCATAAACAACAGTCCCGACACAAAACCACACCAATACAAAAGGGTGGAAATGAAATGGAAACTTCACTTTTATCTAAGTACAGGCTGCAAAGCCTGCATTTGTACTGGCAGTTCTTGACCTCCATGTCTCTGATTAACTAAACCCTTTGCTTTGTTTCCTCAGCATCTTTCATGGGCACAGATTATAAGTGCGGTCTTGAGGAAGCTGAATTGTTGTGAGGGCACTTAGAACACTCAGGTCACAGAGCTAAGCTTTATCCCTCCCTAGGAGAAAGTGTCACTTTATTAATGGCTTTCTTCCTCAAAGAACTGTTATGCTAGCCATCTACTGTTGTGCTGAGCAAAAAAAACCAAAAAAACACCCCATGATATGTTAGGGTTTTGCACATGTGTGTGTATTTCTTTCTTTGTTCCTTTATCATAAGGGAATTTCTTTCATCCTTGAAGCTTCTTTCAGTGTTATCTTGCTTTTTTCCAACCCAGATCAATATTTTGCTGTGCAGTTTCTGAACATATATTTTGGAAACAAAATAATGCTTTGTGATGCCTGTGAGCTTTATTTATTTATTATTTATTTACTTATAGTCTTTCTCAAGCTTCACTTGAAGCATTAATAGCCTAGGTTCTAGGTCTTTCAGGTTCCAGGTCTCAGAATCCTTGAGGATGTTGACAGTTGTTTCAACGTCTCTCAGGACATAGGGGTGTCTGTAAGTGAGCACTGGGCTGGCAAATGTAGAGAATGAAAATCACAAGTTAAAGCTCAAGCTTTCAATGGCATATTAACTTGTTACTTAGTAGTATAGGAACTAAGAAAAAGGTGAACTTGATTTTTTTTCTTGCTTTTTTGACATTAAATAGTTTAGAATTAATCATCTGTGAACATTGACAGACATGGACTGCCAACTTCACCTAAACATGAGCCTGTCAAAGCCAAGCCTGGATGGATGATTGACAAACACCTATTTGTCAGTACCAGCATTCAGAAAAGCTATGGCTATTTTTGGCAGGGGTTGTGAGATATTCACACATATGCTGAAGCAAGATGACTAATTAAAGTGTGCTAAGCAAGTTATGGGATCTATTCAAAGCTGAGAGAATAGATGACAGCTTTGACAAAAGACAAATTAGGCTTTAAAGATTTTTAAAGATTTCACCACCGCCTTTTCATTTATATAATAAGCTTATTTGAGGTATGAGTTAATTTCTACAGTTAGAAAGCTGAAACACATGATAGCATCTAGAAAAGCATGATGAATCAAATTTTCATTTGTGCCTTCTCCTGGTCTTGTAGAGAGCATACAGGAGCAGTGCCATGCATAGCAGTCTCTAGAGATGGTTTAAATCAAAACCCTTATCTCCTGGCTGTATTATGTTGGGCTATTTACCTTTTCTTTCACTTCCATTATCTACAAAAGGAGAGCAGTGATTGAACATGTTTCACAGGGTTCTGATGAGGATTCAATGAGTCAATATATGTAAAATGTCGTGTAATGCCTAGCTGATGACAAATACTGTGGAAGTGGCTTTAAAAAATATATATATATTTATTGTTATAATAAAGGTGATGTACAGATCGGTTACATTTACATAAGTCAGATAAAGAGTACCTTTCTTTTTAAACAATGTCACCCTTTTTCTCACTCTCTTCTAGTTTTTCTCTCTGTTCCCAACCCACAAGTTGTATAATTTATTTTCAACATTGAGTCTAGTGAATGTTATTGTTGCATTCATTCACCATTTGCCCCACCATTTCTATGCCTTTCTTTACTCTTCCAAAGACAAATAAATGAACAAACAAGACAAAAGGAAATGAAAACAAAAACAGCAACAAAGAAAACAACCCTCTTGTTTCCACTTCCTGGAGTTCATTTTGATAAATATTATTTGATATGGCCAGATGCTCATAGCTATTGTGCCTGTGTAATCCTCTCCTAACAATATCTTCTTTTGGTCTCATACAATGTGAATGCCTAGAGATCTGTGTAATTTATCATGTCCCAGTGTATTTTTTTTTTACCTTCCAGTGTGTTTACTTTTAGATTTACAGGCACATTCTAGTTACACAAATGAGGGAAACCATGAAATCTCTGTTTCTTTGTGTCTGCCTTACTTGGCTCAATATTATTTTTCACAAGTCTTCCCATTTCCTTATGAATCATTATCATTATTATTATGAATCAGTATCATTCTTTCTGATGGATGAGTGGAATTTCATTGTGTATATATACCACATTTTCAGGATCCATTTATCCATTAAGGGTCATTTGGTTTGATTTTATATCTTGGCTATGGAAAACAATCCTGCAATGAACAAGGTTATGCTGGTGGCTTTAGTATGGTCTTGTTTGTATTCTATTGGATAGCTGCCTAGGAGTGGAATTGCTGGGTAATAGGGAAGTGCTATGCTTAGTCTTTTGAGGAACTTCCATACTGTCCACACAGAATGGGAGCAGATTTTTATTAGCTAATCAGACAAAGGCCTGTTATCTAAAATATACTTAGAGCTCACAGTTATTAAACACCCCACAAATAAACTCACAAAGAAACAATAACCAATTAATAAATGGGCTAAAGACTCAAAGAGAGACTTCTCAGAAGAAGAAGTAAGTGGCCAATAGATGCATGAAGAAATATCAATATCTCTGGCCACAAAACAAGTGCAAATTGTGGAATTAACAATAAGCAATGCTGGTAGGGATATGGCCTAAAGGTAACTCTACTACACTGTTGGTGGGAATGTAAACTTGTTCAGTGGTTATGTAAGTGGTTTTGAATAAATAACTATATTCAATAAGCAGATGTAAAATTGCAGCTAGACATACATTCTGGTTCCACAATCTCTGTATCGGAATTAGTAATGGCATTCTTATTTATATTCATGTGCTGAGTAGTATAATACAATGTTCTATTCTAGCACTCTTTTAGTAGATGGGTGGTCACATTACATCAGTTGAAGCCAAACCCACTGCTCACAGATGTTACTGGGCTGCCTCTTTGTTGAGGAAAAAAATCTGACTATAATTGAACTTTGTCTTTAATGCTGTATAATCCTTGCCATCTTTAAAAGTCTAATTGGCTCTATTGGACCTCATTTGAACTTATACTTACATTTTGTGAAAGAGCTCTCTTAATATGAGATGAAATCATTATCTATTTACTTATAAGAAATAATGTTGATTTTATAAAATTAAATTTGGTGTTAGATACAGTATTTCCTCTTTAAAATTAACTATGAATTCACCAACTTTTTAAAACAGTAAATATGGGAAGAAATAACAAGTATGCTCCTGAGACAGCAAAAGAAATCATTCACTGCATACACAACACTTACAAAAGATACATTAAACACAAAACTCAATGAAAAACAGTTGGTAACTGAACTCTCTAAACATTACTTTTCTGAGAAATGTGAACACTGAGATTCAACAGCTAGGGTTATTACAATAATCAATCAACATGTAATATAAATGCTATAAATCATGGCATAATAAAACTTACATACCCCAGGTAGAATTTGCAATGCATTATTATCCATCCATAACTCCCTTAAATTTTGTATTTGATCCAGAACTTCAGGCTGGGAGAGAGGCAGGAAGAGAGAACAGAGGAAAAAAAAACAAGTTAGTCTTTTCTTATCATGTATATCAGATGTTATTTTTTGAACTTTTGTTTGTAATTGACTCATGTTAATTCTCTAAGAGATTCCAGGGTTCACAGACTTTCTATCAACCTGGTAGTCCTGGAGATAGCCAACCTAGAATAACAATAATTATAAACATTAAAATCCATTATTTAGATATCTTACTCTACTACTTTAATACCTTTCTCTTGTCCTTTGTAACATTAATTTTACTCTAATTAGTTGAGCAGTTTCTTTTTCACAAGAGTGTAAGCATTCAAAGGCTAGGGTGTGTTGTTTCAAGCACTTTATTTTTGCATCTCTGTTTCTTACTACATAGTCATACTTGGTACCTCACATTCAAACACCCACTTGCAAGAAGCATTGATGTATTATGATGGGCTAGATTAAGATCCTTTGTTTCTTATCCCTTCAATCCATTAATAATTATCTGCTAAATAGGAGAGATGCCTACTGTATATATTGCACAATGCAAATCAAGCAATAGCAGATTCATTCTCTATTAAAGTGTTCTGAGCAAGTTTTGGAGCTAGATTATTGAAGACAAAGGATTATAGATCACTAACAACCCCCAAAAAAACTACACAAGAGAAAAGAACAGCATAGAGAATGGAGGTGAAACATAGTGAGAGAGAGAGAGAGTGAGAGAGAGAGAGAGAGAGAGAGACAGACAGACAGACAGACAGACAGACACAGACACAGACACAGATACAGAGAGAGACACTGAGAGACAGAGAGACAAAGAGGGAGACAGAGCAACAGAGAGACAGAGAGACAGACAGAGAAAGACCACAGTGCATGAGATATTGATTACCTATCTAGAAGCAAAATTAACTACCTGGTAGTCACACTATACCAGAAGGGTAAAAGTTGCCATTATTGTCAGCATCATCTCCCTCCTTGTGGTGGTCTTTTCACCCATTTTTGTTTTCTCCAGAAATTATCAATTTCCTAAGTTTTAGGCTCTGTCCTTCCTCTGAATTAGAGTCTGTTTCATCATTTTATGGGAGTGACTAACACTAGTCAATACATTGTATTACCTAGCCACAGGGATTGATTCAGAGATGGAGATGCGACTTGTTCAAAACCTATGTAAAGGCTCATAGCCTGTGCCTGTAATCCTAGCTGCTTGGGAAGGAGGATCATAGTTCCAGACTATTTTAGGCTAAGTCCCATCTAGACAGAAAAAGGTGGGTGTGCTGTGTGTACCTGTCATCCCAGTTATAGAGGGTAGTTTAAATAGAAGATTTACTCTCCAGGCTAGCCTAGGAAAAGATAGATTCTCAGCCAGAGCAAAAAGGGCTGGGGTCATAATTTACATGCATCTGCCCATGAAGAATGAATCTCTCTGTAACTGTAATCCCTCTGTCCACTATTTTTACAATAAAAACATAATAAAAAGAACGAAGCTCTCAATTCAAACCCCAGTGCCACTAACCAACAATCAATCAAACATGTAAAGCAATCACTCTTGGAATGGAACTCTTGGTAGTTCCTGTTGGATTAGAAACAAGAAAGAAGCAGCCCAAGCAATTTCAGTCAAGAAGAAAAGGGGGAAAGAATTTGAAAATAGAGTCTTTCAAATGAAAGGAAAACAAGCTAGAGCTGAAAGATAGAGCCAAGAAATAAATAGAACTGATAGCATGAGAGAAGGGACTGACTTCAGACAGATGTGATATGCTTTTTCCCCTCTGATTTGAGGGAGAATGGTTCAGAATGCTATGAGTATAAGGAGACATGGAGAAAGGATGAGTAGAAGTTGAGAGGATGCATACATTAAATTATCAAGTATTCTAGATGAGATGGAGGACAAGGGAGCAAGAATCTTATGTAACAGCATAGCTGGGAGAGAACTGGATACAAATGTGAGAGTATACAAGGTCAATTGAAAGAGCTATGTCATTTTCTGGGCCAGGAATGGGGATTGATAGTCTAACATAAAACAGAAGAAATAAAACCTCCATTCAGGTTTACATTAAGTCACTAAAGAATGAAGTAGGAGTGAGGGACAGAAAATATTACAAAGGTGGAAAATTAGAAGGAGAAGTCAGAATTTAGGAATCTGGTATTTCTGAAGTAATTACAGATAATGACAGCCTTCAAGCTCTACCCCTGAAGATGGTCAGCCCAGGTAGGAAGTATGATGTCATGGTTTGTGGGCAAGGGCAATGCTATAAGAACATAGGCCTTGTGTGGCTTCTAAGGATTCTAGCAGTCCATTATCTTAATCTCACATATGTGCTGTCTTGGCTATGCATCAGACAAAATAGCAAAGATGACTAATTATCCCTCTGAAATTTCTCTAACACTGAGTTCTACTAGGGATCCTAGAAATCTCCAACTTCTTAGAAAGGAATAATTTGCTAACCTAACATTTCTGCTTTATTTCCAAAGACCTCATTCCTGCTCTTTAATAGGATAATGGAGTAACAGTCCTACTTTATGGATAAATAATTGAAAATCATTTCCTGAGGAAAATGAGAACAATTTGATGAGGGTGGTATCACTGTAGCTGGAATTGTTTTTCAGGTTTTCTAGCTCCAAAGATGACATCACATTATAGCTTAAAATTAAAATTCCAAAATAACAAAGAGAGCTAGTAATCACAAATGACCCAGAAAGAGAAAAAAGCATGTACTAGGTTTCTAAATAAAACATATTTTTAATCACTAGATAAATAATAATATTAGTATTATAAAGTGCACCACAGAGGAAGTTGCAGGAATTTCCAAATAACAGCAGAGACAAAAATATAGTTAGCGATTAATACAATCTTGCTCTAAACAAAACAAAAATGTAATATGATGATCATCTCATGATCAATAGATAATTTAAAAGTGGATCTTAGAACTAAACTAAATGGCTTATGTTCAATTAATTTTATCACAAACTCAATCAGCTTTATTAAAAGCAAATAAATTAATTCAAGGATAACTTGGCATGTTCTATACTGAGAAAAAGACCTGTAAGATAACCAAACTCAGAAGCAACATTTTTACTTCCAAAGTATTTTCAAATAAGTATCTCATGCTTTGAAACCTTTAAATCTGGTTCCAGGCAATTATATACAATATTTAAAATAGAAACCAATATTAATATAGAAAAATGTTCATTGCAGAAGTTAATGTTTAAAAGTTGGTTTCCAAGCTAAATATGTGATAATATAACAGAATAGACAACAAAATTATAATTAATAAATTGGTTTAGTGTTCAGCAACACAGATAAATTATATGTATTTTAAAATTTTTAATTACAAAAATGAGTAGTTTTGTTACCTTGTTCATGTAATTGTAACCCCTCTGTACGGTATTTTCACAATAAAAAATGAGTAGTTTGCTTTTTTCCTAGGTGTGTGTGTGTGTGTGTGTGTGTGTGTGTGTGTGTGTGTTGGTACTGGAGTTTAAATTTGGGGGCTGCGTGCTGCCCCTGAGCAGTTTTGCTCAGGCCGGTGCTCTATTAACTTACAGTTTTGCAAACAATGTCGCATGTAAAAGCAAATATAGTGAATGGAAAGAGGAAAAGTGAGTGAATATAGTCCTAATTCTCAATGCATTTGTTTGAAAATGGAACAATGAGACTTGGTGGGATGGTGGGAGAAGGGATGGTTGGGAGGGGGAAGAGTGGTGGAAGAGTGTCTCACCAACATGTGTTGTACAGCTAGTTGGATGCCAGTGGCTCACACCTGTAACCCTAGCTACTCAGAAGGTTAAAATCTGTGGATCATGGTTCCAAACTAGCCTAGGCAGGAATGTCCATGAGACTCTCATCTCCAAATAACTACCAGAAAACCAGAAGTGGAGCTCAGTGGCTCAAGTGGTAGACTCCTAGCCTTGAGGTACAGTGTCCAGTACCTGAGTTCAAGCTTCAGTACCAGCACTACTAACAAAAAAAGGACATTCTGAATTCAACCCAACTTGTACAACTATTTGAAGGCAATAATTTGAAGGTAAAAAGCAAGCACAACATTTCATCTAGCACTAATCAATTTCTATAAATTGAAAAACTGTTGTATGTCCATGAATACACATACAAACAGTTAAAGTAGGAATATAGGATGACGCATAACATGTTTTAAAAAATAATGACCTTGGAGGAGAGATTAGGATAGACTAGACTAGAACAGAGAAAAGACAAGACTTCTAATTGACTGGTAGTGGTTTGTTTCTTTACTACAAGGACAAACTGCACAAACTTTTGTGCATTTTGGTTAGAGGTATTTGTTATGTTAGTTTACAATTTTTACATTTTATCAGTTTTAAAAATTTAGAAGAAACAACATTATATCCAAATATTAATTTCAAAAATCTTAGTAATGCTATTAGAATAAATTTAAAATGTTCCTCTCTTGCATTTCCAGTATTTTCAAATCTCCAATAGTATGTGTATCAAAGTGTATTAAAAATTAGAGAACATTTCAGTGTATTTTCTTTAAATTGATACTTAAGCTTACTTAAGCTTTGTTTTCAAAGTAATTTTCCATAACTACCCAAAATGGGTGAAGAAAATTATCACATCAATAAAAACACAAAGAAAACATTTTGAATGACTGCAATGATTTCCAACAACTCATTTCAAGTACATGTAATTTTAGATTGTTATATTATTTTGAATAGTTTTTTATCTTTTATACCACTAATTTGTATAATGCAGGTCAATTATATGTGGTTATTACCTACTATATTTCTGTTCTAATGTGGTTTAGAGAAATGTTCACTATGGAAAAAACCTAACATTTTTTATTTCTATAACTTTTCAAAGTAAAATCAGTAAGAGGAAAAAAAGGATCTTTAGAGTTTAAATGTCTCAAATTTCACCACTCTGGACAGTGGTATGGAAGTTCCTTAAAAAAAACTAAACACAGGGCTGGGAAGATGGCCCAGTGGTTGAGCGCTTGCCTTGCATGCATGAGGCCCTGGGTTCAGTTCCTCAGCACCACATAAGCAAAAAGAAAAAAGCCGGAAGTGGCGCTGTGGCTCAAGTGGTAGAGCGCTAGCCTTGAGCTGAAGAGCTGAGGGACAGCGCCCAAGCCCAGAGTTCAGGCCCCACGACCAGACCCCCCCCCAAAAAAAAAAAAAAAACTAAACACAGATCTTCTCTCTACCACAGATAGGCCCATACCATCCTGGGCATCTACCCAGAACATCACAGGATATTATAAAGACACTTGCACATCCACATTCATTGCTGTATTATTCACAATAGCCAAGTTATGAAAACAGCCAAGATGCCCAATGGATAAGTGGGTCCAAAACATGTGATACCTAGACACAATGAAAATTTACACAACCATTAGAAAGAATAGTATTATGTCATATGCAGGAAAATTGATAGATTTAGAACAAATCATGTTAATTGAGGTAAGCCAAGCTCAGAGAGACCAACAGTGCATGTTTTCTCTCATATGAGCAAGCTATATTTAAAATATCCTCTTGTTTGTTTTTTCTTTTTGTCCTATTTGTCATTGGGGGGGCAAAGAGGGTGCAGGGATATGGAGGGATCAAGGGTGAATAGATGTGCAGTGGTACTCACTAGTCTTGTGGGTACTCACTAGTCTTGTTGGCAGGAATGAAAGGGAACACTGTGAGAGAGCGAAGGAAGGGGTGATATTGTCCAAAAAGAAATGTATTCATTACTAGACTTACAAAATGGTAACCCTTCTGTACATCTCCCTTATAATAATATTTTTCAAATTAATTTAATTAAATTAAAATTCCATGAGATGATCCAGTAAGTGTCATAACAATAGAGACTTGTAGACCTACAAGATATTGGAATGAAACCCATGATCCAAATAAGTAAATGTGAAGATTCATTCGCCACACAATAAATACAAAATATCTAATGCAAACTTTAAAACTACATTCTCTAACCAAAGTGACATAACTCTGATATTGCATAGAGCTATTATAATTCAAATTTTTGTTTTTATATCTTTAATACTTAAGAGGTATTGTTTTCTTTTGTTTACTCTTCAGAACTTTGTTGAATAACATTTGGTGTTTGCAGTTTGCCAAGAAAGTGTAATTTCTGTTTAAGAAACTTTCTTCCTTTTTTATTTAAATCCTTTATTTAGTAATTCACTTGGTTTATTGCTAGCCCTTTAGCTCTCACAACTGGGAAATCTTTTATTCATGAATTTCACAGCCGTGGTTGAAACTCTTCCTGATATACAAAATTGGATGACTAAAATTGTTCTCCTTTGAAAAGCCTACTTATCATTCTCTCAATTGTAATGTACTACATGACTTGAGATTGTTTAACTTCCTCAGCTAATTTCTTTGGAGAGGAAAAGGTTAGATCCACAGGGTCTGGTCTATTTCCAGGTTACATTAATTTCATGTCTCTCAGTTTTATTTAGGAAGTCAATACCACTAAAATGGGCATACAAATTTAAAAATTTGCTTGTATTTCATTCCCTTCAGGAAAAAGATGCACTTTAATAATTGTTGAGTGGATAAATAGGTGTTCTTAGTGACAATAATAAAATATAAATTGATAAATTAATTCATAAGCTCTTATGAATATTTTAGTAGGACTTGGGCATAATGAATTCATTCATTTAAATACTCAGTTGCATATACTAAAAGAATAGAGGAAAATCTATGCACAACTTATTGCGGATAAGGAAACACAGTGTGCAAAGGAAGAACTGGCATACAAAATGATCTGAAAAGGTTGGAAGACTGACTACTCTAGCAAAATGATGTTGAATGGAAATGGATATAAAGATCCACTGTATGTTCCCAAACCAATCACAGAAATATGGAATTAGAAGCAATAGCACACGTGAAGAAAATTGGGGATTTAACTGGAGTAAGGCAAAGATTCATTCATATATTTGTAGCGAATTCATTCACTCTAGAAATATCCCCCGCTCTACCTTAGGAAGACACTACCAGTAATGGCCAGCTTGGCGTCTCCTACCCACAACTGGTGGCCATTACTCAGGGGAGGGTCTTGGTATGAGCCCAAAGTAACAGAACTAATATATGACGAACATGACATGATCTTCAAGTTTTCTAAGATGTGATGACTATTGTTTAGAAATAGAGGAATATTCTAAAAAGCAACATTGTAAGTGGTTCATATTGAGCATGCTATCTCCTTAGAATGAAGGTAGCTTAGGAGGCGCTCCAATGCTAGAAACTTTAAACCTTTCAACAATTTTATTCAGTTTACTAGTATGTCCCAGGCGAGAGGGAAAAAATAGTAAATAATAGACAAATTTTCATGGGAGTTCATGTTTCTTAGGCTGGGCCCTCCAAAATAGCAGTTGGATAAGAAAAAGCAATTCTGGTTTCATGATTACTATTGCAACTACTATACTAAAACTAGATCTCAACCTTTTTGACCTTGTCAGAGTTTAAATTGAAGAGAAAGAATGGTATAACAAACATAATCTCAAAACTCAAAACAGGTCTTCCTCTCTCAGAAAAGAAAGAAAAGAAAAGAAAGAACATCAAATAAAGCTGCAGCCATTTCCTTCCTCTACCCTCAATCTACACTGCAGCCTGAGGCTGCTTCAGTCTGATAAATCCTGCTTGAAAACAGCCTTTCAGTCTCACAAAAAAGACACACCCCGGATATGATACTGAATTTCTTTTCATATAAAATGACTCTCATTTGACCCTCACTTACTTTTTGGTCTCTTCTTTCACTGAATAGTTTAGCCTTGAGAGAAATTCAAGTCTTAGTAGTTCTTCAGGGCATCATACTTTATCTTTCTTTTATTTTTTAAAAATTAAAAAAAGTTTATTGTCAACGTGATGTACAGAGGGGTTGCATTTATATGCATAAACTAGTGAGTATATATCTTGTTGAACATCATTACCCCTTCCCTTGTTTTTCTTCTACTTTCCCATCCCCTCAGACTCCCCACCCAAATGAACTTATCGTTATTGCATTGGTTCACCCTTTGTCCTTTGTCTCACCATTTTGTTGTTCCACTTCCCTTCCGTTCAATCTTATCTTTGCAAGCGTTATTCTCTAAACCTGAAAATCTGACCTCTGATTGGGTTAGACATCTGATGTTGGTGTCTGTAGAGCAACTGTACATAATCTGAATATGCATCTCCAACTCTTTCCTTTTTGTAGTCTATTGCTCCAAAAGTTCCATCTATTTTGGATAAAATGAACAATCCATGCTCCCAGACACTCGTTTCCTCTAATACATCTCAGTAGCTCAATCTCAAATAACACCTAGACTTTGCTACCAAATATGGATATACTATTTGCTAACCGTTCCTTCTCCACTTTCAGCTGGCTTAGTCCAGTAGCCTAGAACTCTCTACACCAGTTAATGATAAGACTTGCTATGATATACTCAATTTAACTTGTCTTCATTTATCCATCTTTCTAAGCTGAGATTCAATGAAAACAGTCTACCATTAGGAATAGTTTCTTGTATACCACATTTAGCAAACATTTTTTCACATTCAGCCTAGCTGAAAAGGAATCTGACTTTGCCTTTTCTAAAATTGCACCAACCTATACTGAAGAGAATTACAATATATAAAGGCTGAATATCTTCCCTTTAAGTTTGTGGCAAATGCTTAAAATGGGGACTAAATACTGTGAACTATTACTTTGCCTAAACAAGTTACCTTTTAAGTCCTTAAAAGGACCATTTCATGGTTCTTTGACTTTATTAGATACATCCTCTCTTACTCTACCTCATGCCCTATGCATTTGCTCACTGAATTAAACAGAGACCATCCAAATGCATTTACTACAAAGGTAATGGAGATTAACACGAGGTTCCACCCATGCAGTTTAAAAAATCTGCATAGAGATATGTGTGGATATTGACTGAAGACTGTTGTCTTTTTTACATTGAATTTCCCACGACTGTATCATACTTCCTGGTATACACTGTACCACTTCCAAACTCTGAGTTGGGGAAGATTATAATTTGGATTTAGCCAACATTTATGGGTTTTAGTTTCTTAAGTGGTTCTCTTTCATTAGCTGTGTTTGGGCCCTCTCAGACTTGTGTTTCCTGTTTATCTGAGTTTTTAATTTTTTTTATTGTGAAAATTCTGTACAGAGGGGTTACAATTACATGGGCAAGGTAATGAGTACATTTCTTATCAAGCATTGTTGCCTCCTCCTTTGTTTCCCCTTCCCATCCCATCATCCCCCATCCTCCCACTCACCCTCCTCCCCCACCAAGGTTTTTAAATTTTGTCTTGTCTTTACATAGATTCCTTCCAGCCTTGAATTTAACTCCTTCTCACATACACTTACACTTTCTCTACCAGGTTACCTCTAGCAGAAATACAAATATGCTTTTGCTTCTCTGACCCTTAAAAAGAAGTACTTCAGCAGTTAGCACTGGCTCAATTCTACATTCCTAGCTACTCAGGAAACTGAGATCTGAAGATCACTGTCTAAAGGCAGCCACTTCAGTAATGTCCTTGAGACTCTTATTTCCAATTAACTACCAGGAGTGAAAGCCAGGAGTAGAAGTGTGGATCAAGTGGAATAGTGCTAGCTTTAAGTACAAAAGCTCAGGGACAGCAACCACTCCCTGAGTTCTAGCCCCAGGACCAGAACACAACCAAAAAAACAAAGTACTTTTACTGCTTCCTTAGCAACTTCCATCAACTTCTCTATTTATTTGCTGTTCTTCATGGGAGCACTTTATCAATAGTTTGGGCACTCTGCCTTTGCTTCTCCTCTCCAACTCACTCTCCAGGTTACTGGGATACATTGCTAAATGCTGTTCTTGAGGAAGTCATAGACTTCCAATTAGGGCTGGGACCCCTGAAATAATGCTACATAAGTCTGACTTAGTAACTCTGCTAACAAGTTAGCCAATAAAGAGTAAAGAATAAATAAGGGAGAATAATAAATATATAATTATTGTGTACATTCAAATCTTACACTAAAAGCCAAGTTGATTAAAGAAATTTTTACTATTTTATATTCAAGGCAGAAAATGTGTACTTGCAGTACCATCTTTTTTCTATTACCTTTATGTGATGCATGGTTAGTGTCAAATATGAAGTAAATTATAATTTTTTGTATATCTGTTTTCCCAACTCTTATTGTTTGAAATGTTGACAATGCATACATATACTTTTTGTTATGCACTACAAGCTATCTTTGAAAATATCTAAAACTGTTTTATTTTTTCTGGATCATATAGATATTTTTACCCAATTAGATATTTCATTCAGAGAAAAACAAATCACTTACTATTTCTTATCAGTAAACAGAAATCTTAATTCTTTCTTAACTGTTTTATATGATTGTAAGCTTTTGAAGAAGGCAGACACTTAGCAGTGTATTTGCTGCAAAAACTCTGGTAATGACCTTGAAAGGTCATAAAGATGTTTTGCAAAGCAGAAGCACCTTCTTTTTTTTTATTGTGAAAATACTGTACAGAGGGGTTACAATTACATGGGCAAGATAATGAGTACATTTCTTATCAAGCATTGTAGCCTCCTCCTTTATTTCTCCTTCCCATCTCTTCTGAATCATAAAAAAAAGCCTGCTGTGTAGTGAGTTCAAGGTAATTCAAAATTTGAATTGTCTGAAACTTAGTAATCAATATCTAGTATATAATGTCATTTATTCTGTATTGCATTCTATATTATATTGCTCAATTACCTAACAGAAATTATATGACCAATCTGCTAAATTAATAAGCACTTTATAAAAATTGGAACCTACACTGTCAACTATGTACATATTGTCTTTTCTGTTAAAGTCAGCAAATGAGAAAGCAGAAAGTCGACTTACTGCTTATGACAGTGTATTACATATGTTCACTGAAAACAAGAACCTACATTAAATTTTTTCCAGGTGAAGATGTTTTGTTTATGTGTTTGGTAAGAATGGCTCATTAGTACAACATAAGAAATGATGCATGACATATTCACATTTGAGTTCCAAAAAAAATCTGTCTTTCGTTTATGTAGCTAGGAAATACTGAATTAAATCATAACCTAGCTTTCTAATTAGCAGAGCAAACTCTTTTTTTTTTTTTGTCAGTTGTGGGGTTTGAACTCTGGGCCTGGGCACTGTCCCTCAGCATTTCAGCTCTAGGATAGCACTCTACCACTTGAGCCACAGTACCACTTACAGCTTTTTGAGTGGTTTATTGGAGATAAGAGTCTCATGGCCTTTCCTGCCCAGGCTGGCTTTGAACCGTGATTCTCAGATCTCAGCCTCCTGAATAGCTAGGATTACAGGCATGAGCTACCGGTGCCTGGAGAGAGCAAACGCTTAATAAATATTTGTTAAGTAAAAATCCAAAAAAAAAAGATTAGTGTTATCAGTAGAAACCTTTAATCTTGCTGTGATTTAATTTCCCAATTAATGGAAGAGAAATCTTTCTGATTATTCTACTTGATCTTGCTGCATAGCAACAAGATGTAGATCTTGAGTATTGTACACTATGGACTCTTAAAATGTATTTTGAGACATGGAAATATTTTTACACACATAATTCTACAGGTCAAGTTCATTTTCAGTAATCAACTTCATATTTTTTTTATTTCATTATTTTAGATTTATTACTCTTGAATATATAATCTTTACAGCTTTTGAATATATCATCTTGTATTTCTACCATTTGTTCTAATTTTTACTTTTCTATTACTCATTTGTTTTCTTTTTAAAAAATTCTTTTAATTTAAAGGTGATGTGCAGAGCGGGTATAGTTACATAAGTCAGGTAATGAGTACATTTCCTTTAGAAAAGTGTCCCCACTCCCTCATTCTCTCCCGGTTTTCTCCTCGTGTCTTCAATCCCCACCCCAAATTGTATGTTCATTTCCAACATAGTGTCAAGTCAATATTATTGCTGAATTGGTTCATCCTTTGTCCCACCATTTCTGTGCTTCCCCTATTTGGCTATGAGTAATATTGAGTATGGGCATTGATGGATTTTTATTTGCTTGTTTCTATATCTCACATAAATAATATAAGAGGGTAACATAAAATTTATTATGGTGTGTACCAATTATCCCTACATCTGATTATTCAAATAGTAACAACAAACTGCACCTGAGAACTTATAATGCTTTACAATAATAGTGTTAGAAATAATATTTATTTTTATTATTTTATTTTATTTTTATTATTCATGTTACAGGTTATAGTGTTTATTATTATAAACATTCTAATTGGCTACTTCTGAAACTTTAACAAGTATGTATCAAGCACCATCTTCATGCCTGAGCACTGTTTTATGGGATGAATGTGAGAGAAATTCAGATTTTGATATGATCTTGATTGAAACATATAAATAGACTAATGGTGAAAGATATGTAATCTAGGACTAAATATTTTGGCAAAAGTGATCACAGTATGTATGACAAAGGAAAAACTAAATAAATTGAGAAAAATAATCTACATGACCAAATACATTACAGAAACTGAGAGGAGTCAATTCTTTTGGTCATCTTTCAAACCCATCTTTGATTCTATATTATATAATTTCTCTTTTAAAGTTTCAGCTTCATTTTCCTATGTCTGAATTCTATCATCTAAATGGCACCAAGTTAATTATACATATTTTTTATTAGTTTTACACAATAATTGAACAAACTGTTTACCAGGTTATATTAATTTGTCAATACAGTTCTATATCACTACTCTCAAATTACTTTATGGTACTCTGTTGATTTCTTTATTAACCTCCATTTTAGGGTTAATTGATACCGTACAATTTAGTAAAAGAATAATTTTATTGGTACAATCTACAAGGATCAAAGATATGTGATTTGAAGTTACATGCTCAATTGTTTTGCATGCCATTGAAAAATTGTTTTGTTTAATCAAAATTTTCTCATATATTACAAATGAAAAATGAGTTTTAGGTTGCAACTTCAACCAAAATTCAATTGAACATATCAGTTTTGTCAAGCCAATTTTTATTTTATCAACTTCAAATGAGATACATTCATATACATATATATGTATACAGACTTACTAAGTACTGCCTTCACCTACTTTCACCTTATCTGCTTAGCTTTCCACTTTGATTTTCAGTCATTGTGGAATCTTCAATCTTACTTCTGTTCCTTTCTTTTGTCTGAATGTTCTTGGTCTTTGTCTTTAATTATTTTCATACATCTTTTAGATTTCTGTTCAAGGTCACTTCTCAGAACACTCTTTGCATTATAGGCCAATACTCCTTTGAAGTTCTTAACACATTTCATGGATAAAATTCTTCATTTCTGAATGTACTTGTCTCCTTTGCTAGACTGAGTTTTGGTAATCTAATAGCTTAAAAGAATGATCAGGAAGTATACTTACCCAACAAATATTTTTTCTAATACTTATATATTAAGCACTATTATATGCTCAAAATAGGAGATTCAACAGAATTAAATAAATGAATGAGTATAACTTACTGTTAATAAGTAGTTCAAATCAACCCCTCTTCCACATAAGAATGTTATCTTTAATTTCTATTATGTCATTAGTGCTTTACTGTGAGTATTTTGTGAGTATTTTGCTTTACAAATTGCACATTGCTAATAGCCTTTACCAGACTGGTGAATGGATCTCACATTGAATAAATTATGGGTGCATACAGACTGATATCAAGTATGTCCTAAAACCAAAGGCACATACTTGATAAGAAATATAATAATTTGTCATCCTTTTTTTGTAACAAGTTACAAAGGTGAAAGTTTTTTCTATGTGTCAACATATAACATTTTTAGAAAATAAAATATTGTTTATTATTGTTACAGTCATTTAATATTTATATTCATGTGAAGACACGAGGGTTGGGTTAAGTGTGAATTCTTAACAAATATTTTGTGAAAAAAAAAGTTGCCTAGGCTTTAACTTGTAGCATATGCTTTGGTCTCTTTTTTTCTTTCTTTCTTTTTAACACAGAGTTATGAACAGATGCATGAGCAGGTTAATTCTGTACTAAATCTTGCATTTCTGCACATGCCATGGAGGTGGATAGGGCCAAGTCAGCTCTATTGATCCCTTGTCAGTCATTAATCACATCAAAACCACTCACCTTTTCTCTTATTTAATCAAAATTTAAATGAGAGTTCTGCTAACAAATGCTTATTTTAGACAGTGGGGAGGCATCTTTCTTTTTCATTCCTCTGACATAAGAATCTTCTTGTGAAACCAATCTAGCCAGCCTTCATCACACCTATGTTTCCTCAATTTCTTTTCTTTGACTATGTCAATATCCTGACCAAAATGCTCTTTCCCCTTTCTACTTATCCAAATCCAACTCATTTTTCATGGCCTAGGGAAGTCTCTGCCTTAGGGAGATCTTTCAATAATTACCATTCTTAAACCAGCCCATCAACATGTACCAATTACATAGAGCTCAAGAATCTACTACGGATGAATGACTAGGCCATATATTTAGGAGAATCACAAAGATTAGGTTGTCACATGTTTGTTCTTTAAGATGTTTATAAGTTTAAGAGACAGAAAAAATAGTCTTTCTGCTGGGTGCTAGTGGCTTACACCTGTAACCCTAGCTACTCTGGAGGCTGAGATCTGATCATCATGGTTCACCAGGCCAGGCAGAAAAGCCCATGAGATGCTTATTTCTAATCCACCAAAAAGCTGGAAATGGAGCAGTGGCTATCCTTGAACAAAAAAGCTCAGAGCTAGCCAAGTACTGGTGGCTGATGCTTTCAATCTTACCTACTCAGGAAGCTGAGATCTGAGGATCGTGGTTCAAAGCCTGTCTGGGCAGAAAAGTCCTCGTGAGACTCTTATCTCGACTTAACCACTCAAAATCCAGAAGTGGTGCTGTGGCTCAAGTGGTAGAGCACTAGCTTTAAGTATAAAAGAGGGTCAGGAACAGTGCCCAGTTCAAGCTCCAAAATGGAAGGAAAAAAAGCTCAGGGCCAGCACCCAGGCCCAGAGTTCAAACACACACGTACACACACACACACACACACACACACACACACACACACACACTATTAAAATTTACCATGAATGAAAAAGTCATCTGCAGAGATTCTTGTGCTCCATACAAACTCAGTCATAGTTTTAAACAGTGTGGCCCAGAAATATGAAATTTTTTAGCAAGTGTTGTTGATAATGCTGATAATATGTTTTTAGCATACATTGCTCAGATACAGGGGTTACTAAGATGAATGCACAGATTCCCTGACTTTGTGGAGACCATAACCTCGTTGAGACGCATGACTAATCAACACATAAGGAAAATATTATGTAATTATTACATGTTAAAAATAGAACAGGTTTGTGTGATGGTTTCAATGATCAAAGTATATGGCAAGAGTCAATATTAATGGAATTGGGATCTCTTTATGGGTAACAGTCACATTGCAGCAGGGGAAGGAGAAATCTGTATAACACGATCATGCATCCACAAGGACAGGGAAACCTAAGCTGCAAAACAGATATTCTCTTCAAAGAGGAAAGTGGGAAGGAGGATTTAGGAGAAGATGCTGCACTTGAGCTGGATCTTGAGGAAAGTGTAAATATACAAATTATAATAGAGCAATCAGGGTGAGGGAAAGAAGAGAAGGATGCACGTGTAACTGATAACAGAGCAGCAGACACTGCTGTACATGTGGAAGATAGCAGCAAGATCAGTTCACCCCAGTGAGTAGTGTGAGAAGTTCAATTGTTCTTGTAGTTATGAGTTTGGGAAGCATTTCACAAAAGAAAGCTGGGACAGATATTAGGAGGCCCGGAGAACTAGACTCTAAAGTCACATTTATTTCTCAGAGAAGTCATTTGATACTTCAGTATATATTGTTTTTATACTCTCCTCCATCCACTTATTCTTTATTTATACTACGAAGGTAGGGACATATTTCAAACTTCTTTCTAAGTCCATCAGAATAAAGACAGTGCCTGGCACAGCAGGAGTCAAAAATCTTCTATTTGTTGAAGGACTGTTTTTGTTCACACACAAAAAAGGGCTTCCCTAGCACACAGAAGTACTTTGCACCATAAGTTGTCTCTGTTCTGTTGACATTAATAAAGCAGCTGGGAAAATAATCATTGCTGAAAAATCATAGAAGTCATGTTGAAAATGCTTACAGTGTCTGAAAATGAGTAATGCAACTCTAGCCTCTCCAGCACTCTATTACAAATGTGTGATTCTGTTTTGTGTTCTCCTATTAACAGTAAATATTTTAATTTTTGTTTCTATCCAATTAACATAAAAATATGCACCTATAAGGGAAAATATAGCAACTACTCCCCCAAATCAATAGTGTGAGCATCTAAGATATAATGACTGGAGTAGTTTTATGTGTACTATAAATTTGGTGAAGAAACATTTCTGGATGAATAAACCCAGTAGTGTGCCTATTGAAGAGAGTCATTAGAGTTTTCACTGGGAAAGTTATGACTCTCTAATACATTCCTATAAAATGTCTACTGCATGAAGTATAAAAAGTACTTACTACAAAGGCAGTAAGTACATCCAGAGTAGGAAGAAATAATTCCTAGAAACCTATCACATGACTAGAAATGGTCTAAGTTCCAAGATACATTGCTGAACAGGGAAAATGAATTGCCTGGTTTTGTGGAACTTATATAATAAGATCTAGAGGGTTGATACCATTGTTCAGGAATAGCAAGTTATTAGTTACATTTCATGGCATCTAAGAATTCGTACAATGTTTTTATATTGGTTATTTTCTATAATGGTCTTTCATTCTGATTTTGAATAAACTTTTCCTCTTTGGATAAAGGTATAGGATCAACTAGACAAGTGATTCTGAAATATTTGCATATTTTATATATTTTAGACATTTATTTTTTAATTTTTAAATTTTTATTATTGTGAAAATACTGTATAGAGGGGTTACAATTACATGGGCAAGATAATGAGTACATTTCTTATCAAGCATTGTAGCCTCCTCCTTGTTTACCCTTCCCGTCCCATCCTTCCCCTATCCCCTAATGCTCCTCCCCCTCCCCCACCAAAGTTGTAAAGTTCATTTTTGACCTAATGACATGTACGTCTCATTGTTGCAATGGGTCCACCTATATCCTTATTTAAACGATTTGTTTTTTTTCCCCTTCCCCTCCACAAATTATACCAACATCAAATACAGTGAAAGCAGGGGTTATACCGTGGGGGAGGGACATACAAAGCAACAAAGAAATAATCTTATAAATGTGCTAGAAACAATCCCATGAAATTAAAAAAAAAACATTTGAATACGTATCTTAGGGTTCATTTCCCTAACATCACCTTATCTGACCTTTTCTGCTTGACTCAGACATATAGTAGTTATTGTAAATAAGGGAAACTATGGGACCTATGTTTCTTTGGGTCTGGATTACTTCACTTAATATTATTTTTTCCAAGTCTTTCTATTTCCTAACAAATGGGGCAATGTCATTCTTTCTGATGGAGGCATAGAATTCCATTGTGTATATATACCACATTTTCTTGATCCATTCATCTACTGAGGGGCATCTGGGTTGGTTGCATCTCTTAGCTATGGTAAATAAGGCTGCTATAAACAGTCGTGTGGTAGCTTTAGTGTAGTCTTGTTTGTGAAAATTTGGGTAAAATGCCCAAAAGTGGGATTTTTGGGTCATAGGGGAGCTCTATGTGAAGTCTTTTGAGGAACCTCCATACTACTTTCCAAAATGGCTGAACAAGTTTACACTCCCACCAACAATGCAGTAAGGTTCCCTTCTGTCCACATCCCCTTCAGCATCTGTTATTAGAGGTCTTGATTATAGCCATTCTAACTGGGGTGAGGTGGTATCTCAATGTTTTTTGATTTGCATTTCTTTTATGGCTAGGGAGGTTGAGCATTTCTTTATGTGTCTATTGACCATCCTTCTTTCCTCTTCAGAGAAGCTTCTCTTTAAGTCTTTAGCCCACTTATTTATTGGGCAGTTGTTTCGTTGAAGATTTGTTGTTGGGGGGTTTAATTTTTTGAGTTCCAAGTATATTTTAGATATGAGACCCTTGTCCATTGTATGGCTAGTGAAGATCTTCTCCCAATCTGTGGGCTTTCTATTGACCTTGCCAGCTATGTCCTTTGCCATGCAGAAGCTCTGCAATTTCATGCAATCCCATTTGTCCAACCTTTCTTTGATTTGTTGTGTTTCTGGGTCTCTATTAAGAAAATTTCGGCCTGTGCCAAGGAGACCTAGGGTTTCTTCTATTCTATCCTGTAATGTTTTCAGAGTGTCTGCTTTGACTCCAAGGTCTTTGATCCATTTGGAGTTGATTATAGTGCAGGGTGATACATAAGGATCTAACTTTAGTTTTCTACAAGTAGTTAACCAATTTTGCCAGCACCATTTACTGAAGAGGCTGTCTTTCTTCCATTCTATTTTTTTTAGCTCCCTTATCAATTAGATGGCTATAGGTCTGTAGGTTCATTTCTGGGTTTTCAATTCTATTCCATTGGTCCTGAGGTCTGTTCTTGTGCCAGTACTAAGATGTTTTGATTACTATGGCTCTATAATAGAGTTTGAAATTTGGTGTTGATATTCCTCTAGCACTGTTCTTTCCGTTGAGGAGTGTTTTTGCTATTCGGGGTCTTTTATTGTTCCATATGAATTTTTGGATTGCCTCTTCTATTTCCTTGAAGAATGAGGTTGGAATATTGATAGGTATCGCATTGAGTTTGTAGATAGCCTTGGGAAGTATTGCCATTTTCACAATGTTGATCTTTCCAATCCAGGAGCATGGGAGTTTTTGCCACTTTCTAAGTTCTGTTTTGATTTCCTTTTTCAAGTTTTTAAAGTTTTCATCATAGAGGTCCTTCACATTCCTAGGTATTTTATTTTTTGGGAGCTATTATGAATGGAGTTGCTTTCCTAATTTCAGCCACACTTTTCTCATTGTTGGTACAGAAAAGCCATTGATTTTTGAGGGTTAATTTTATACCCTGATATTTTTATTTTAGACATTTCTACCTATATGTTTCAAACGATTTCAAACTTAGTGGGATCAGAATTGTTCTGTTTTCTACTCATTTTCCTCTTTCTGCTATATACATTTTCAATTATAAAAATACCAAATCATTTAAATTATAAACTACAACCAATTTCTTCTTATCCACTACCATATATATATATATGTGTTTTGTGCATATATATACACATATAATTATATAAATTGAACAAATTAAAATGTTTCATTGTGATATAAACATACACTTGTATATAATAGCTTGACCATATTTACCTCCTCTGTCACTTGTTTTTTTGTGTGTGCACTGGTCCTGGGGGTTGAATTCAGGGTCAAAGCTTCATTGCTCAAGACTAGCATTATATTCCTTGAGCTACAGGTCCATTGTTGGCTTTTTGATAGTTAATTGGAGATAAGAATCACGGACTTTTCTGCCTTGACTGACTTTGTACTGTGATCCTCTGATCACAGCCTCCTGATTATCTAGGATTACAGGTATAAGCCACTGATGCCTGGAACTATTACTCTTTTTTTGTCCTTTATTTCTCCTTTCCATTTCTACTTCTATTATCCTAATAGTTTGTTTTTCCTTCATGTTCTTTTTATTCCCTACATTCCACATATGAGAGAGAATATGTGATAGTTATCTTTGTAGTGCTGGACTTGTTCCACTTAACCTGATCACCAGATCCATCTGTTTTTCTGCAAAAAGGTATGATCTCATTCCTTTTTATGACCAAATATAACTCTTTTTTGTATATGTATATGTAAATACATATGTGAATATATAGAAAATGATACCTATCTATCACCTATACCTGTTTATCACTTATCCATTGTCTTTTTCATGTCATTTATTGATGGGCCTCTAAACTGATTTTGTTATTTGGCTATTGTGAATAGCACAACAATCAACACAATAACAATCTGTTGTTTTTTTCCCTTTGTCTATATCAAGGAGTTGTCTAGTTGTATCATATGGAGGTTCTATTTTTTTAATGGCTGTGGAAATACCATACAGAGGGGTTACAATTACATGGGCAAGATAGCGAATAAATTTATTATCAAGCATTGTTGCCTCCTCCTTTGTTTCCCATACCATCCCTTCCCCTCTCCACCCCCATCCCCACACCCCACTATGAACCAAACCCTCCACCCTGCAAAAGTTTTAAAGTTCGTTTTTCAACATAATGTCTTGTACATCTCATTGTTGTAATGGGTCCACCTGTAACCCTATTTAAACAGTTTGTTTTTTCTCTTCCCCTCCACAAATTATATCAATATCAAATACAGTGAAAGCAGGGCTTATACCCCGGAGGAGGTACATACAAAGCAACAAAGAAATAATCTTATAAATATGTTGGAAACAATCGCAAGAAAGAGAAAAAAACATTTGAATCCTTATCTTGGGGTTCATTTTACCTAGCATCAACTTGTCTGACAGTTTCTGTTTGTCTCAGACATATACTAGTTATTGTAAATAAGGGAAACCATGGGACCTATTTTTCTTTGGGCCTGGCTTACTTCACTTAATATTATTTTTTCCAAGTCTTTCCATTTCCTAACAAATGGGGCAATGTCATTCTTTCTGATGGAGGCATACAATTCCACTGTGTATATATACCACATTTTCTTGATCCATTCATCTACTGAGGGGCATCTGGGTTGGTTCCATATCTTAGTTATGGTAAATAATGCTACAATAAACATAGTTGTGTGGTAGCTTTAGAATGGTCTTGTTTGTGAAAATTTGGGTAAATGCCCAAAATTGGGATTTCTGGGTCATAGAGGAGCTCTATGTGGAGTCTTTTGAGGAAATGGAGGTTCTATTTTTTAAGTTTCAGGAAAACCTCCATACTTATTTCTAAAGTGTTCAGAGTTTTATTTCATGAATTCATCTCTTTCTTCATTTTCATTTTCTGTTTTCACTGTAGTTTTGGCTGCTTAAAATTCCCTGAACTAGTATAAAAATTTTCACTTACCATTCTTTTTAGTCTGTTCTTATTAAAGTTCTAGCTCCTCTCACAATTTCAGTGGTTATTTCAATCTTCATATCACAGTAAATTTTAATGTGCAATCTTGACTGTATTATTAACACAGAGGCTATTGGTCATCCATGAAGTGAATATTAAATTCTTAGCTTGGTATTTAAAGACTTTGGTGCCCTTGCTGAAGTTTCCTTTTTCCTCCTTCCTTTATTCTATAGATTGCTGTGCAAACTATTTAAACAACTCAGATCTCCAAGTCCATTTTTGTATTTCACCTCTTATAACTTCCAGAAGCTCTTCTTGTCACTTGTGAAAGCAAAGGGGCCAGAAAGATCCTTGATGAAAGAAAGGTGAATCTTCAAATCAGTTTCCCAGTTTCCACACAAATCACAGGAACTTGAAATCCCCCAAGAAAATATTTTTATTGTTAATCTAGAGTTGATACATCAGGTAATGAGTAATGAGTGCAGTTCTTTTTGAAACATGTCTTCCCTTCTGTTGCTCGGGTCTTTCCCTCCTGTCCCCACCCATAAGATATCCATTTCATTTCCCTCATAATTTCTAGTGAGTATCATATTTATTCATCCTTGTTCTACCTTATATGTGCTCTCTTTTACCCTCACAAATACAAACAAATTAACAAGCTAGACACGAGGAAAAGAAAACAAATACAGAAACAATAGCAACTAAACAATATCTTTTGTTTTCTTTTCTTGGAGTTCATTTCATAAAATATTATTTTATATGATCATGCATACATAACTATTGAGCCTTTGTCCACCACTTGTATGCATATCTTCCTTTGTCCTCTGTATGCTAATGACTAGGGTCCTATATAATTTATCATGTCTCAGTGTATACGCATATATATATATATATATATATATATATATATATATATATATAATCATTCTGTGTGTTTACCTGTAGATTTAAAGGCACATTCTAGTTACCACAAATGAGGGAAATCATGCAGCCTATGTGTCTTTGGCTCTGGTTTACAATGCTTAATTTTTTTCAAGTTTTTCCATTTCCTTATGAATGGTACAATATCATTTTTTCTGATGGATGAGTAGAATTCCATTGTGTATATATGCCACATTTTTCTTGATCCATTAATCTGAGGGACATCTAGGTTGATTCCATATCTTGGCTGTAATAAATGATGCTGAAATAAACATGGTTGTACTGATGGCTTTATTGTGGCCTGGTTTGTGGCCCATTGGATAAATGCCCAGAAGTGGAGTTGCTGGGTCACAGGGAAGCTTTTGAATTAAAGACCTCAATGTAAGGCAAGATACTGTGAAAATATTACAGGAAGAGGTAGGGGAAACCCTAAGCCTTCTAGGCATGGGGAAAACATCCTAAACAAAGATTCAGAATTATCGCAAATCAAATAAGGGCTGGATAAATGAGATTGTATCAAACTGAAGAGCTTCTGAGTAGCAAAGGACATAGCTAGCAAGATAAATAGAAAGTCCACAGAATGGGAGAAAATCTTTAGTAGCTACACATTAGAAAATGGCCTTATATCTAAATTATCCTTAGATCTTAAAAATTAAACCCTCCCAAAATAAGCCGTCACAAACTCAACAACTTAATTCTCAGGGGAGAAAAAAGAATGGCCAGTAAACACATGAAGAAGTATTCAACATCTCTGGCCATAAAAGAAACAACATTGAGATTCCACCCCACTCCAGTTAGAATGGCCATTATTAGGAAAAGTAATAACAACAAATGCTGATGGGGATATAGCCAAAAGGCAACCCTATTACACTGTTGGTAGGAAAGAAAATACTTTTGAGGGGTTTCATAACAAAGAAATCTCATGAAGTAGATTAGCAAGAATTTAATTAGCAAAACAGAGGATACCAAGGGGAAATAGAAGCAAGAAGGTGTATTCCCCTCTTCAAAGAAGCTAAAAAGTGGTGGTATTTGTTTCAAGTATATTCATAGCTCTGGGCTGAGGAATTTCAGCTTGACACATGGTCATCCAGTTACTGCCAACCATTTAGTTAAGGTCATGTTCTTGTTATTACTAAACTATGAAGAAAGTAAGTCCTGCTTTGAGTCTTATTATTACTCTAAACATGGAGACAAGGGGCTTGGAGTGTGCCCCCTCCCATACATGGCAATAATAGGTGTAACATTTAATACATTTTACTAGTGGAAAAATCCATCCACCAGGCAAAACATGCCTTCTATTCTTGCTCTTCCCATTTATTTAAGGATATTGTCTTGGTGTCTAAATGAAGGGAGAATGCTGAGGGAATACTAATTATTTTTGGCCTTATTTTTTGGTTATCTTAATTTCCTGAATGTGTATTTTCATAATTAAAAAATATTTCTAACCATAACCTACCTATTTCTGCCTCCTTTTCTCTTCCCTATTCATCTTTCATGACTTTATAATTTTAAAAATATACCTTGAACCATTCTGTCTTTCTTCTGAAAGTCTTTCTTTGATTTTTATTTTCTACTAGTCTACCTGTCTGGTAATTGTGGTGCTCTAATTTGCATTAATCTTATGTGCCTGATTTCTGAAAAGCCATATTTGGGTTGAATTACTCTATGTATCTTGTTCTTGCATTGTACTTGCATGAGCATACAGAAAATATATAACACATGAATACACAGCCAGTTGACTCAGATGTGAAACTTTCTTATCTTTCACCTTTTCCTAAATTTTATTTGACATGACAATATAAAAACAGAACTTAAAATAATTAAAGGAAAAATGCTACTGTTAGTGAACAGGACAGGATAAAAACTAGCATACAGGAATGTGAAGGATTTTGTAGCAGGAACAACAAATTCAATTAGCTTATATAAAACTCAGTGCCAGTCACCTATGGCTTAATAAAACCCACGAAGGAACTCTCTGGGAACTCAGAATTGTTTAGTTTCTCTAATGAGCTCCAGAAGTTTGTATAGGTTACTACTTTGAAAGGGAAAAATTCACAGCGAATGTTAATGTAAAAAAATATATATCAATCCAATAGTCCAGCAATCTTTTTCTATAAATACATTCTTTTCAAACATGTAATATTCACTGTATATATGTGAAAATGGGGCTAGGACATTTCAGAGGATAAGTGGGGTTGGGAGAGATGAAGAAGGATGATGAAAAGTGTGACATTGGTCAAAATGAATTGTACTTATCAACTGAGATATTTGAATTGGAACTCCCCTATACAACCACTTAAAGACAATAAAAATAACAAGCCCCAATAGTGATAAGAAAGGTTACATGTGGATTAGTCACATCAAACATCAAGTGGTCATTTTATCCTTATAGCAATGAACCTGACCAGTTGTCACTAACCATCTTCCCTTCTCTGTCTTAGATTGAATGATGTATAAGTACTTAATGTAGTATAATAACTTCCATACAAATAAAAAGTAAACCTAGTCAAACAACATTTAATGTATGAACAAAAAGTGGTTGGTCACAATATCATTAGCATTCCAAAATACTCAGAACAATAATACTCAGAATTCTCAAAATCAATACATTAAAGTTTAAATGAGCAAGGGGATATCTACCATAGAAAACTATATAAAAATATCAAAAGTAATAAAAATGTACCCTACTTATGAGAAATAATTGAAAAAGATGTATATGCACTTGCTTCTTTGTTGATACATAGTAAAGAAAGTGGCATAAGAGGCATTTAACTAGCGTACAGAGCACAGAGCGGTTATAGTTACATGTGTAAGATAATGAGTATGTTTCTTATCGAGCATTGTTACCTCCTCCTTTGTTTTTCCCCTACCCCCTTCCCCCCCAAAGTTGTAAAGTTCATTTTCAACATAGTGTCTTGTACATCTATTGTTACAATGGGTTAACCTGTATCCTTATTTAAGCATTTTGTTATTTCCCTTCCCCTCCCCAAATTATAAAAATGTATATACAAGCTGCAGGGTATTGACATCAAATACAGTGACAACAGGGGTTATACCATGGGGAAAGAACATACAAAAGAAACAAGAAAATCACATTGTACATTTAAAATATGTTAAAAACAATAGCAAGCAAGAAAAAACATGTTGTGTCCGTATCTTGGGGTTCATTTCACTTAACATCATCTTATGTGATTATATGTACATAGCTTTTGACTTTTTGTGCTTGTCCTAGACTTATACTAGTTATTGCAAATAAGGGAAACCATGGGACCTATGTTTCTTTAGGTTTACTTCACTTAATATGATTTTTCCAAGTCTTTCCATTTCCTAACAAATGGAGTGATGTCATTCTTTCTGATGGAGGTATAGAATTCCATTGTATATATATACCACATTTTCTTGATCCATTCATCTACTGAGGGGCATCTGGGTTAGTTCCATATCTTAGCTATAGTAAATAATGCCGTGATAAACATAGTTGTGCTGGTAGCTTTAGTATAGCCTTGTTTGTGATTGTTTGGGTAAATGCCCAAAATTGGGATTGCTGGGTTATAGGGGAGCTCTATGTGGAGTCTTTTGAGGAGCCTCCATAGTACTTTCCAAAGTGGTTGAACAAGTTTACATTCCCACCAACAATGAAGTAAGGTTCCCTGCTGTCCACATCCCCTCCAGCATCTGTTGTTACTTCTTGATTATAGCCATTCTAACTGGGGTAAGGTAGAATCTCAAAAAAAAAGATGTTATTGCTGACTTACTTGGACCTTTACACTCTGTGTCACCACCACATTTTTGAATTGTGATTGACACACAGATGCTCTGTGAGAATGGACTTTGTATTGGTTTTTGAAGGATGGTAGGGAGAAACAAAAACAGGAGAGATTTCTATAACTTGGCCAATGTAGGAAAGAGACAAGAGAATGTGTGTTCTCTCTCTCTCTCTCTCTCTGTCTCTGTGTGTGTGTGTTTGGTCATGGGACTGGAACTCTGGGCCTAGGCTCTGTCCTTGAGCACTTCAAAGCTAGTGTTCTATCACTTGAGTCACACAGAAACACTTCTGGTTTTCTCATGGTTTATATGAGTCTCATGGACTTTCCTGCCTGGGCTGGCTTTGAACCAGGATCCTCAGATCTCAGCCTCCTGAGTAGCTAGGATTACAGGCATAAGCCACCAGCACCCAGCTAAATGCAATATATTGTGATGCATGAAAGTTCAGTAAAAGCAAATGGTTGAGAGTAGAGGGACTTTGAAGATATAATCTCCTATTTGATTCCACTGCCCTGCATCTTGTATATACATTTTTATAATTTGGGGAGGGGAAGGAAAATAACAAAATGCTTAAATAAGGATACAGGTTAACCCATTGTAACAATGAGATGTACAAGACACTATGTTGAAAACGAACTTTACAACTTTGGGGTGCAGGGAGAGAGGAGTTGGGGAGGTTGGAAGGGAAGGGATTGTAGGGGAAAAACAAAGGAGGAGGTAACAATTTTCAATAGGAAATGTACTCACTACCTTATTCATATAACTGTAACCCCTCTGTACAATATTTTTACAATATTAAACACAATAAAAAGGGGCATTAAACTGGCCTTACTGCTAGGGATGAGCCTTGTGAGTTAGTAGAGAGAATTTTTTTCTCTCTATTTCCCTTTTATAGTTCTGTGCTATAATCTTTTTTGTAACTAGAGAAAAATCTAATCAGGTTAGCAATTTAAAATAAGAAATTCTTTGGATTTGGAACAGCAGGGGCTAGAAGGAACACCAGTCATAGTTAGTCCATAGGGGAACAATTGGAGGATTTTTAAACATTAATGTCTTATTATGTCAGGCTATCTCCCTAGCTGGGACTACTCATTAAAGACTAGCATTGGTTTCTGATGTGAGTGGTACGGTCAGAAGAGGTAGTGATTGAGGTAACTTCAGGTTAGCACAACCAGAATAGAAGTGACAGTTTATAACATGTTTGTTCTTATGGGTAATTCTTTTTTTGGTGGGGGGTCCGGTTGTGGGGCCTGAACTCTGGGCCTGGGCGCTGTCCCTCAGCTCTTCAGCTCAAGGATAGCACTCTACCACTTGAGCCACAGCGCCACTTCCGGCTTTTTTCTTATGTGGTGCTGAAGAATCGAACCCAGGGCCTCAAGCATGCAAGGCAAGTGCTCTACCACTGAGCCACCTTCCCAGCCCATCTTATGGGTAATTCTTTTGCATCTTGTTGGCAAATACAGCTTTAGGCCTTTACCCCTATATTGGCTGGAAAAGATGGGTTAGGTGCACTCTGCAGACATTTGAACTCAACCACAGGGCCTCATAACAGGTACTTGTCACATTAATCATAACATTGATTAATCCAGCATGGACAACAGCCTGGAAATTAGGGGTGTGCCATTTAAAGAAGGGCCTTTCTGTGCTGTCCATTTTCTCAATGGTGTTAATTCAATGATATGTGCTTCTTTGGATACTTGCTTTTTTACTCACCATAGTCAATATGGAGCCCCACGAGTGGCTATCCAGGAAGAATGGGGCAAGGGAAAATTCATGAGAAAATAGAACTGGGCAAGAAAGACTTTACAGCTGGAATTGTTCAATGGAACAAGTTCATCATTCCTAGATTCTGCAAGAAATGCTAAAGGGAGTCCTTCACATTGAGACAAAAGATACTCAGTAATTACAACAAACACTTACATTTACATATGTGGTGTAAAAAGTCCAATTGATATCAGAGATGTTGCTCAAGTGGTAGAGTGACAGTCATAAGCAAGAAAATCAAGCAAGAGTATGAAACCCTAAATTTAACCTAAGCCCCAGTACTGGTATGATAAGAAAGAGGAAAAAAGGAAAGAAGGAAAGAGGGAAAGAAAGAAAGGAAGGAAGGAAGGAAGGAAGGAAGGAAGGAAGGAGAAGCAAAGAAAGGAAGGAAGGAAGAAAGAAAGGAGAAAAAAGAAAGGAAGGAAGGAAGGAGAAAGAAAGATAAAAAAGGAAGAAGGAAAGAAAGAAAGAAAGGAAAGGAAGGAAGGAAATAGAAGGAAAAAGAAAAAAAGAAAGAAGGAAGAAAAGGAAGAACCAAAGAGAGAAAGAAACAAAGGAAGGAAGGAAGGAAGGAAGGGGGAAGGAAGGAATGTGGAAGGGAGGGAAGGAGGGAGAGATTAAAAAAGGAAGAGAGAAAGGAAGATAAAGAAGATGGGAAGAAAGAAAATAAATATTTGTCTTTTACTATACATTGTATTAACCTGTAGATTTATAGATATATTCTACTTATTACAAATGAGAGAAACAATGCAGCCTGTGTTTGTTTGGGTCTGGCTTACTTCACTTAATCTAACTTTTTCTAAGTATTTCCAATAGCTGTGTGCATATGGCCATATGAATGATGCTTATTGAAATGAATTCCAAGAAATGGAATTTTTATTGTGCTGATTTTTTCTTTTTTCTCCTTTGGTTTATTCCCTGTTGTCACTGTTTTTTTAAAAATTTTATTTGTGTACCCTTTACCTTGTATACACGTTTATCTGATTTGGGGAAGGGAAGAGAAATCAGAAATGGTGGGACAAAGGGTAAACCAATTCAACAGTGATACTCACTAAATAATATCTTGGAAATGAACTTTACAACTTTAGGGGGGTAAGGATTTAGGGGGGAAAATTTAGGAGAAAATGAGGAATGTACTCATTACCTGACTTACGTAACTAATTTCTCTGTATATCACCTTTACAATAAAATTTAAATACAATGAAATATTTAAAGAATCCTTACTATGTAGTAATATAAAAGGACATAACGAATCTTAACATTTTATCTTATCTTTTATCAGGCCATTCACTTAGAGACATTTTTTACCCAATTTAAAAGAGATAAGAATTGAATAAAAATATCCTCATTTTGACAATCTATTACAATAGAAATTTCCTGTTTTAGTTATTAGGTTTCAATGTTGAAGTCAACCTTAACTACTTTATTGTTTTTGTTTTTGTGCTGGTCGTGGGGTTTGAAGGTTTGGACTTAGGGCTTGTGCTCTTCCTTAGCTTTTTCACTCAATGTTGGTGGTCTATCTTCCATTTTTGGCTTTTGCTGGTTACTTGGGAAAAAAAGTCTCTCAGATTTACCTGCATGGGCTGGCTCTGAAATGCAATCTTGAATCTCAACTTCCTGAGTAACTAGGTTTACAGGTGTGAGGCTACCCATATCTAGCTTTCTTGAGTGTTAAGGTGGACCAATTAATGGATCCACAAAGATGTCCAAGTCCTAATTCCCATTGCCTATGAATAGCCTGCTTTATACGGGAAAGCAATGTTTCAGGGCATGATCAATTTCAGGATTTTGAGATAGAGAAACTATTCTGGATTATCTGAAGGTACTCCATGAATTGGAGGAAAGCAGAAGGGTCAGAGAACATAGGAGCGAAATTGTTATCAGAAGCAGAGAATGAACTGATGCAAGGGAGTAAGGAATATGTGGCCTCCCATATTAGGCTATACTTGGTTTTCCTGCATGGAGCAATCTTCCACCTATATATTTATAGGACCAATTCTTGTATCTCCTCTAGGTTTTTATTAACATGTCACCTTTGCAGTGAAGCTTCCTTGGTTCTTCTACCTATACGTTTTCTATTACCTTTTCTTAATTTTTTTTTTGCTGGTTGTGGGGCCTGAACTCTGGGCCTGGGCACTGTCTCTCAGCTCTTCAACTCAAGGCTAGTGCTCTACCACTTGAGCCACAGCACCACTTCCAGCTTTTTCTGCTTATGTGGTGCTGAGGAATCAAACCCAGGGCCTCATGCATGTAAGGCAAGCACTCTACCACTGAGCCACCTTCCCAGCCCCTTTTTCTTAAATTTTTATTTAGCATTTCTACTGTCTTCTAGTTTGGTGTAAAACCTGAAACCAAGGAGTGTTTTTCTACTAATTTAATTTCAGATGGCATATCTAGATATTATTATCTCAGCACAGAAATGAGAAATATTTGTTTTGATAATTTAAGATTAAACCTATTTTGTTAAAATTTTATTTACAACTGAAGAATGTTCTCTTGGGTTTACTCTGTGATTGCATAATCCCATTTTCTTTGTGGAGTCTTGATTATAAATTTGAACTCTAATGTACTTTACTCTGATTCTGTAAAGGGACACTTTATCTTCTAATTTCTTAGGTTGAGACAGTTTGCATAATCATCACAGAATTTGACTATATTGAAATAAAGTTATCCTCAGAAAAATCCTTTTATGGAAGGAAAGGCTAATTAATCTCATTCATAGGGACCAGTCATGATATTGCAGTAATGAGAAAAGATAATAAGGGAAAAACCACTTCCTCGGGAAACAGACATAAAGATGACTTACTTAATTGCCAGGAAAGGGAAAGTTTGAAAGCAAGAAAACAAGTTTCTTTATTTATGTGTATGACAGTGGAGATTGCTTATTAAAACTCTAGGTCAACAGATGTTGCTTTGATGAGAATGGTGATCCCAATTTGATCATTCTCTGAAAGAAGTGTCTCTGTAATTATTTTCAGTCCAAAAATGCATTTTAATTGAATGATTCATCAAGGCTTCCTTTCAAATTCCACCTAACAGGAATACACATATATGACTTGGTTACAATACCAATTTTCTCCTTTAAAACTTCACCAAGAAAATTTTCATTCATTTAGAAGAATGAAACTGAAATTGATACCTCAAAAGATAGCTTTTGATTAGATGGTTGTTTTCAGATAAATAAAAGTATTGCCTCTTCCTTTGTTAGTTTCTGTTTAGTTTGAATTAACATGTTCTTACTTATGTAGAAGTGATTCTGAGTAGAACTGAATTGTTTGTTTTTAATTCAAATGACTCATTCATTCACTCAAAAAGATATAGGTGCCAGGGGGAACAGAAAAAGCTTTCTATGCCTATCAAAACATTTCTTTTATCTGTTCTTTAGATACAACAATCTATTGGATAAATGCCCAGGAGTGGAATTGTTGGTCATATGGTATATGTTTAGTCTTTTGAGGACACTCTGTACTGCTTTTCAGAGTGATTGAACAAGTTCACATTCCTACCAACAGTGTAATAGAATTCCCTTTGGCCACATACACACCAGCATTGGAAGTGGCACTGTGGCTCAAATGGTAGAGAGCTCACCTTGAACTGAAGAGCATAGGGACAGTGCCCAAGCCCAGAGTTCAAGCCCCATGACCGACCACAAAAAAAAAAAAACAAACCAACCAGCATCTATTATTATTAGTTTTCTTGATAATAGTCATTTTAATTGGGGTAAGTGGAATCTCATTGGAATCTCAATGTTGTTTTGATTTGCATCTTTTTATGGCTAGAGATGATGAACATTTCTTTATGTGGACATTTATCTAATAGAACACAAACAAGGTAAACACACTAAAGCTACCAGCACAATCATGCTCATTGCAGCATTATTTACCACAGCTAAGATATGGAATCAGCCCAGATAGTTCTCAATGAACAAATGGATTAAGAAAAAAAAGATACCATATTTTGTGTATATATATATACATACATATATATATATATATATATATATAACATGTATATATATACACATACACAATGGAATTCTACTCATCCATCAGAAAGAATTATATTGTACCATTTGTTAGGAAATGGAAATACTTGGAAAAATTACATAAGTGAAGTAAGCCAGATCCAGAGAAACATAGGTTGTATGTTTCCTCATTTGTGTAGCTAGAATGTGCCTGTAAGTCTACAAGTAAACACACTGGATGGTAAAAAAAAAAATTACACTGGGAGATGATAACTTTTACAGGTCTCTAGACATTCACACACAGTGAGAACCAAAGGAAGATATTCTTACACAAATGCACAATAACTATGTGCATCTGATCATTTAAAATAATATTAATTAAAATGAACTCCAGGAAATGGAAATAAAAGGTTTTTATTGTTATTTTCATTTTCTTTTCTTTTTGTCTTGCTTTCTCACTTACATGTCTTTGGGGAGGTTAAGGAGGGGTACAGAGATGGAGGGACAAAGGGTGAACAAATGCAGCAATGGTACTCAGCAGACACTATGTTACAAATGAACTATAGAACTTGTGTGTGGAGACAGAAGGGAAAAACTGGGAGAGTTTATTTAAAAAGGAATGTACTCTTTATCTGACTTATGTAACTGGAACCCCTCTGTAGATTGCCTTTATAATAAAATAAAATACAATAAAAATGCCTGGAAAAAGACAGTACCAGTTTGATGGTAATTAAACTATTGTCTTTGAGCTGTGAGCTCTCTCTTCTATACTCTGTAATTGTGGAGTTAAACACATTTCCTTTTCAACCACTGTCTCTATGTTTCGCTTTATTAATCAGGTACCCTAGAGAGACATTAGGGCTGTAAGAAGAAGGGATTTGTTTTTTTCTGTTCACTTCTGGTCTTGTGCTTTGATCAGCAATCTTTTCACCCTGTAGTGACACTAAACACAAGTGACAGCAGCTGTTCTAGGTCTGTCATTTTATTTTCCCATATGGTTAGGACAGCCTTGTCATTTCTTGCCAAGCCATAACAGCAGCTGGTGGGTGCTCCTCCTCATGGCTCCAGCCACACCTTCCCATTCTTCAGCCATCCTTCCCACTTTCCTCCCACATTAGGAGTGCTGTCTATTTCCCAGAGTCATTATCATTACAATATTTCCATGTTGCCTTCTGGCCCCTTTATTTCTCCAGTACCTAATTATTCTTCATATTAAGTTTTCTTTGTGAAATAATTGGTATAGTTTCCATCCTCTGACAGGCTTCTGATTGACACAAAGATTTATGTGTCTTCAGGAACTTTAAAAATAAGTTTCAAGTCTTACATTTTTCTTGATAAATTAATATCCTCTGACAATATCTGTGAGCATATATATATGCATATATATATATATATTCTCTATGATCTTAATTGTTGGGTTTCCTCCCATGTTTGAACTCAGGGCCTCATGCTCTTGCTTAATTCTCTCGAACCACACCTCCAGTCTGGCATTTATCTGGTTAATTGGATGGAATCTCCAGGACTTTTCTGTTCTTACTGGCTTGGATCTAAATTTCTCCAGGTCTTAGCCTCTTGAGTAGCTAAGAATACAGGTGAGAGACAAGGAGTATTTATTTGGACTTAGTAGTTAAGAAATAAATGCTGGAAAACAGATAAGTTTATCATTATTTTTCCTAAAAAAACCTATTAGACATGCTTCATAGGTAATTGAAAGCAAGGACACCTTGGGAAAACTAGGGGAGTGGAACCTCACTACAATACTTTAATAAAATGAGTTTAATTCTAATCAACTTTCAGTACCACTTAAGGCATAAGCATGCTAAACAATTTCAAACTCACGCCTTACAAAATTCTATGAAAATACATTTATATTGCTTATATATTTCATATGATTGGTGCATGTTTCAATTTGTACCCATTAGAATATCTCTGTCTAAAATTTCTTTTTATTTACTTTGTCTCTGAAATTTTTATGAGTCCATAAAATCCAGTGAGAAAAATAAACAGAAACAAAATCCATTTGCATATTAAGATGAAAAATTCTTCCTTATTGTAATCTTTAGTATTGTGACTTTTAGAGTACAGACTATTTTATTGCTTCTCTATGAAGAAGTTTCCTAGGATATACTCTGATATATATGGATGATTACTTTTATGAAATATTTTTGGTAAACACAGAGTCTTAAATGGTAAGGGAACTCTTTCTCTCTCTCTCTCTCTCTCTCTCTCTCTGTCTCTCTGTCTCTGTGCCCATGTGTTCATCCTGGGACTTGAATCTAGAGCTTTAGCACTAGCCTTGAGCATAAAGACTCAGGGACAGTGCTTAATTGGTGGTTAATTGGAAATACGATATCACAGACTTTCCTGCCCAGGCTGGCTTTGAACTTCGATAGTCAGATCTTAGCTTCTCATCTCAGATCTCAGCTAGGATTACAGGTGTGACCCACTGGCTTCTAGCACTATTCGTTTTTTGATGAATTCTCTGATTTTGTAGATTTAACCCATCTTTTCATTGTTCTTAAATTAAATGTGGTTTTTTAAATTACACATAGACTATTTCTCTTTTTCTTGACTTTTTTTTGCTGCTGTCACATAGAGGTTTTGTTTTAAAACCATGTGTTGCTATGTAACCCAAAAGTTGGGTACTCTAAAATTTAGAAGTATTTCTGTGAGTAAATTGCACATGATAGTCCAAAAATGTCAAAAATATTCTCACAATGATATTCATCATCCTGCTTCCAAATCCTGGAGCATTAATACTGGACAATGTTAAGTAGGAAGGAAAAAAATATCTTAAAGGAAATGAGATAACTTTAAAATTCACGATTACATTTTCATGGAAAAGGCATAAAATAGTGGATTAAATTATCTAAAGTATCTAAAGCACTTATATTCATACTCTAAATACAGCAGGAGAGAGGAAAAAATAGATAAATGGTCAATTTTGAAAAGACAAAGGCTGATAATTTTCTAAAATTAGTGAATTACAAGGACGCATGGTGTGTAGGGGACTAGTGTGTACAAATGTTACAGTGTAGATTTTAATAAACCTTGAACAGAATTGAACAGTTTATATGATGATCTATTCTTCAAAATTCATGTTGAACTTTAATGCTCATTGTGGTAGTTTTCAGATAAACATGAGGTGTTTTAGAAATGATAAACTCATGGATATATTACGGCCCTTATAAAAGAAGGTTCTTTCTACATTCTACCAGGTAGGGACACGGCAATAGGCACCACCATAAAAATCAGAAACACTGGCCACTCACCAGATCCTGATTTGCCTGTGCCTTCTCTTTGGGTTCCTAATCTTCAGAATGGGGAGAAAGAGATTTCCTTTTAAGGATATGGCTTTAAATTATTCAATCTCAGGAAATGTTTAATAGTTGTACAGACTAATATATATGTAGAAGGTTGTGATTATAATATAATCCTGATGTCTTCATCAGAAACAAAAAGTCGATCTTAATGTCAGAACTATCTCAATACAATTCATTACTGGATCAAAGTAGTAAAAGTACAACCTCAATAAACTTAAAGAAATGGAGGGTTCAAATATCAATAGGCACTGGGCACAGTGGCTCAAGCCTGTAATCCTAGCTACTCAGGAAGTTGAGATTTGAGGATCCAGATTTGAAGCCAACCTGGTCAGTAAATTCCATGAGATACTTGTCTCCAAATAATCACCAAAAATCTAGAAGTAAAGCTGTGCATTAAGTGGTAGAGTGCTAGCCTTGAGCAAAATGATAATAATAATAATATTTGCTCCACCAGTTCAGACTAGAAAGGACTGAATTCACTAGATATAACTACTTGAGGCCATGCCTACTCTAGGGCTTTAGATCCTTGATAGTTGAATGGTTTCAGTATCCCTGATTTTTCTACAACTGTTGGGAGGGTCAGAAAACTTTCTGTGACACTTAAAAGGACATTGTACCCACAATAAAGGAGAGGATTTTTAAGGGCCAATGCTATCCAGTGCCGCACATCATCCCAGTAGTGTCCTACCTTTGACTTCAGAATAATTGTAATTTAACATTATAAAAAGGAATTAATGAGGGAGAATATACAAAACTATTAACAATGGTTATATATAAATATGGGATCTCAGATGATTTTTTTTTTGCTGGTCCTGAGGTTTGAGCTGAGGATCTGAACACTGAGGATCTGAACACTGTCCCTGGTCTTCTTTATGCTCAAGACTAGCCCTCTACCTCTTGACCACAGCACCACTTTCTACCTTTCCTGATTAGTTTATTGGAGATGAGAGTCTCAAGAACTTTTTGTCAGGCTGGCTTCAAACCATGATCCTTAGATCTCAGGCTCCTGAGTAGCTAGGATTACAGTTATGAGTCTGGCTGAGTTTACACACATACACACACACACACACATATATATATATAGTTATATATGTAGTTATATATATATATAAATAACTATTTTTCTTTTAACTATAAAGATCTCTTAATGAATTTGTTTTATATTGAGCAGAACTGATAAAAGATTAAATCTATGCTACTCCTAGAACTTTGTTCAATATATTCTGTGTTTGTTGCTGTTAAAAATGTTCCTTTAGGATTTTTGCTAATTGGTTTAATTTTTCAGAATTAAAATGGCATCTCTAAGTATACATTTATAGTTCAAGCCTCATTTCAGATATTTATAATCTTCTCAAGCTATTCCATTTTTATCAGGCTCGCACATTCTAAGTTTATTTTTTGCCTTTGTCTTTTACGTTACAGTCATCTCCTTGCCAATTATCTCTTTCATGTGTTATACTAAGTAAATCATCAGAAGATAACCTGGTAGGATGGAATTGGATCCCATCTTTGCCTGTATTGTTTAAGTCCTCTTGTCAGCACAGTTTCTCTCATTTTCTCATTAAAAGTTGTTCCTGTCACAAAACAACTGCCTATTCCACACATATGACTAATACCACCACTAGTTTAGCATTAGAAACACAAAGTTCCATGATTATACTCTTCAAAGAGCTGAGCATCATCAAAAAGTCCTATGCAAATGAAAAATAAAGGAAAAGAGACTCATTTTTTTTGCACCTTTCCTAAAATATTATCATATCAAAAACAAAAAAGCTGTTTCTGTTCAGGTGATGATTTCTGAGGTACCATAAAACATAAAGCCAGTAATTTTAAATTTACTTCCAGTAATTTTATTTTCATAAAATAAGCATATTCTATGCATCTTTGTTGACCTAAATCTTTACAATAAAACACTTATTTGCATATATCTATATGAGAAACTTGTAAAATACTTGAAAACTAAAGGTAATTGAGATGTAGATTGTATCTTTTGCATGAAAAATTTCCCCCATGCCCATGAAATAGATGAGATTGATAGCCTTATTTTATTGATAAGGAAACTGAAGCTAGAAAGTGAGCTACGGACTTGAAGCTACCAGCTAGTCAGTGAGAGAGCTGACAGCCAAATCTACCTGTTTGAATCCACCGTATTATCTTTTTCCTATCACTAGATGAAAAATATCTGTCTGTAGGGAAGCTTGGGATTCCCATATCAACCAATATCTATTATTATCAACTACCAATTTTATACTGTCTGTTGTTTACAGATATCATCAGTCTATCTACTCACATTAATAAACATCTCCTTTAAAGATGCTCGGGATAGTAGTGTTTCCTTTGGTCGCATCCCCAGAAGAATCTGTTATGTATTTTCTTGATAATGGCAAGGTATAATCTCAGTGTGGTTTTGATTTGCATTTCTTTTATGGCCAGAGATGTTGAACATTTCTTCATGTTTCTATTGGCTATTATCATTTCCTCTCTAGAGAAGTCACTTTTAAATTCTTTAGCCCACTTATTAATAGGGTGGTTGTTTCTTTGAGGATTTGTTATTGGGGAGTTTAATTTTTTGAGCTCTAGGTATATTTTTGATATGAGGCCCTTGTCTGTTGTATAGCTAGTGAAGATCTTCTCCCAATCTGTGGGCTTTCTATTTATCTTGTTAGCTATGTCCTTTGTCATGCAGAAGCTCTGTAGTTTAATGCAATCCCATTCATCTACCCATTTTTTTTTAGATTTGTTGTGTTTCTGGATGTTTATTTAGAAAGTTCTGACCTGTGCCAAGGAGCTTTAGTGAATCCCCTCTCCATTCCTGTAATATTTTCAGGGTATTTGCTTTTAGATCAAAGTCTTTGATCCATTTGGAGTTGACTCTGGTGCAGGGTGATATATAAGGATCTAACTTCAGTTTTCTACACATTTATAGCCAATTCTACCAGCATCATTTGTTGAAGAGGTTGTCTTTTCTTCCATCTGATGATTTTGGCTCCCTTATCAAAGATGAGATGGCAATAGGTCTGTGGAATCATTTCTGTGTCTTCAATTCCATTCTATTAGTCCTCAGGCCTGTTCATGTGCCAGTACCTAGCTGTTTTTATAATGATGGCTTTACAATAGAGTTTGAAGTTTGATGTTGATATTCCTCCAGCATTGTTTTTCCTGCTGAGGATTGTTTTTGCTATTCGGGGTCTTCTGTTATTCCAAATGAGTTTTTGGTTTGCTGCTTGTATTTCATTAAGGAATGTTGGTAGGCTAGTGATGAGTATTGCATTGAATTGCATAGCTTTTTGTAAATATTGCCATTTTCAGAGTTTTCTATTGTTTGTTTTTTTAAAATGTACTTTGTGAAGTCATTTCTTTTTTCTTTCATTTTCCCCTTTGATTTATCCCCTGTTGTTGCTGTTTTTAATTTTGGTACCCTGTGTCCTGTATATACATTTATCTGATTTGGCAAAGGGAAGGGGAATGACAAAATGGTGAGACAAAGGACAAAGGGTGAATCAATGCAGCAGCAATACTCACAAGACACTACGTTGGAAATGAACTTTACAACTTGGAGGGGAGGGAAGTTGGGGGAGAGGAAAAGTGGGAGAAAATGAGGTAGAGGGTAACACTGACAAGAAATGTACTCATTACCTTACTTAGATAACTATAACCCCTATGTACATAACCTTTACAATAAAGCAAAATAGAATTTAAAAATGCTAGTGATGCATGACTGTACCCAATAGTCTCCTGCCCTCATATTTGGGAAATGGCCACCCTGCAAAGTTGTAGGAAACTGGATGTATTCAAGACAGAGAGTAAATGTAATGTGCAGAAGAGGAGCTCAGAAGTTTCTGTTTACCTTGCCTGTCTCAGTTTGCATATCATGTGGCCTTGCCAACTGGCTATTGGGTTATCATTGACATTATGGCTGGTGAGGTACAATCCCAACAGAAACTGGGGTAGACACCAAGCTTTGTGCTGGAATGAGGACAGGACAGTGAGAGCTCAGTGTGGCAATGCATGCATGAGGGAGGTGGCTACTGCTCTCAGGGAGCATATACCGGAGCCCCAAAGCTGACCTCAGGATAGGACTAATAATGAAATCTAGGAAACATTATCAACTTCAGACTACAGCTCAGATGCCAGCATGTGTTCCCAGCATTCCCTGTAAACCTCCTTGAGAAATCAGGTCACCAAACTTGTCACTTCCTTAGCACAGACTCGAATTCCACCAGAGAGAAGGAAGCAGAGAAAGGGAGAATGAGAGAGGATGCATGAGAGACTGAGAATACTTAAGGGGGTGTAATACAACCTAAATGGATCTCTTTTTTCATTTTTAAAAAAATTATATAACCTTTATTGTTATTATTAAATGTTGTACAGAGGGGTTGTCATTTCCTAAGTCAGGTAATAACTACATTTCTTCCTTTTGACAATGTCACCCTTTCTTTTTCTTTCCCCCAGTTTCTTCTTCCTCTCTTGTCCACAAGTTACATAGGTCATTTTCCACATGTTGTAAACGGAATAGCATGACTACATTTGTTCACCCTTCCACCCTCCCTTTCTGTGCTCACTTTGCCTCCCCTAAAAAAAAAGCAAAAACAAACACCATCACCACCACCACTAACAACAATAAAAACAACAAAAAAACACGTTTCCATTGCCTGCAACTCATTTCCATAAATAGTATCGCAAATGTTCAGGGAAGTTACACCTTTGAGTTCCTTCTCTAAGAACATTCTGTAAAGGGACCTCTAACGCATCAAAAGGATTAAGCTTTTAATCAAAGAAAAGTAAAAGTTGTTTTAGTCCATTAGTATATAGCTAATAGAGTTGGAGCAATGTCTTGATTGGCTATGGTCCAAGTAATACTATGGCTATGGTAAAAATAAATTTTTATTGGCTATGGTCAAAGTTAATGTTCTTTGGACACTCAAAATACAGTTGAATTAAACCCTGTCTACCTTATATATGTTCCATTCATTGAATTCCTTTTTTTGCCAGGATTTGTAATGTATTACTTAATTCTCACATAAGCCTTATAATGTAGGAACCACTTACATCTTCCATTTTATCAATAAAGTAAATGAGTTGCCCTAAATCTCATAGCAACAGAGCTGAGATAGAAAGATGAATTGGATTTTTGAATTTGAAACTTTAAGTGAATTGGATTTTTGAATTTGAAGATAAACAACAGGAAACTTCTGAATAAAGAAATCTGGGCCATTTTATAAAGGAGTATTTGCTTTCTAATTTGCATTTGAGATTTTGGTCTTCAGACATGTTCTAAAGAAAACCAGAGTATAAAAGAAACAGGAAGAATTCTGCCAAACTTTCTGGCAGTGAGGTAGTGACACCTGTGCATTAGAAAGATGCTGTCAGTACAATTAGGTACACAATGCCAGGAAGAATCACAGCTCTCATACAATGACACTAAGCAGCCTCCAATGGGGATGTGTTCAAGGTATGGACATTGATGATACTTGGAGTGACTCAAATCTGTGTAATCCATGCTTGGACACATAATAATTACACATGTCAGCTACTACTTCAAGCTAATTTCCATAGAATTAAAACAGTAGCATAGTAAATCAGAATTAAATGACATAAATATATAACACACTTCCATGGTTCCTGCAGTGTAGTTGGTGCTCAAACAGATAACTTACATCTGTTTCAATCTCAAGTTTTTTCTCTAGTGAAAGCTGTGTTATTAAGTTCACTGTCTATGATATAGTAAAAGAATCACTTTAAATCTAAGGTTTTGTTTTTATATTTAGCAGATGTAAATAGGCACTCAATGCTTTAGAAACTGAGGTTCCCATGAGATAGCATAAGAAATGACCTCTTGGAGTGCATTTATCAAGTTTAGAAAATGCATTTGCTTACCAGCTCACTGAATTCATTATTTCCTAGGTCAAGTCTTTCCAATTGGGCCAGTTTGTGCATTGACCTGTAACAGAGGAAGAAACATAGTATTATGAGGTAATATATGATGTATTACTTAAAAAATACCATATTCAAGTCTTTTGTTATGCTCATCTGACACAAATTGTAGACTATACAAAATTTGTGTGGTACACAAAAATGAGGATTATTCTTCCGTAAGACAAAAATTGCAAATAAATGTGAATGTACACAAACTGCAACCTGACGGCCTTTGTTTGGTAGCTTATCATGAACTTCTACAGCATTGGTTCCTATATGAGACTATATTGTTGAAAAAGAGGGCTGGCTGTTTAACAAAAGCCTGGTTAAATATCTATGCTAGGAGGGGGTCTGCTGTGAAATCTCATAATGTATACTTTTAAGAATCATCATTGTTTTGAGAACCAATTCAATTCTTAGGAAAGCATTCTAAAACTCTACAATACAGAGCTTTAAAAAAATCATCAGTTTTGTTCCTGAATGAAATTATATTACAGACAAATTTAAGTGGTCTTTGTCCCCTATAAGTATTGTCTCAATGCTGCAATACTTCTGACTATTTGAAAGACTGTGAGCAAAACATTGTGTCAAAGGTTAGGGTACACTAACATACTCCAAATACAGTCATCATTTCCCAAACCATTCTTAAATAAACAGAAAACATGAAAAGATGGTGTTTTCTGCAAGATGTGGTCTCCCTATCACCCAGATTACTCTTACGAAGTCCTATCTAGGAAGAAAGTCTTGAAGCATCTTGGTCCTACATCTTAGAATTTCTTAATTTCTTCTTTAAAATAGGCTCTTTTTTTGTTGTCGGTTGTGGGGCTTGAATTCTGGGCTTGGGCACTGCCCCTGCACTCTTCAGCTCAAGCTGAGCAGTCTACCACCTGAGCCACAGTGCCACTTCTGTTTTTCTGGTGTTTAATCAGAGAAAAGAGTCTCATGGACTTTCCTGCTGGGCTGGCTTTGAACCATGATCCTCATATCTCAGCCTCCTGATTATCTAGGATTACAGGCATGAGCCACCAGCGCCCAGTAGTTATTTGGCTTTTATCAACATCAAACATAATACTCTTGCAACTCAGACATTATCAGGGACTTAAAAATGGAAAAACAAAACAAAACAAAAGCCAACCAGAGATGTCAATCAAGTCTAGGGTATAAGAAAAAAGTCCAAGAAAGAAAGACATTTTGACCTTAGCAGCATAGAAATGCATATAAAGTTGTGAGGCTACGAGATCATCAACATAGTGAGTGTACATGGGAAGAAAATAGGTCCAAGAGGTTGTGAAGTTGAGTCTAAAAAGAATGACAAGTAACTAGGGTCCTAGAAGAAAAATCACAGGAGTATAAAGTGCATGAAGTAAGCATTTCAAGGCAGACAAATCTGACAAAGTACAATGAAAGCTGCTGATAGATCAGAGAAGAGACCCTTTGATTGAACAACATGGGGATTTTGGTATGAATTTTCTTAGTGTAAAACCTTTTGCTAAAACCTTCGTTCCATTTAATATCCCTTTACTCATTCATTTCTCAATAAATAATGCTTGATGAGAGCATAGCATGGTCATTTGTTGACAGATAGTCTATGATGCTTTTGCATGTCAACCATAGAACTGAGCACCTGGGACAGGGACCATAAGACTGTCAAGCCTGAAACATTTCCTATTTCTGACAGCCACTTTCTTTCTATATTGAACATGCCTATTTAACTCTAGACTGACCAAGATCATGTATAAGGAAACAATAAGTATCAATTTCTTTTGTGTGGGGAATCGGCAGCCTCTAGACCCCCTGTGAACTTTTTTCTTTGACTATTCTAGTCTTGGACTCTTACTTTTGAAATATTTGGCTCATAACTTCATTACCTACATGCTATATTTTATGGCATAATTTCTTCTCCTTCCTATTGGAACTGAAATTTGTTTGCTAGGGAAGGGGGAACTTTCCCTTGGTACTTTCTAAATTATTTCTTGGACCTTAAGTTATTTTATTTTATTGTTATTTTTTGGGGGGTCCGGTTGTGGGGCCTGAACTCAAGGCCTGAGTGCTGTCCCTCAGCTCTTCAGCTCAAAGCTAGCGCGCTACCACTTGAGCCACAGCGCCACTTCCGGCTTTTATTTTTCTGCTTATGCGCTGAGGAATTGAACCCAGGGCCTCAAGCATGCAAGGCAAGTGCTCTACCACTGAGCCACCTTCCCAGACCCCCTTAAGTTATGTTATAAGGTTACTTCTTTTTAAATTTAGTCTCATTTTATTTTTACAATCCCACTTTACAACAATTTTCACTTGCTATCATTACTTTTGTCTAGGATTATATGTTTCCATTTCTGAAGCTCTCTTTCCAATATAATGTCTTTCATTTTAGATATTCAGTATGAAATTGCTGTTTTTGTTTTCAAAGATGGCATTGAATATTGTTTCTATATTTCACCCCTTTATAAAAGGCTCTTTTCACTTACCCACAAGTGGTTAGATTGTGGACAGTCTATAACATGGCCTATTGCTTTTTTGTTCATATGCTTATTACTAAACTATAATCATTCTGTCAAATGCTTCCTCATTTTTCTTTTAGATGACCATATGCATGAAGTTTTAATTTTTATGACGATACAATCAAATAAGCCTGTCAGAAAAAATAGAATAGAACTCATGGTATTTGTGCATTCGTGTTCTTTGTGACCATTCATTCATTTGCTTAATCATCTGTACTCCGTTTTTATGGAAGGTACATGTGGGCACTGGAGTTATAAAGATTTCTGAAATGCAGGATTTCTCAACCTCAGCACTGCTGACATTTTGAGCTGCCTAATTCTTTGATACTGGGGGTTCCCAGTATACTGTGGGGGTATTTAGCACATCCTACACAGCCTCTATTCTGAAAGGCTTATTTTCTAAATGGAAATGACCTTTAAGTGAATAATGACTACATAGGGTGATAAGTACAAGAATATGAGTATGTATAGATTGCTACAGGAACTCAGAAGAAAGAACAACTAACAATTCAGTAATTAAGAAAAAAATCCAGGAAGAGGTGACATTTGCATTGGGTTTTAGAAAAGTTTGTTAAATGAATCACATATATTTGCACATTGAAAAGAATGAAAATACAGAAAGAATACATTTGGAGTTGCAATATAATCCACATACTTGGAATTGTATCTTACGATAATAGTATATCAGATATAGACATGTATTCTCAAAGAAGTAAATGATTTTTGGTCAAAATTGAAGAAATTCTAAAATACCCACTAGAGAATGTAGGAAACCCAGTGTCCTACATTCAGTGCTAGAAAAGAGAACATTGGGGATGTAATACTTCTCAGCTTGGCAGTACAATTTGATTGGGGTATTATTGTTTATTTTGGGGGACTACCTACACTGTGGGATACTTTGAAGCACCTATAAGTCTGTCCACTAAGTATCAGTTAACACCCCAGAGCTGTAAAAATTAAATTGTTCCTGGGTATTATCAAATGTTTTCTCCTTTTACCTATTAGTAGGAATATGAACATAGTATGTGTGTGCATTGTCTACTTCTTCTTTTTTTGGGGGGGGGGATCTGGTCGTGGAGCCTGAGCTCTGGGCCTGGGCGCTGTCCCTCAGCTCTTCAGCTCAAGGCTAGCGCTCTACCACTTGAGCCACAGTGCCACTTCCAGCTTTTTTCTTTTTGCTTATGTGGTGCTGAGGAATCGAACCCAGGGCCTCATGCATGCAAGGCAAGCGCTCTACCACTGAGCCACCTTCCCAGCCCCTATATCTATATATTTATTTATCTATATATATGTATATAGATATATATTTCTAACTTGGGAAGGGGAAGGGAAATAAAATGGTGAAATAAGGATATAGGTTGACCCATTGTAACAATGAGATGTACAAGACACTATGTTGAAAACAAACTTAATAACTTGGGGCGGGGAGAAGGAGTAGTTGGGGAGGAGGAGGGAAGGGATGGTAGGGAAAAAACAAAGGAGGAAATCACAATGCTCGATAGGAAATGTACTCATTACCTTACTCATGTAACTGTAACCCCTCTGTACAGTATTTTTACAATAAAAATATATACAATAAAAAACAGTTGACATAGGAAAACACATGGTAAGTGCTTTGTAGTTTCTTTGTACAATTAAAGATAATAAAAAACAAAAATTGACATGTTGAATTGTACAACTACTTAAGGATAATTCAAAAAACAAAACAAAACATAAAGCTTTCAGATTTTAGATTTAAGAGATTGCTTAAATCAACATCTCCTAAAGTATTCTGAAGGGTGGCTGGGAAATGCATACCATTTTAAAGACTTAAAATAGTATATTTTGGGAAAAGTTGTTGGAAGAAATGTTGATTTAATGGTAAGTCTTGTCAGATAACATATACAAAATACTCCTTGTGATTGTCTAACAGATGGAAATAATTTAGAATAGTTCCCGTGCATGTGACAAAGGAACTCCTCTCCTGCTCTACAGGACATTTGTTAGATTGTGAACAAGCTTTCCCCCTCCTACCCCCCCCCCGCCCTACCTCCTTTCATTATTTTCAGAAACAAAATACTTGTTGATGTCAGTTTATAAAATCATAGTCCTATATACTCAGTGAAAACACAAGTATTAGCTTGATTCGCCCATTCTTACTTGCCCACTTGACACTGATGGGTTAAGCTTGGTGCCTCAGCTCTCAATATTTACTTCAGGTTCATGAATTTATGATCATTTTAGACACAGTTCCCTGATCCAATTTACATCTCCCTGAAAGCGCACATAGTTTGCTATTTGACTTTATACCCAGACCTCAGTAAAGAGGAAAAACTTCTTATACAAAGAGAATTGGCACCTTGGTTTACATCACACAGTAAACTGGTGACAGGCTTGACCTCAGATTTTCATCTCATTTCCCACAGTTGGTCAGATATCTGAATCTGACTTGCTTTGTTTGCCTTGCTCCTTGTTTAAATATAAATATGGTAATGAAAAATATCTCTTCTCTAGTTTACTATGGTATTTGCTAGAAGTCAACAAATGACCTCTGAAGAGCTAGGTAGAAAATGTTTCAGTCTCTGCTGTTCATTGTGACCTCTGTCTCTACTTCCCAGTACCCCCGAAGTTGTGACAAAGCACCATAGATGACATGTTAACATAGACATTAAAACTTAATTCAAAAGAAGCCAGTTATGCTAGATACCAGGATGACAAACCATAGTGTCCAAAAACCTAGTGCACCAGGTCTTAAAACCCTATATAAGATGACTTTCTAAAATTAGGTTTCAACTGTAGTCCCTAAGAACACTGAAGTTTTTTAATTCTTTTAAAATTTTATTTTATTATTTATTTATTTTGATTGCAAGGGTGATGTACAAAGGAGTTAGACTCTTCTCACATTTTCTTCCAGGTTTTTTCCCTCCTAAACCCTTCCCCTACAAGTTGAATAGTTCATTTTCAATATAGTGTTTACTGAATATCACTGCTGCATTTGTTCACCTTTTGTCCCTCCATTTCTGTTCTCCTCCTCAGCCTCCCCTAAACAGAAAAACTATGGTTTCCCTTATTTGTGGTAATTAGACTGTGACTATAAATCTACAAGTAAACACAATGGATGGTAAAAGACAAAAATTACCCTTGGACATGATAAATTAAACAGGAATCTGAACATTCACACAGTGAAAGCAACTGAGGATCAAATAGCTCAATAGCTATGTGAATATAATCACATAAAATGATGTGTATCAAAATCAACTCCAAGAAAGGCAAACCAGAGGGTTTTTTTTTGGTATTTTGCTTTTCGTTTTTGTTTCTTTTCTCCCTTGTCACTGTTTCTGATTTCTATACCTTTTGTCTTGTATGTAAGTTTTTAAATTCTTGAGTATAACTATGGCAGATAAATCAAAGACTCAGAATATTTATTTATTATGGCAGATAAATCAAAGACTCAGAATATTTATTATCAGAAACACTTTTGCAATCTTCATTTCTTTGGGTACATGTTTCACTGATAGTCAGGGACATTTGCTTTCAATGCTGTCGTTTAGTTGCATTTTAAAAAATTAACCGCCTTGTTATCAGGCTATTACTTTATAGCATTTACCTAATTACAAAGATTCCAATTGGAGCCATGAAGGTAAGCAATGAAATATCTTGGCATATCTTTCACTTTGATAAAATAGTATAATCTATGATTTTCCTTTTACGTGATTCAGAGGCTTTAGCTATTCAAATGTTCGATAACCTCTGAAGTCACAGAACGTTGGCAGGACTGTTGTTTTTCCACAAACTTCAGGCAGTAACTTGAATTTGCTGACTTGCAGGATTCTGCAGGCTTTTGGCATTAGCTTATGCATTCCAGCTTTAACTTGTCTTTTAAATGTGCTCAGACACTTTCTCCAATTAGTGGCTATTCATGGCACAAGGACAGGACAACTCTGAGTTGTTTTTCTCTGATTATTCTTTCTTATTGAATCTAAGGCAATTCTTTGCTTTTCTTAGTGAACTGCTTAATAGATACTGGCATTTATGATTATAAACCTGACAATATCCATTATTTTGGTTTTCCTTTGTTAATAAATTTTGTCTTCAAATAGAATTATATACTTTTTTTTTCTCTACAGCACAAAGTAATAAAGACTAGAAAACCTGGAAATTATCTTGCTTTGAAACCACAGCTATTGACACACCTCATTATAAAGACATGTAATATACCTATACAAACCAGAAAAACAATATGAATTAAGCTTTCAATGGGTAAATAAAATATAATTTCTATGAATCCTTGTTTTATATCATTTTTTCCCTTTATGATTACAACTTGAACAAATGTCACAGGTATAGGTATTATGTACCCTTCGGCATTTTAATTTGAGTTTTCCCCGTAAGAATACTGGGTTCTGGTATCTTCTAGATGCATGTATAACAAATTGGATATGTATGTTGGGAAGATTTGCTTTTTTAGACAAGTTTATTAATGGTTATCCATCAAAAGGCTCCTCCTTAGGATATTTAAATTATTTTAATAAATATTTAAAACATCTAAGTTACCTCAAGTTCAAATTCTCACATATTTTGGGTATTTATATTTTCTTTCAAATACTCAATATTTCAAAATGTAGCCAGCTTTATTATGACTTCTTGTGAAAGTTTACTTTCTTATAGCTACCGATTTCTAGGTTAATGAAAGATTTGGTAGAATGAACAAGCTCACAAGTAAACTTTTAAGGTAACTGTAGCTTCCATGCTAAAGTAGACTAGAATGAAGTAAAACTGGGCCATAAGAACAGCAGCCAGGACAAATTCTATGATACATCTTTTAAGAAAAGATATCCTAATATCAAGAAGAAGCCTGCATCTCTTCACTACCTTTGTAGTTATCTTGAGCTTACAGGCAGAAACAAGTATTCACTCACTCTGTACCTGCATTAAAATTTGCACAGGATGAATTGACCGAAAATTATTGTGCAATTCTAGCTCGTGATAATAATACAAAGATATAATCATACTTGTAAACCCTGTTGAACTTTCTGTGGGGAGAAAGATGCTATGTAATCAGGAACTTTGACAATTATCTCTGTGGAGGACAGCTCTGCAGGGCCCCAGTCTCCTCATATGTACTACAACAGTCCAATCAAAAGCGATGAGAAACATAATTGGCTATAACTCTGCCCATTTCCAGTAGAAGAAAATGTAATTGACATCACTGAAGACCTTTGGATGCTCCTGAAAGATACTTAAGAACTGCGCTGTTTTGTAACTCCTGTGGATAAGTGGGAGGAAATAGGTTCTTTTTCTAAGAGACTCCCTTAATACACACATAGACAACCACAACCACACGGAGGACTGTATCATCACTGTATCCTGCCAGTACTTCCTAGAAATCATGATTGTTACATTGGGTTTTATAGATATTATTTAATATTCATGTACTTTTGCAGAGATTTGACCTTAGGCAGTTGGTTTTCTGACTAATGAACAACATAAATACAACACTAATACTCAAATGTCAGAGATTTTGAACTTTAAAAGATGAGGGCCTTAAAAAATAATCTGTCAAGATAGTCATGGTGGTTTGCCTGTTTTTTCCCCTTTTCTGTACTACTGTTCCTGTACTACAGAGACAGAAAATGAAAAATGATCATTATCAAGACCTCTTTTTTAGCTAAGCGGCTGACATATGATTCAGTTCTGTGCAGTGGAACAGCAAGAGAAAATCTGTAGGAGAAATTCAAAGAAAGATTTACTTTCCCTGATTTAAGAGAAAGTGAGGCATGAAAACATCTCTCCCTGGTTCTCCTTTCTTTCTCTTTTCTTCATGGTTGGATGAGAATGTGTTGTTTGGAGTTACAGCAGACACTGTACAACAATGAGATAATAAATCCAAGGATGAAAGCCAACTTGAAAAGGATTGATACAGAGAGAGAGAATGGAAAAAAAACCCTTAGGCTTTTGATATAATTAAGATGCAAAACTAACTTTGAATTACTTATCTTGAAACTCTGTAACAGAAAACAATATACCTACTATTAAAAAGTCACTTTTTTCTCAGAATTCTCTTTTAGCAAGAAGAATTTGCAAATACACTTGTTTATTAGTTACTTATAAGATAGTCATATAATTGGTGACTGAGTTACAATACAAACAAAATGTACTGAGAATTGAAATACATGTTTTCTATATTTGAAGTTTTAGAGAATGTTAAGCTACATAAGTAAATATAGATCAGTAAATAAAACAAAAAGTCAGATGTTATAAATCTCTCTCTCTCTCTCTCTCGTTGCTAGTACCAGGCTTTGAACTAAGACCCCTGGGCTTGGTTTGTTCACTTGGCTGTTTTACCACTTAAGCCCCACAGTCTGGCATTTTATTTTGTGCCTATCCTGGCTTTTAACTCATGGCTCGCGCACTGCCCCTGAACTTTTTTGCTCAAGGCTAACACTCTACCACTTGAGTCACAGCTTCACTTCTGGCTTTTTGGTGGTTTATAGGAGCTAAGTATTTCTTGTCTGGACTGGCTTTGAAACTCAATCCTCAGATCTCAGGCTCCTGAGCAGGATTATAGAAGGTAGCCACCAGCACTGTCCTCCAGGGCCCTGTTTTGGCTGGATATTTTGGAAATGAGGTCTAGCAGTATTTTCTGCCTACAGTGGTTTTGATGCACCATATTGCAGAAATCTGAGTAGTCAAGATTTTAAGGCAAGAGCCATTGTATTCCCAGCTAATTAGTTTTATTGTTGATTAGGAAAAAATATATTGGTAATGTCAAAATTTAAAAAACTATAAGAAATTAGAGGTTCCGGGAAGATGGCAGAGGAGAAGCTGGAATCTGAACAAGCTCTCGCATAGAAAGCAGTTTTAGAGTTCCAGGGAACAGTCCTAAGCCAGAGAATCACACCAAGTGAGCCATCACAGGACAGAGAGTTAGACAAGTGAGGGGAAGCCAAGACAAGGAGACACATCTGAGTGCTTGCCAGCAGCCGTGGCCATACCTGAGCGCTCACACAGAGAGTCCGGGACGAAGGAGCCAGACGCAGCGGGCAAGAGGATTCTACTCAACACCAACAAGAACCGACAAGGAGCAGACATCTTCGTCCTGCAGTTCGCAGACCAGAGATGACCCAGGAACTAAGACTCGGCGTGAGTAGAAGCCCGACGTCCTCACTCCTTCTCAGGGAGCAGAGGAGGGAAGGCCACCCATCCCCCCCAGCACCGGTGATCTCCATCTTGGATGCTGACAAAGCTCGGAGGAGCTGCTAGCTCCAACTCAGGCCTTGGAATAAAACGAGTCATTTAGCAGGTCACAAGAACTTAA